>NW_028262336.1:27069907-27379166 GCF_047370975.1 Nipponia nippon
TGATTTTATTGATTTCTGTAAAAATAAGCACATATGCATTAGACTTTATATCCAAATCATATTCATTACAGTTACAGAAATCAGAAATTCCACTGAAATGCCTCATCTACTGTGCTCCTGATATCACAGGAACTAATAAGCATGTCCAGCAACACAAGTTAATTTAACACAAACACTGTGCTTAAACACATCTTTCAAAAAACCTCTTGTCCATGATTTCAGAAATAGAGACATTTGTAACAAGGTGGCTGAAGGGTCTAGAGCACAAGTCACATGAGGAGCGGCTGAGGGGGCTGGGGTTGTTCAGTCTGGAGAAGAGGAGGCTGAGGGGAGACCTTATCGCTCTCTACAACTACCTGAAAAAAGGTTGTAGCGAGGTTGGGGTCGGTCTCTTCTGCCAAGTAACAAGCGATACAACGAGAGGAAATGGCCTCAAGTTGTGCCAGGAGAGGTTTAGATTGGATATTAGGAAAAATTTCTTCACCGAAAGGGTAGTCAGGCACTGGACCAGGCTGCCCAGGGAAGTGGTTGAGTCCCCATCCCTGGAGGTATTTCAAAGACGGGTAGATGTGGTGCTGAGGGACACGGTTTAGTGGTGGACTTGGCAGTGCTAGGTTAACAGTTGGACTTGATGATCTTAAAGGTCTTCTCCAACCTAAAGGATTCTATGAGTCTATAAACACCAAACAGGTCTAGAAAACAAAGTAAATACTTGCATCCGTCATTTCATTACCCAGTAAGTTACATGAGTTTTACATGCAGCAAGTCTTACATTTCAGTTGCATTTGGCCATTTACTATGTAACACAGCCATTCTGACAAGTACTGTTCTGTTTCAAGTAAGTTTAACACTGGAAAAAATTATGTGCCTTTACTATTACTGTTAATGAAAAATATAATGACAGATTAAGTAAACAATCCCACTAAATGTGCAGCTCTTTCTTTGTTTTGCTGTCATTGTTTTGCTTTGCCTTTCAAAGCAAATAAATTCTTTCTCCCTTCCAATGTTCCAAAGCAATTTTCCTTGCAGAACCTCAAATCTGTATTCTGCTTTCTTGCTTATGGATTTAATTTGGCCTCCAGGGACAAACATCATTAGATAATTTAGCAAGAATTCTCATTCTGAATCACTAAATACAGAGAAAAGTATTCTCCTGAATCCTGACTGCTAGTAATCAAAAAAATGCTTATTCTAGTTTTTAGATTAATCAAGAGCAAACATTTGAAGTGTTGCATACTGAAATAACAATACATCTTTTAAAGTAATTCTTTGTTGTGCCATATGACTACATTGATTCCCAACTTCATTAAATTCTAGTGTCCAATAATCATTGCTTTTCACCTTTTTATAACAGATTCCTTCCTACCTACAAGAAAATCTATAATTCTTGTCACTCAAAGTCAGTTTTTCAATGATAAACCAAATTGTCTGTGCTTCTGTTTTATTGATCAGATCTCACTTTCAGTCTCCCATTAGAAAATTACTTGAAAAAAGTTGCAGCATCCAATTAGCAAATAGTTGTGCTCTTGAGTAAGGACATTATTAAAGGGTTAGACTCAAGAATAATATAACTTCTAGTAGAGAAACATGACCAAAACTAATTGCTATAAGCATCAAAATAATCATGAAATGATTACATCCTCAGGTGCCTATAAATCTCACAAATTGAATAACAGTATCAGGTAAAAAAGGAGAAATTGAACATTTTTTTCCAAAATTGCTAATTCATCAAAATACTTGTATTTGGTAGAGACTGTTGGGGTTTGGAAAATTCTTAAATACTCCATATGGTCAGGCATACTTTGACAAGTGACTTGAATTTTGCCAGTTTGCCCATCCAATCTCCTGTTGAACTCCTGAGTAGCACATCTTTCTAGTGCTTGTTTTTCTATACAGCCCAGTTCAAGTCTTTGAGGGCCAAAGTTCTGTTTTCTATCACAAAGAATATCTAAGCTTTAGGATATTCTCCTAAATTAGTGATACCCAATTTCAACAAATCACAGAGCTTGTGACAGGGACATAGTTAGTGAAAGGTTTGACATGGATCTCCTTAGGCCTTCCCTTAGCATGAGAACCCAAAAGAACACAAGCCTTTTAAACAAAAGGCAGTTTAGTTAGGTATATGCAATAATTTTGTCTTTTACGGTAGAGAAATTCAGAGTGATTAAGTCCTATAAAGAAAAAATAAAAATAGGTTTCAAAAAATTGCCTCTCTTGAGGCACTCAACCTTTCAGATAAGTTCCTCTTTCTAGTGAAACCAATGCCAGAGAATTAAAGAAAATTCTGCAATGAACCCCCTCTTCAGTCTCTGCAGTGTGTATTATTCCTAACCTAAAAAATAACCCTACCATTAGTTGTACTTATGAATGTAACAACTCTCAAAATTCAGTGACAAATGGGATTCTACTTATTCCAACCTTCAGATTCTAGGGAGCTTTCAAATAACCGCAGATATTCAGATTGACTGATCTCCATTTCTCCTCACTTAAACTAAACCACATGTATAACCCTACACTTTGAGGTAGTTAGATGTAGCTAACTCCAGAGGTCCCTCCCAACATAAACTATGCCGTGACTGGGATTTACATAAGGATTCAGGGCTCTTTAAAAGGAGTCAATGCTATGGCATTACAAACATCATTTAGGTCTTGGGATTCTGTAAAGTGAGACTCTGCCCTTCCTTAACTTTCAATTAAAAACAGAAAGACAAGTCCCTTTCAGCAGACACATCCCTCCAGAGTCGGACATTTCCCACCAGTCCTCCCACAATAATTTCAGCTGCAGTCCTCCCAGGTACCATCTGCCTACCCTGTGACTTTTTCAGCTACTCCTAGTACAAATAATGGAGTGGCCAGCTCCTTACTCTCTGCGAGAAGAGAGTAAGGCAGCTGGGCAGAGTGAATTACGCCGAGCTATTTGTCGGCAGTGTTGCTGGGGGACTTTTGGCAGAGCAAGCTTTTGCATGCAAGGTGGGCATCCTGACCACTGTGCCAAACATGGCTCACCCTGGCAGAGAGGACTGTAAGACGGACACCAAACAGCTTTGTCAACAACTTCCTTTGTGCCATTCTCCTCCAAGCTCCCATTTCAGAGCCCTGAATACAGCAGCCCATGAAACAGCATGTGCCTGCCCTACAGCTTGCTCAGCTCTCCCCAGTGCAAGCAGTGGTTGTTTCAGCAGGTTATTCTCCACGAGGAGAACCTGCACCATAGCACCTACACAGAAAGGTTAAGAGCGTTTTCAGAGAATGGATCTTAAAGTGGAAACCTTTAGCCTGCAAGAGAAGCCCCTCCAATCACAGTGCCAGGCCTGGGCTGGGGAGGGGAGAGTCCAGCCAGAACACCTAAAAGCCCTCTCACTGCCTCCCACTCCACAGCCCTTTTCAGAATGTCAGTCCCTTCTGAGCAGGACTCTCTCCCCCTGGCCCTGCAAGTGGCAGCTCCTGCTGCAGCCTGCACAGGCAGTGCTTGCCAACCTGACAGCTTGCTCAGGTTCCCCCAGTGCAAGGAGTTGTCTTGGAAGCAGCTTGCTCCCTGTGGTATCTTCCCAGTCTTCACTGTTTCATCTGCACAGGGGAATAACCTTCAGCAGGCAAGGCAAGCCATCTAAATACCATGCTGTGCTTGACCACTGGCAGAGAGCATAGGTGTGAGTAGAGGAGCAAAAAGCTCCTGTGCTCCATGCTCTGTAGGAACAATTTCTTTGAAACCTACTCCTGAGACAAGAGTCAACTTTACAGGCATAGACCAACCTATTCAGCCTGGCACATGGCAGGAACTTGCAAGTTCCCCAGGAGCCACTTTGACCTGGCCTTGACCAGCACCACTTCCAAATGCTTTCCTTTGACACAGCAACATTATCATCTTTTTCCTTCTCCAGGGAAGGTTTCAAGCTAGCATGAGGAAAAAGTTGAACTGGAAAGCTCCAACACTTACAGTATTTGGCAAGCACCAGAGAGGTAACATTTTCACCTGGTGTCAGCAGATTCCAGTGGCTACCTATCCTAGGTAGTATTTGGGGTCAGCATAGGGTTACATACAGCAGGAAAAGCAACACCTCAGCAACCTAGTATTTCAGAAGGTCCAGGGGAGTAAATGGAGGGATAGCATTAGAAACTCACATATCCTCTTTTGGGAGCTGCGGAAGTCTAGATATTAATGGTATCTATGCTTACAGCAAGTCTGAGGTAGCTTATAGCTTAGCTTTAACTTAAGGTTATGCCTTGGGGAAAGCAAGAGGCCAAAGAGTCCTAATCATTGCAGTGTTCTGCAAGCTGCATCAATGGTAGTGCAGGGCTCGTATCAACAATAATTACATCCTTCTCTTACATCCATGCAGTGTCTGATCAGGACTGAAAATTTGCCTTCCTATAAGCTTCAGCTTAAAAAAGGAGATCCTGCAGAACTGAACAACTGTGATATAACCTTTCATTGTCTTCGCATGCATGTGAGCAAGGGCAGCTATGAGTACTTAAATGCTGTTTATTCATTAAAATTTCAAGTCAAATATCAAACAAAATTAGTTTCTGAAACCCATGTTTTCATCCCCATAGCAGACAAACCCCAATAATATATATACTTACTCTTTTGCATGTCTCTAGGACCAGATAGGTCCATTCTGCAATTTCAGTTATGTGCATCTAAATGAGAGTTTGTACTTGTATTCAGTGACTAAACCCTCCCACTCAGGAGATTCTCCCCCCTCCCTTGAGCCTGAACTGGGAACTGTAGTTTCTTCCATCACCACTTTTACAGCAAAACCACTGTGCTGAAAGCAGAAAGTTCAGATTCAAAAAAAACAATCACTGCTTCTCTGTTCATCTGTTCAAGCATTACAATAAGCTACCTTTGCCAGCACTTGATAGCTCTTAAGTACTTAAGTGTTTAAACTATACATTATATCATCCCAAATAATAGTTACACAGGAAAGATTGCAATCTCTCTGATGGTAAATAATAAACACACATACTAACCCCTTATGAATTAAGGAAATGACAAAACTGTAAGGTGTTCATAGACCATCCAGTTGATCTAACTGTTGATTAATACATTCATGGCAATAAGAGTTATTATAGCCATGGGGGACTGAAAACTGATACAGTTTATAGAGAGAAGTAATATTTTATCACACAGATATCCTATGACATAGCTAGAAAAACCAAGTAATTCCTCAGAAAGGCAAGCCCCTTTCATTTCTATTGTATTCCTACATGGTTCAAAGTATGTAAGAAAAGCAAAAAAACAAGTGAATGAGTTTCAGTTAATAAAGTATTAATGGGGAATATATATACACACATATATAGAAGTAAAATATTATAACTTTAAGGGTAACAAATATAACTCTAAGAGGGGAGGTGATGAGGATAATGTGAATTCCTTAGTAAGGCTGCTGGCAGCTTTGTTATCTTACAGGCTTTAAAGCAGAGACAAAAGGCATACACACACAAAAAAATTGCAAACTATGTACTGATGAGCCTCCACAGTCTCAGAACCAAACCCAGCTTAAAGTCAATGCTCCACGTGAAAATGGGAGTAATTTATTATTTAGTAATTTAAAATTTATTTCTTCTAAGTTTTAAAATTGACACCACCTTTTTTACATCAACATACTTTTCTCTTTTAATGTGATGTTATATCAAAACTTTAAGTAATTAAGTACACTACAGATACTGCTGGAAAAGCAGCAGTAATTTTTTAAAAAAAATTCTGTGTCAACTACTTAACTTTAGCATTTATCCACCTTCTACTCACATAGTCTCCATACAAAGGCCCTTTACCCTAAAGAATTATAACATTCCTATTTGAAATAAAGATTTTTTTTTATTTCAGAAAAGAAGTTCTTATCTTTTAATGAAGTATGCAAATCTATTGTTGTACTTTTCAGAACACTTTTACTTTTTTTGCATTTGACAGTTTTATTAGCATGTGTGAGTGCTCTCTTTTGTTTGTTTTCCTGAGCTGTTGTAGTGGGAATACTATTTTCAGCTCTGGAAACACACACTAAAATCCTATTTTGGGTTCAAATGCAAGAGCCATTTTATAAGTCCATCCCAACCCTTGCTTGTTCGCACCACAAAAGGCACTACACAATTCAGTTTGACTTGCAGGCTTTGCTTGTAACAATACCGGTACCACAAACTAAAACTGAATCACTGAATCATCTATCCACTTCTGTCAAAGCAAGCCAGTGCTTTCACATGCAAAGGCAGTAACAGATACAACACCAAAAAGCTACCTCCCAGACCTGCCTTTAGCACATAATTCCCTCAGTCCATCCTCACCCTTTTCCCAATGTGTTTACCTGTCATGCCTTCACCTGTCATGCCTTCTCACAGCTAGTCCTCAACAGAGGCAAACTGCAACCCTGCACTGGCCACACAGCAACCGCTGTCTGCATTATTGTCCCTTCTATATGTATTACCTTCACCTGCTTAGGGTTCCCTTATCTGAACTCTCAGAATAATTACATGGTTTTGGTAGGTTTGATTAACCTAGTACTAGCCTCTAGCTTTCACTCAGATGTGAAGCATGATCTGTTTGTTTACAAACGGACAGGCAGTGCAAGCTCTAACAGGCTTCCCTGCCAGATTCCTTGTGCTTTTATCCTTTTGAAGGAACAGAACGAAAACAGAGCACAAAACATCCCAGAGCGAGTACAAACACTCACCCAGCATCAGTTTGAGTCATTGCCACCCTTTTGCTACAAAAAATGTAAGTATTAATAAAGGCAGCACCTCGATTCTTATTAAGCTATTCAGGGATGTGAAAACAGCACCAAGTGTTGTAACAAAATATTGAATGATATTTTGTTTCCTGACATTACAGGAATTCGTCATACTTACTTGGCAGACATTGTTAACAGAAGATGAGAATTACAGGGAAAAGATTGTGTCATTTAAATCTAATTAAGCTTTTAATAAATCCAATTTTTCATCGTTAACCATGATGCCTTCTCTTCAAATTATTTATTGCCTATCCCCAATAAAGAAAAATGTTTAGAGAAAGAAAATTGAGGCCATGACACCATATAAATTAGGTATGTCAGATGCAAGAGGAAATGATAGTACAAGCCTAGAATGCTTTTCACTGAACCCAATAAAAAGTGTGTGTAAAAAAAACATTTCCAACTGTTCTTTTTGCTGTACAGATAGCCTAGCATCTACAGACAACTCCATGTTGTCCTATTTGAACAAGATAGTAAGAAGTAGAAAAATATTGCTCTATCTGTATCACCAAAAGTAACTACAAATTATTTGCAATTTACTATTAATTTTCTTTAGTATTTAATATGGTGAATTTTATCACAAATTAATTGTACAGTTACCAGAAACTAAAGCTCATTACTAAAGCCTGGAATGATACAGCTATGATTAAGATACTCAAAATTACATATACGTCTTTAACTTACATAATTATATGTAGGTCCAGAGAAAACAGCTCTCAACCCCAACCCTAGAGATGTTACCAGAATATTCATGTCCTTGTTCACACAGTTGTCAGCAATCACAGACGAGCTCATGAGTTTGAGTGCTACGGTCTCAGACTGACTTGGTCAGTAAGTCTCCTTAAGTTACATTTAGATTAGTGCAGCCAGTTAGAAAAATAAGCAGTCAAGCTGGGGACTCAGGAGTGAGATCTATTCCCAGCTTCTCCTATAAGCTAGAAACCTAGTTGTCCTAGGACATTTCCAGGGGCAGTGGAAGGTGCTTGGCATTTTCAGTGGGTAAGTGTCTGATGTTAGGTGGATTAAATTGTGCTTTTTAATGGATTGAGCAAGTCACTAATTGAGTCTAGGAAAAGACAGGTACTCAAATAATAAAGAGAAAATAACTCATCTCTCCAAGAGTTAGGAGAAAAAAAAAAATTGTGTGTATATGAAACTCACAAAGAGAACTTGCAGGAATCTTTACAAATATCTACAAACTTCTCCCGTACTCAAATGATTCAGAAAATTTACTTGATTTTAAGGAAATCACCCAAATGCAAGGTCTCTACTGTAATGCTTCAGCAGGACTAATTCTTCTGTTCTTATGTATTCCACCCTAGTGGTGCTAAAACAGTTTGTTAATTAAGTAGAATGAAGAGGAGACTTCTTAACTAAAATTCTTCACTTCTACAGTGCCTGTGTTCATCCCTGGATCTCATAGCCATTCTCAAGATGTTCATTATCCCAACTTCACCTACTGAGGAAACAGAGTTCTAGAAAGGTAAAGTGACAGGCTCAAGGCCTGAAAGCAGACTGCAGCCAAGATGAAAACAGATGTTAGACTCTCTTAATTTTAGTACCTTGTCTAATTGATACGTTTACTTCCCAATACTGTTTAATGCTATTCAAATGACTGTGTAGTATAAGTTAAATGGTAAATGTGCTACTGATCTCTTATAAGTTGTCATGTAAGATGAAGCACACTGAGAAATGCAAAGGGCTTCCTTCTTATTCTGCCACCTTTAATTTGATTGGAAATTTAACACTGCAAATAAAAGGTAAGCTTTAATTTACTGGCTCAATAGGCTTTGTTGGAAAATTAAATCATCTGGGAGTCTACATCTGCAAAACAAAATTTATTATCTGTAATTAACTAACCTTTAGAAAAGCCTTTTTTTAATTTCCTCCTGTCAATGTACCAGGAAGACAAAATCATAACCTCTGTTAGCAGAGAAGCGACTACATCAGAATAAGAGCTCCTGCAAACGCTCGATGGATAATGCAGTTAAACCTTCAATTAATGAGAGTTCAGTCATTGCATGATCTGTATTTAGATGCAGAGAGTTAAATCATTGTTACACAATTGCATCAGAGAATAAATAGTCCAACTTATGATTATTACAGACAGACAGTACTGCATGAATGTAAAATCCACGGTATATTGTTTTATGTCTTTTTACAAAAAAAAACCTCAAAGTACTCCCAAGTTTAACAAAAAGTTTCCTAATTTTGTATTCTTCAAGTCTTTTGCTAGAAGCAACCAGGGATTTGTAGAGAACTCAGACAATGAAATCAGAGTAGCAAACCTCATGTGGTCTGCTGAAGGCGTTAAATCACTACAGAAGATTTGAAAATATGGAACCCCTGGTCTTTCAATTGGTTAGAACACAGGTGAAATCAGTGTTCTTGATGGTTATTGTAAAAATAATTGTTTTGCTCTCAAATCAGCAACTAATGCTGGACAACAATATCACTGTTTATTTTCAAAGGGGGAATCCCTACAAACATATTAAGACCAGCTTAGTTGTAGTTATTTAAATGGGGATTTACACTGCTGTTCACCTACCTTTTTAGCAAAGTTTTTTTAATTAATTTCAGACAGATTTTATTTAGAAAAACTAAGTACAATACATAAAAGCAAAGAATTGGGGGAAAAAAGTAAAACCCATGGGCTGAGATAAAGACAGTTTAATAGGACAGCAGAGGAACAGAAAATAATAATAGTAATAATATACAAAACAAGAGATGCACAATGCAATTGCTCACCACCCGCCAACCAATGCCCAGCTGTCCCCAAGCAGCGATCACTGCCCCTTGGCCGACTCCCCCCAGCTTATATACCGAGCATGATGTCACATGGTATGGAACAGCCCCTTGGCCAGTCTGGGTCAGCTGTCCTGGCTGTGCCCCCTCCCTCTCGTGCACCAGGCCGAGCATGGGAAGCTGAAAAGTCCTTGACCAGCGTAAGCACTGCTCAGCAACAACTGAAACATCAGTGTGTTATCAACATTGTTCTCATCCTAAATCCAAAACACAGCACTATACCAGCTACTAGGAAGGAAAATCAACACTATCACAGACAAAACCAGGACACACACTTATAATTGTTACATTCATTTCTGTTTTTTTCCCCTGTTATATATTCCATTGATGAGCAGACATCGTCTCTGCTTACTTCCACAATCCTGACCAAAGTCATGACATATTTGTTATAAGTAGCAATACACTCTAGGTGCTGAATCAGTTTAAATGTTCCAGTTCTAATACTCCAAGAGGACTAGAGATGTTGACTATTAGCAAAGCAGTGCAATTTCTTTGTGAAATCAATATTAGTAAAAACTTTTGGTATATATTAATTCCTCATATATTCATTACAAATATCTCCTAAGAGATTTGTATGCATATGAAAACTTTGCAAATCTGGGCTGCATGTGATAATTTAAAAATATTGGTGACATGAATTAGGCAGGAGTAAGAGTTATATGGTTTTGCATTCTTTTACTAGGCTCACACGGTGTTGTGAATGTGCGTAATGTACTTGAAATACATGAAGCATTTCCATTTCCCTTAAAGTCTAAGATGGACCTCAAACTCCCATATCCTTTTTCAATGGCTACCGTCTTGTTGAGACTCTATGGCATCTATACATTTTTCTTCTAAAAGTAAAATATTTTCAAAAGTTACTGTCAAATACATCCAAACTACTGCCCTGTGCAAAGGATTTGCAGCCTTCATTTTTTTGCTGAAGTATCTTTCTTCCAGTGAATAAGTCTCATAAAACTAAAATCTAATGTTAAACTATTACTTTCTAGTAAATATCAAAATATGTAGTGACCAAAGTAGAAAAAAAAAAAAAAAAAAAACAGTTCATTTTAACCAGAGGCCTTATTTATATATGTGACCAGTAAGTTTATTAACAGAAAATCTAGCATTTAGCAATGCCTTGGTGACTTTTGAATTTTGGCAATACTGTGTCATTGACCTAGGAGTAAAACTCCCTGATGAAATCTGAAATCTAAGTTTCAGTAAAATTTTTCTTCCAAATTTGATGTTTGCTATGAACTCCTCAAATTTCCATCACATGAAACAAGGAAGGAGAAATCCTGCTTCAGAACTCAATTACAATAAGGATTTGTTTAAAAATGATCAGATAATACTTCCACAATCCAAATATTTTATGCAGTAACTTTCTAGAGAAACATCAGAAGAAGCAGCAGCAGCAGCAATCTGTGTGCTGTCTGTGGAGATACTGCCAAGAGACACAGATCTTTAAGAATCCTAATGGCTGACACCTGCATCAAAATTTGTTCCTGCACTTCTCATTATGCAAAACAAAAAAGGTAGTAGTTTACCAGCTGCAACAGCAACAGTGTTGCAGACCTCAAAGTTTTTCAACCTGTAACATTGCCAAATAAGCAGAGCAGAAACAAGACCCATAATATGTTTGCCATCTCCAAAAATATGGAAACTGTATTATTTTTATCAGTTCTTAAGTTAAACTTGCTAGGAGAAACAAGGAGGATTTAAATTTGTAGACTGTATAAGATGTTCCTTGCATGGATTTACGTAAGTCATGGAAAGATTAGTGATAGACAGTCTATTAGTGATAGATAGCATAAGTATCATTGACTTGCTTTTTGAAAAATTAGGACTATCAATGAGAAAACAAATACAGTTTTTATTTAATTTTATTAATGCTCCTCTTAAAATGGACCACACAAGAAACCCACAATAAAGTCAATAAAGCCACAATGAAGTCAATTACTTTTCAATAAACTTAATCTTTTTTTTTATAAGATCCCTCTACCACAAACCTGGAAAAGCACATCCTCACATTAAGGCAAGATTTTCAGATGGGTCATATCAATAGGCTGAGTCAGTGTTCATTCCTTGAATTTTTAAGCAAGATTATTGTAAGGAGTCAAGAATGACAGAATAGTTTGGGTTGGAAGGGACCTTTAAAGGTCATCTAGTCCAACCCACCTGCAGTGAGCAGGGACATCTTCAACTAGAGCAGGTTGCTCAGAGCCCCCTCCAGCCTGGCCTTGTGTGTTTCCAGGGATGGGGCATTTACCATCAGTCTGGGCAACCTGCTCCAGTGTTTCACCACCCTCATTGTAAAAAATTTCTTCCTTATATCTAGTCTAAATCTACCCTCTTAGTTTAAAACCATTACCCCTTGTCCTATCGCAGCAGGCCCTGCTAAAAAGTTTGTTCCCACCTTTCTTATAAGAGCATGGCCTCCTTTTCCAGGATTTGATAAGACATCTAACCAGCTCAACCTATTACCTTTAGTTTGAATTTTTCCCCTCCTCAAAGGACACCAATCCCATTTTTGTCTCCATGGGCTGAATCAGCTTCTGAGACAAGCTCTATAACACATTCAGAACTTATTGCAGAACTGGTCTCAAAAGAAAGGCACAAATAAGAGATAGTGCTACTCTCACTAATCAAGTAAGTCCATATTAAAAGTTAATATCTAGTGTTAAACAGTTATACACCCTAGTCGCATAAGTATTCCAACAGTTCAGTCCCTTCAAGGCTGCCTGGTATTGCCATTTCATTACTGTATATGACTTTCATTGTCGCACTATGTTATGAACATAAAAATACTTTCATTAAGAGTAAATTTTCATGAAAGAGCTTAAACTGCATATTTAATGCACAATTTGTCAGGCTTATTTAGAATCGTGATTTCAGTGATTCAATCATCACCATGTATACATATAATGCATAATTTAATTTAATTACTTTTGATTGCTTAATGAAAAATCCAATGGACATTTTGAACGTCACAGCTATATAATGAAAATTATTTGTACTGTTTTTATTAACCTTCATAGTTAAAGATGATCAAGTTTTGTATTATCCAGGAAAAAACTCTAAATACCATTTCTCCTTCAGGCAGGAGGAAACTTATGTATTTCTGTACACCTAACTGCCACAAATTATTAACATAAGAGTAAAAGCTCATTCCTTTTACAGACAATTTTAGATAAAGAGTAACACTTCTTTTTTTACATATATTTATAGAATTTTAAGGTTGAAACAGATAGTTAAATCATGGTTGCCTGCAAATGACAGTTCATTACTTTATTTACAATTTGTCTGTGAACTGAAACAAATATCCTATGATTGCCAAGAAATATCCAAGGCTACTATCCCTAGTGTAAAAGGCACTTTGTCTTTACTGAAGACATCAAGATATGAAGCATTTCTTTTGGTATGTTCTCCAGTGCTCACACTTGCAAGAAATAAAAGCTAAATAAAAAGATGTCGTGCCCATATTCTATACTCAAAGTTACATGGTTTCAACTGCCAAGATTTGGTTAAGGATTTTTTTTACTTCCCCCTTTATATTTGAATTAAATTACAGTCCTTCTCTGAAATAAATTTTTAGTTTCATAACCAGTAGGCTTAGTCATTTTTGTAAGATGCTGTGTATAAATAATGAAAATATCTAACATAATTGGAGTTTGTACAGGCAGAATTAACATGCTTTTTTGTTTAATTTTTTAAATATCTATGGAATTAAAAAAGCTACTACTTTGTCTTTTCAACTTTGCTGGTATTACATTATGAAATCATCTCTTTTTTTTCCCCCACTAACACCCAAGTGTATTTGCATAATGAAAACAGCTTTGGGTTTCAGAGAAAGTATTTCAAAGGAAAACATAATTTGTGATCAAGCAGCTGGAACTTGCTTATTGACAGCTGGATTATGTTTGACATTTTTAGTGTAGCTTACAAGAACTGACAGTGTCATGAGAGCTGCTACAGGAATGTAAAATGCACATTAAGTTTTTCTGCCTCAGATTAATCTACTCTTTTGATCAAGAAAATTTATAAACTGTCTCTGGAATTGATTAATAGCAGCCACAGACAATATGGAAAGTTCCCCTAGGGGTCCATTGCTGACCAGCAACATAGTTACCACCCATACTAGAATGTACTTTAAGGGCTTAACCAATTAAAGATAGGAACACACACACTTTCATGATAGCAAGCACCAGCATTCACAGGCTTGTGGTCTTGTAAAGGCTGGAAACGGCAACTTTTTCATGTGACTAGATTTAGAACTTCATATCAAGCAAGAAGCAGGTGAGGCATGACAATACTCTTAAATTCACTTGGTTTTCCTCACGATGTACATTCATGCATTTTCTGAAGAGCTATAGATATATTCAGTGAGACACTGGCTCTCCCTCATGCACTGGAGCATACAATTCCCTTGCAACACCTTCAGCTAGTGTCCTTAGGGACAGAAAGCCCAACATGCATGTGTGCTTATGCAGGAAAATGACCCAGAAAATTGAAGATATAGCTATGGTAGGACAAGAAAAACTCATCTCATGCTGACTGGGATCAAAACCAGCTGCCATGATAACAGCAATCACCTCTGCTGTCTCCACTGTGGCAAAGGGACCACAAGTCTGTGGCAACAGCTGTAGTAAAAGAAAGCCTAAAACACCAAAGCCTTAACAGAAAGTAGAGGAAATATTTCCCCTTTTAATAACATATCTGTTTCAGGATCCCAGGCACATTAGTCATGTCCCTAAAGTGGATTTGATTTGAGAAACAAAAGTAAAATCCCATCCAAAATAAAGAAGACTCACAAATTAATATACAAAACATACACATGGAGCAATCTAGGAGAATTGCCTTTCCTGATACAAAAATCCATACACAGCAAAATATGTAACACTTGTAACTGTTCCTAAAATGCAGAACAATCTGTGGTGTATTCTTGGAAGTTTAAATTACTTTCCATTTATTCTCCTGTGACTGGATTTATTTATGGTATTTTTCTTGTTATGGAAGATAAATCTGTACTGGGGGAATGGGGGTATACAGAAGGAAATTCTGAGACCAATAAATTAGACAACTAGAAATGTTTACTAATAAAATTATGACCCTTAGAGTTACAAAATATTAAATACTTGCTATTACTCTTATTTTAAAAGTACTATTTATATACTGCAGAGGACATATTGACAATTCCTTCTTTTTTTCAAATGGAATTTCTGAAGTCTGATTTTTACTAGTGTCGTCTGCTACCTGTGTTATATTTAAGCTTTTTTCCTTCTTCTTTGCATTACATTGATTTAGTAGTAGTGAAGAATTAAGTCCTTATTCTCTGCACAAAGCAAGCCCTGCAACATCAGTGGTAGTATCTAGTCTGTGTGCTTTTTTGTCAATGTGCTTCTGCCAGGTTCAGCTCAGCAGATTTTACATTATTAATGAATAAAACCATTAATGATCTGAATTGGTCACCTACCTATATAAGTATTCACTGACTGTTCCACTAGACTACCAACATGCCTGCTAACTGTGGTCGTGCTTATTTTACTAACACAACATCTGTCCACTAGGAAGTACCCTGAGACTGTGGGCTCGTCACAGAGCAGCCACCAGCTGCTAGTCCTTCCTGTTTGCAGAACATTACTCCCTCTTCATCCACAACTCCAAGTTCCAGTTCCTTGAAAGGGAAATTAGAAATTCCTCAGACCTTCTACCTTACTTCATTTTTTTTTCCTATTAATTCAACATGAGTGGAGATATGAGAAAATCATTCCATAGTGCAGCTTAAGTAGTGATTATGACAAAGATTTTCAGGTATCTGTAAATAGCATAATTTCATGCCCAAATTAAAATTACTAATATCTGCTACATGAATGTGGATAAGAGATTATTGGTGTTTGGCAAATGGCAGCTTAATCAGTTCCCACCATCTGTCCCCTTGCAGCAGCAGCCACCAGGAGCACCTGCACAGGCAAGGGTCTGCAGTCTGCTCAGCAGTGGCCCATGGGCAGCAGGGAGAGTGGGGTCAGAGGCTTCCTTGCAGTCCCTCCAATTCTCCAGGCAGCCATAACATACAGGCAGTGAACAGGAAGGAATTGGGTTCAGTTCCTTACAACATTTGTCTGGCAGTACAAGAGCGCCCTTGTTCTTCCCTTTTGCAGCAGTTAGAATAACTGGTGGTTTTCAGCCAGTTCCTGTGGCAGCTTCTAAAAAAAGCAAGATAAAACACAAGCCTTTGAAAGCAAACTTGAAGAGGCTGGTTCACAGAATCTCAAATCTTAGATCTCATTATAAAAACTATTAACAGATAAAAACTTGAGTGGGTTAAACCCTACCCCAGTTACCTTCTCCTGGGATTCTTTCGCTACCTAATGACTACACAAAGGATCTGA
This sequence comes from Nipponia nippon, assembly GCF_047370975.1. NCBI lineage: Eukaryota > Metazoa > Chordata > Aves > Pelecaniformes > Threskiornithidae > Nipponia > Nipponia nippon. Next base: position 27,085,809 of record NW_028262336.1, read on the forward strand.
GACAAAAGCAGACAATTACTTTTCCTCCCTTTTCTAGTGGGGGATTAGCAGATAGCAGCAACACATTTCTCTGTGACTAGATCTTCCTTTTGACTGGATATTTAAAGGGAAAGACATCAATAAATGACAGCGCTTAAAATAAAAGCATTAAATATTCATAGCAGAAAATCCATAAATCTAGGCATAATCCATGCAAAGGCCATTTTGATGTTTGTTTTAACATGGACCTATGAAAGCATAAAGTATCCCTTTACTCCCCATATCCTTAACGCAGAAAACAGCTTCTGGAAAGATATCACTAGCTTTGCCATGGAATTATATCTGCTATCTCACCGCACCAGCCTGCAAATCTATGCAAGCTTTAGACATAGGTTACTCCAAATAAACAAGACCAGATTCTTTTAAGTACAGAGAAAGCTTGGGAAGCAAGTTGTCATCTCTGACTCAAGATCTCTCTCCTTGGTTGTGCTGACCCAAGAGCAGCGTACTGCCCCAACTTGTATCAGTAGCTAAACTACAGTGTTTGAACAGCTACAGATTTTTTTTTTTCATTGATATTTTGTTAGTTTCTGTTCATATTGAACTAAGTCTTCAGACTGTGGCTTAGGCTGTAACTTCTTTCAAAACATTTAGGTCTAGTAAATACAGGTATCGCAGCATAGCAACTTACAATGATAATAACAAAAGCTTAGATGAAGCAGCAAACTACTTGTCCTATCCCATTTTTCTTCAGTTATTATCTAAAGAGCATTAGCCTTGAGTAAAAGCAACTGAGTCATGAGTACTCTTTCCTTCTGGCTTTAAAACTGCTTTTCTCATAAGGGACATTAGGAGCCCACGTGAATATTTCAAAAGCTACAAGGATGATTTCAGGTAAAGTGGGGCCTAACAAAGAAACAGAGTATTTCAGAAAGGTTCTGGACTTGACCAGAGAATAAGCAGCATTTTCTGGTGGGGGTTATATTAACTAGCTTAACTTCCATACAGTACCAATCTACAGAATAATTTTTCCTTTGTCCAGACCCACCATAAATGCCTAACTTATTGGAAATAGGGCTCACTTTATTTTGTACATAAAGACTACAAAGGCAAAGTAAGGGACAAAAACATAATTATAAAATACACTGGAATGTGGAAGAAGAAGATTAAACCTTATTAAAATATCATTCTTGGGCATTAGTAACAGTTCTATAATTAATAACAAAACAGTTGACTGCACTAAGCAGTATAACAGAAATTAAATTTCCATTTATGTATAAGAATAATTAGGTTCCATAAAAAGACTGGGGGGTGGATTTTTTTTATTTGTTTACCCTGCACTGACGATTACATAGTTTTTTAGATTCATATTTAGAAATATAAATACATTTAGTTGTGTGGAATAATTCAATGAGTAACATCACTTTACCCGAGACTGCAATTATGGTATGAAATGGATGCAGTTTCTGTTTTGCCATCATAGTAGTCAGGACACTTGAGTCATTTAACATCTAAGTGAGCACTGAGGAAAATAAAAGCTTCATTTTTCAAAAATAAAGTGTGGTATAAACTGACAAAATAATTAAAGTTTACATTTTTAATATGCAGCATTTTTTTCCCTAGCAATAAAATTATTCTGTGTGGAGTTGTCATGGCATTTGATGAGAGCAGAAGTGCTACCCTGAAAGTGCTATTCTGTTTTACTGAGAAAAGACATTTAAGACTGAAGCAGAGGAGTGGGAGCAAAAAGAGTACTTACAAAAACCTTCTCCAATGTCTGAGCCAGAGACTAGCATTACATATTCTTTTTCTGTTAGGTTGTCACAATAACACTCCATTTTAAGGGAGCTCTAGTGGGCTACACAGAACCTTTACTTTCATTCCCTTATGACTTGCATAGGCTGATACAAGAGAGAGATGTTTCATGAGAAATAATGATATATTTAAGCATTTTGTTATTTACAGATATGTTTATGTCTCATATGGAAACCATTTCAGAAGTTTCTGATTAATAGATTAACTACAAAAGGATATGGACAGATGCAACAAATCCCCAATGTGATGAAGAACTTATGTGCAATTGTTTTCAGAATTGGTCAAATATACAAAAAAAAGGTTTTGGGGGTTGGGGACAATATTTGGAAGATTTTTCAGAGACCACCAAGTTAGTTCAGCTCACACTGAAATACTGCCCTTTTCCAGATCTCCATTTTACTCTGACTTCTTCTCTCAATCCACTCCATTAATTCGGACAAGTTTTTTTTCCTGTTTCTCATCCCAGCTCTGCCCCCCACTTTGGGGAAACTGCCTAACACTTACCTGCCTTTGGTAAGTATGGAGAGGAAGCATTACATTACTGCTAAGTATTAGTATTGTATGAAAGAAACCAGTAAGCAAGAAAACAATCCTCACTTTCTTTAAAAAAAAAAAAATCTACCTTTACAGGTTAAACATCCATATTACAGTAGAACTTTACGTATTAATCACATCAGCATTTGTGAGCAGGGATATTCTATCAGATCACTCAGTATAACTCCGAAGCTGTTTAAATTGGACTTGAATAGATCAAAACACAAGTTTATCATCATCTCTGGCGACATACACACAATGTTTCTCTTTAGTTATTAATGCTTCAGATGACAAACGAAAGTGGAAAAAGGTGGATTGGACGATATCTTCCTGGAGGGTACTGTGCTATTTTTGACAGGCACCACTGACTCCACACACTGTTCTACAGTGGATGTGTATTGCTGAGCAGTATCCCAGAAAGGTGAAAGAAATAACAGAACAAGCAGCCATAAATGTTTTATGTCCAGCAAATCTTAGCTGGTAGCTAAGAATCTGCAAAGAGAGTGAGAGCAGAGGGACTTACACACAGCTGTGGGGAAAGGAAAGGGAAGATAAACTTTAAGATCCTAACATATACTGTAGTTCTTTTGTAGGTATCTTTCCTAAGACACTTGCCTTTGCTTTCTTTAAGAGCTGTAGATCACACCAGTTTTAGAGTACCTCAAAACTGCAGTGCTTCCTCTTCAGCTCTAGAATATTTTCCGAAACTGCTAAATTTTTTATGTTGTTAATTCACAAATTTCAAACAAGGATAGCCTAAGAAAAAATTTTTTGCCCTTCTACAGCTTCATCCATGCTTCAGCTCTAGACTCCTTCCATAACCCCAACCAGCTTCCCATTGTATCTCCTAGCTTCCTACAGAAGGACCCTGCAGGCCCCAGTAAGCCTCAACTTCCCTAGTCATCCTGTATTTTACCTCAAAACCCAGTTTGCTTTAGCTCTCTTCTCCTTTTCTCAGCCAGACAACTCAGGTGCCAACTCCTGCTAAATTATTTCAGTTGTTGTGAAAGAAGCAGAGAAGTGAGCATGCAGCAGCAGGGGAGGCTACTGTCAGCGAGCTGATTAGCACTATCTTACATCTGAACAAGGTGGCAATTCCTGCTGAGTTTCTGCATGGGTGGTAGAAATAATCTGTCTGGTATTGGGAACAGAGGCAGTCTGCCATTCCTTGTAACTCACCAAGAATTGCAAACAAGCACAAAGTAGGCACATGAAGAAATATGAGGGAGTATGTCCCGAGTTTGTAGAAAACAAGGAAAAAGAAACTGCTCCCATCCCGTAGATGGGATAGCAGCTTGGCCACCATCCTGTGTGAAGCCAGTACCAGAGACAGCAGGTCCCAACAGCTGCTCGCATTGTTTCTGTACACACTGCTGTGCATGACAAACTTCTGAGCTGTAGACTGCATTTCAGGACTGCTGACAGTCCTGAGACAGCACAGGTGCTTGGTGTCAAGGCACAGCAAGGTCTAGCTGCTCCCCAAGGGAAGGTGAGGTAGGAGTCAAGGCTGATCCTAGGGCTGGCAGGGTATATCTTACTGTACCAAAGCAAGGCAAGCAGGAGATGGTAAACAGCTCCCGCCAACAGTCCAGATCATAAAGCAATATCATGCACATGGAGCAGTACTGAGGCCAGTAAGTCAGTCCCCATGCTGAAGTCCAACTCAGCAGGGCCCATGGCAAGACAAGGGTGCAGCTATAGCTGAGCTGAAAACCAATGCTTCTCCCACATAGGTCAGACAGAGACTGAAAACTTCAGGGTTGAGCTTAAGTAGTGCTCCCTGACCCATAGGTGTGGGTGGGGGCTTCAGGTGAGGCTGGTCAGGGCCATTAAGGCTTATTAGTCCACTCAGGGGCCTGACGTTTGGTAGTACCAACTGATTAGGATCTCTTTTCAGAAGCCTCTGAGAAGCAGGAAAAGGGGAGATTTGGAGGGTTTTTTCGAAAGCAGGTATAATGTATCATTATTAGAAGTACCAAAAGATACAGAGTCTAGGATTAAAGCAACAAAAATCTGCCCATTTATTAGCTTACATCCCCTGTCCATTTCAGCTGGATGCACAGGGAGCAGGCCCCAATCTCTCTCTAATTTTTACCACTGGTGAAAATCAGTAACCATTATCCATTGAAAAGGCCATGTGCTTAGGATTTTAAAACGTCTTTGCTTGCCTAAGTGCCTGCATGCAGGACAGACTGATTACACATTTCTCAAGAGGATGCTTGCTGTAGTCTCTCGGTAGCAGAATCAGAATTCTGTTCATTGACCAACAGGCATTAAAATTTCCATCAGGTACTAATGAAGTCCCTTCAATCCACGAGCTAGCTCCAACTGCTTTTAACTCCTAGTAAGAAACTTGTCCGTCATGCCTATCTGTATAAACATTAACACAAGTATTTCCCACTTTATTTGCAAACTTCCTTCTGTCTCTCCTCTCTTTGTCTACATCCAAACTTTTGAGCTTAAGGCAGCTTTTCACTTTCATCTATACCATCAAGGTTGAATGTTTTATGATCATTTTTGCTTGGCAACAAGAATGATAATCTATCAAAGATTGTACCAATCTATAAAATGCTACTGCATTTTTTTCTAATTCAACTAATATTGGTCTTCAATCCTATCACATTTTATGCTTTCCTTTTAATATTTTCTTTAAATAAAATAAGTAAAATTACACTATTGGTGTGTAGCCTGACTTTGTTTGTTCAGAAAGCAAGCAAAAGAAGTAAGCATATTTGCTGGTGCCTCCTTAGTTTTTAGGATTTTAATTTGTGGTGTCATTCAAAAAGACAAGGAAAAGCTAGTTGTTGCCCATTATAAGGAAAGTATTGAGAAAACTATCCTACTTAATGGGAAGTCATCTGATAGTTTAAAGAAGCCCAGATCATCTATGAAGCTTTGAGACCCTTAACACTTGAGGATTTTTCCTTTCATTTCTAATGTCGCATTTCAGCCCTGTTGAGGAATATTTTTAATACTTCTTACTTCATAAAACAAACCCTTCTAATGCCTTTGTGATAGCTTTTCCTTGGTCTAGAAGACACTTAGCCTTTCTAAACTTGATTTTTTCCATAAAAATGTGAAGAGAAGCTGGCAGTTACATGCTGTTGTTATAGTTGGAAAACATGGTTGCATTTTAAACTACATCATTGAGTGGTATTCAGAAATTTGAATCTTCACTTTAATTTGGAGGGGAAGAGTATATAGATAGGATGAAAGGCAGCAGGATAGAAAGCAGTCATTTATAATCTTGCAGACCAGACTTTTACTTTCTGTTGAAACCAAATATAATACACTCACTTTCCATTCATTTTGTGGAACTCTCTGTATTGAAGGTATTTATGTATTGCTCATTTCTCCAATCTTTTATAACTTCTCAACCATAACTGTAAACCAGATTAAAATTAACCACCTTCCAATTTGTCCTACCATGTAAATGCTTGTTAGTTTTATTGATTATATTACACAGAGTTTTTATTGCCTTGGCAAACAGTTTACAGGGACTATAAAATAAGCCCTAGAATGGGCCATGAAAATGTTCCTGCAAGTCAAGCTTCATTGCCTACTAGAAAATGCACTTGTAATGTACATTACATATATCCAGAAGATAGGAGCACAATTTCTATAAACCTTGATAGGCTTTAATGCAAAATTAGCAATTTTTTGAACGGGGGACAGATTCAAAAGCAAGACAATGACCAGTTCAGAGTCATTCCTTAAAGAGCACATTTGACATTCCCATGGTTTTTAGATTCCATTATTCAAAAACTTTGTTTCACTTATTTATTTCCTGCTATTACTTCTCATTTATTATATTTCAGCTTGCTACCTTTGTTTTTGCTTTAAAAAGAAGTGGGGATGAGAGTAGAGAGAAGGCAAAGTTGGCTGATTGGAAGTCAGTCTTTCCAGATTGAGATGACCCTCTTCCCAATTCTTGGGGAAAAAAAATTGCACAGTTACTCTGCTTTTCAGGACTGACAGATATTTAAATTCTAGTTAAGAATTAAAGGAGAAGCAATTTCTTTATGATCTTCTCCCAATCCTAATTTATCTCTATTTGCATAAGTGTGAATAAGAAATGTTATTATTTATTCATGTGTCTCCTAAAATCTGACCTGATTAGTTTAGGAATACATACTCTAAAGAAAGACAAACAGTCCACTCTCAACTCAGAAAGTTCCACAAGCTTGTCAAATATCCTCTTCATTAATCCTTCAGCTGAAGTCCCTATTTCCTTTGACTAACCTGAGGTCTGCTGAACATGGCCCTCTCGCCATGGATGGCAGATATGAGAGCATAGTTCTGTAATGTCACTAATTTCTCTCTGTCTCTCTACCCATTTGTCACCTTGACCTTAGCTGCAGTCATTTCTGCTGTGGTGATCTCTACATACATATACAGTTATTCTGTCTAGTCTTCTGGCCACTGTAGTCAATTCACCACTTTCTTCAGATCTGTTTCAAACTGGGGATCTGATGTTGTCTGTCAACACTTCCATTCTCATTTCTTTCTGCTGTACAATAACTCACATCTTAAATTCCCTTTGGTTCCCTTTTTGCTTTTTCTTTTTTCCCATCTTTTCCCATCTTACACTCCTTTTTCCTGTTATATGATGTTTCGAACTTCCTACCTGTTGATATTTGTCAAATGCAGTTTCCACTTGGAACAGTCTGATTTTTTCAAGCTATCTAGGCCTAAATAAGAGCCACCAACTCTATCCCTTTTGTTGTTAATTGACATCCCTCAGAATTTACAGGAAATATTTGGTGTCTCGGACTCAGTTTGGGTTAGATTCCACAATGCAGATGCATAGGCTGAATAATATAAGGGGAAGAAATTTTCTTCACTCTGTGAAGTGCTAGATATGATAAAAAATGATAAAATCATACAAAACTGCCTGAAGATTGTAGTGATAGGATATGTGTAGTTAACACAAACATTTTACATTCCTGCCGCTGTCTCATTTCCTGTGTAAAACTGGCAAAATGCATCTCCACTGGCACTTATAGGGATCAGTACACCACAAGAAGCCATTGTGATTTAGGCTGGCTTTAAAGACATGAAATATATTGCTGCTCCTGTCTACAAAGAACAGGCACTGGTATTCAGGGCCAGCAGTAATGCAGTTGATGGAAGGGCTGCAAAGGAGGTGGCAAAGGAAAATAACTTGAAGAGGGAGGCAGTTTGAATTGAATTTAATTTGGCTGCAATAATTGTGCAGTTCAGTGGTTGTACTCTGCCTTCCTTTCCAACAGACTAATTCTTATTCTTCAGATGCTTTCGCCTCCTGTTTTTATAAACTGCCTTTCAAGGGACACTCATTGCTGTCATTCATTCTGGACGATGGTAACCAATTGGGTTTTTTTCTGCCTATAATCAGCTGCCCTGGCTATCATTATACTCCTGTACTGCTAGAAATGCACCTTTCTTCATGCCATTGCAAACCACTGTTGTAAAGAGCAAACCACTTCAAACTGCACAGTGATGCTTACATTTTCAACATTAAACTGCAGGTTTTTTAAGACCATTTGTTTATTTGTGCTGTTAACCAGATAATGTTTTAGCAAAGTGCTGCAATATTGAAATGTCAATGTTCATTTATGAACCACATTGAGATTCCCTAAATGAACGCAGGCAGTGCAAAGTGATTTGTATGCAAAACATATGTTGCCTAATCAGATTCACAAATTCAAAGCGGATTTAATCAATTAGTTATATTTGATTCACCAGCAGTTAAAAAGTTTCCTTAAATATCAAAAGCAGAATAAACAATGGATCATAAATTTCATTTTTTCTAAATTAAACAGATACAATCATAGTACTTTGTATCTCAAATAATGAATGAGAAATTCATAGGAAGGAAAGAGCATCTAAAAGTATGTCCTATTTCTTTCTTTCTGTAATTTGTTTTCCAAAGTGGGTGTTCTATAAGATAAAAGTTAAACATTTGTCTTCAATACAGATAACATTTTAATAGGAATTAATATACTTTTTTCCAGATTAAAAAGAGAAAGCTACTATTTATTCAAGTCCCTTCAATAGTAATAGTTATCCTGTAAATATATTTTAGCATTAAATGAAAATGAATAATCTTTTCCATTAAAAGAAAAATAATTAGATATCTGAATTGCTACAGATTGTTCATGTAAGTTTGGTTTAGCACTTTTTACTCTCTAGTTCCCAGTAGTATGCAACAAAGCTATCTTAGTGGAGTTTTTTAAATAAAAAGATAAAATTACTACTCAACATTTTTGCATTCTTTATCCTACTATTCAAGATGGGAAGGTGGAGCTTGTGCAGAAGAAACTCTTGACTTCAACAAATAAATTTAATTAAATATCCAGAATTAGAAATCAAGCAATCAGTCACAAGTCTTATCTACTCCATGTGCCCAAAGCATGATCAAATCCATTTCATTGTAAGTATTTTTCTAGACAGCTGTTAATCACTACAAATCCTTAGCACTCTACTACCTCCTCCTCTATTCTTGTCTAACTTCAGCATTAGAAAGATCATATCTATTCTCAGTCATCTTGGCTGCAGTTTAAACCTATCGTTAGTGACATAAAGAGAATATTCTTTCTTGTTTGCAATGAGTCTCTATATTGTAAGTCTGTTGTAAAAGACCATAAAAAAGAGAGCACTCACTTGTCTTTTCTGAAGAAAAATAGTCTCAGTTTGTTCAGAGTTCTTCATAGGTTACGCTCAGTAGACCTCTCTTCACTCCTGCTCTTACATACGCTCTAACAGGCCCACATAACAGCTGAATCTGGACCAAGTACTCCACCTGAGTTTCAGTAAAGCAGAGGGATTACTTCCATCTTGCTGTTTATACTCTTTTTAACTATTTTTCAGATAGCTGTCCTTCTTAAAGCAGTTTATAGAACTGACGACTAGTACCCCAATTATGTTTCTTTGTAACCCATAACTCTTTTGGGGTTTTTTGAACTAACTGTTCTATATAGTGACTCCTCAATCCTGTGAGCTCAGTCTTTCCTAACTAGGAATACTGTGCATTTGTTCCTTTGAAAAACATATTTTTTCAGACTGCTTCTTCAGGTAAAATTGTACTGAATTCATATCCTGTTTTACAATGTATTTACATTCTCTCCTGTCATCAGCATATGTAATAAATGTCAGCCTTCTCATTCATGAAAACAGTGAATAGTACCTAACCCAGGACACATAACTCAGTATTTCTCTCTATTTCATGGTGAGCTGTTGTTTCTTGCCTTCTATATATGATTTTCCTACTAGTTTTGATGTAGTATTTTCAAAAATGTCCCACTTTCCTAAGTTGCTTTTAAGCACATCGAAGTTTGAGATGTGTCACCTCTACAGTTTTTCCTCCACTCCCATGTTGTCATACAGAAGACTTACTGTTTTATGGGATTTGCTCTTGAAAGATTCTGTTAAGTCTTAATTGTCTCAATCATTTCCTTAGTTACTTTCATAGAGAAATGCAGAATTTTCCTGTAGCTTAGTTAAATCTGTAAGTCTCAGAAGAAGTCTTAGAAGAAGTTCCTTCTTTTTCTCCTTTTTCAAAGATAAGCCGTATATTTATCCTTTTCTGTGTTTTTTCTACTTCACCAGATCTACACAAGTTTTGAAAAGCAACAAGTAATGGCTCTGCAATTCAATCAGACTGGTCTTTCCATTTCATATCATGCCAACCATTTAATCCTGGGGATTTGAAAACATCAGCATATCTAAATATCCAGTAACCTGTTCTGCCTTATTCCAAAGCAGAGTTTTTGCTGTTTTGTCATTGGTGTTACTTGTGAAGGTCAACTGATTATAGCTGATCTTCCCCATGAACAGTAACATAAAGAGGCAGACATCGTAATTTGTTCTATCACAAATAAAAAAAAAAGTGAGAGGAGGAACATTACAACATGGAAAAACTGCAAATGGCAATTAAATCAGCAATGAAATGTTGAAAGCTTGTGATGAGGAGCTCATCAATAAAATTATTAAACCAAAAAACCCCTAATCAAAATTTCTGCAATTCCATTGCTGTAGAGAAAAACAAGAATGAACCAAATTACAAACCTGACAGCAACTTGTAATCTAACACAGAAGTCTAGATGGAAACTATTTTACAAGTTTGTAAATATATAGCTGCATTTCCCATTAAAAAAAAAAATTGTTTATTGTAAGTCTAAAACGTAATGACCAAGTGATGATCTTCATCTCAGAAACTATTTCTTCTTTGACATATAGGTACATGAACTGGAAAGACATGAGTAATACATACAAATTCAGAGGTATTTCTGAAACATAAGAACTCTAAGTAAAATACTTTAAGAATAAATACTTAGAAGTTCATTAAATGATCCAACATCTCCACAATGTCTACAAGACAATCAATCAAAATTATTTGGGACATGGATTAAGAATGAAGCTCTGCAGTCAGGAGACTGAAAGACTCAGAAAAGATTGACTACAAGACCAGCCTCAGAACAAAAGCTACAAAACATATCAAGTGCAAAACGCACCTTACAATGGGGAATGAAAGTAGTCCTTCTGCATCATTAAAAGAAGATCCAGAGCTACCTCTCTCCCACATACATCAAGCATCACTTCAAAACATGCAGTGCTCTTCCCTCCAGGCAAATACACATAAGTGAATCCTTATGACCACCTCATAAGGACACAACTTAAATGAGGTCGAGTCATGGTACTGACAACACTCTTTCAAATCAGTGTAATCTTAGTCAATACATTCCAGTCTCCCTTGTCCTGCTGAAGTAAGAGGTAAAATTCCTACTGGCAGCAGTAGAGACAAGATTTCATCATATATATTAATACTGAACAACAGCAGACGCTAGGGGACTCTAATCTATTGAACAATATTGTAATGTGTTGCGGCATCTGGAAAGCAAAGCTAGCAACATTCATTGTGGAAGGATTGAATTTTTGAATTTTTTTTAATAAAACTATTACCTATCCAGGAACATAGTGAATTCTCTTTCACTTGAAATATTTCTTGTCTCTCAAGCAAGATAGGATATTTTAATAGACTGTATGTAAGAATCACTGAGTAGGGGTATAGATTAAGATTGAATTGAATCATTTTAGTGTTCTTTTCTTGCCTTGCTGCCCAACAATTTATGAAAACAAGACCATATGTGAAATTCTAAATGTTTTAATTTATCTTTATTAGAAAGCAGGGTATGAATCAGGAAACTTTGAGTTATGCTTTAACCTTTTCAAATTATAATATGGTGCTCCACACAACTGGTAGACATTCTCTCTCTCTTCTCTAAATGGAGATCAATGACTCTCCTTCATCCGCACTTCAAAGCCACTCATTTGCTCAGCATACATATGCAAATTCATTGAGGTCATAATTTATCCCCAAAATGAGAGCACACCCAGTTTGTAAGTACTTTAGCACCTTCTTTGTCTCCTGCTTTGCATCAAGTCTTTCCACTGTACCCATGCTATGTAGTGTAAAGCACTGCAGATAATTCTCCAAACTGGTATCAAAAAAGTTTCAGAGCAGAAAAAACTGCTTCATCAATATCAGTTAAGTTTCTAACATTTCTTTCAGTATCACTCTACAGCACTGCAGTGTGTTTTGCTAATGTTCAAGTTTGTACAAAGATAATTCAGGGGCTCTGAACCGGTGCTAAGTAGTGCCATTTAAACATATGGACATACTTTCCCAGTATCTGGTTAGTACTGACTTTTTGCATTCCTATCTTATGAATATTAAGTCATGAGGTCAAGAGTCTTTTAAGAAATGTCATACATTTAATAAAAAATTATATGTCATTTTTATTCGGTCACGGTTCTTCATTTGACCAACTACTGGTTTTGAACTTTTAGCCATATCTTTATTACTCTTCCCTATCATTCCTCTAGGTTTTGGGGTTTTTTGTTTCCAAAGACATCATATTTTATCACATTTAATAGTATCAAGACTTTTCACAGTAGGATTTACATTTGGATTTGGCACAAAATAGACAATTCCTAAGGCAACCCATAATTCCAATCCATTAGGCTAATGTATTGCAGCTGCTGTGAACAGTGGGCATGTCATCTTTTGTATAATGACGTCTGGTACAGCATAGAATACAAAACAAAATAAACTGAAAAATTACTCTGCATCCAAACATCACAGAGAGTTATTTTCACCCTGTTCCCTCACCCCCATTCTCAGCAGAGGAGTTTGGTGCATGTATGGGTAACACGTCTGGGGCTTTTTAAGTGTTGCCTTTTACAGCTGGTAAACACTCCTATAAAAGTGTTCAGGCCAGCTGCACATAGCTTACCTGTAACGTATATATAAGTCATCAGTATTCAGCACTGGTTGTCAGTTAGGATTTTTTTAGAAACTAATAGTAATTTACGTCACAGCTCATTTATTAATTCCACTTAGTTTTCTTAATTTCTACTTCAAAAGACTTTCACTACAAAACCTACAAAATTTCCTTTTGATAGAGGGTGGACCATTAGCAAATCATTCATGAATTCATGTGGATTCATTTTCACTTCTCTCTTCTGCCTGAAAGAGTCAGTGTCAACATTTTCTACCCTGTCAAAGTGTGCCTTTGCCAGACTATCAGACATAACTCCAAACTCTCTTGTTGATACTTATTTTACATGGTATATTATATATTCTGAGAGAAAGATTGAGAAAAAACAAAGGATGCCTTCCTAACCTGTTAGCTAAGTTGCCTCCACAGAGCTGGGTCTAGTCCCTACATTATCACAGCAACAGAAGGCACTAAGTCACACATCCCACAATAAGCACTAATGTCGTGATCAGGACAGTTCCTGATGAAGTAGGCAGTACAAATCCAAATGCTGAATATCAACTGCTGTAACAATATGAAGAACCATTCATTTCAGTGCCACTATGATAATTTATGCCAGCATCTGTGAATGCAATGGCAAATCTGGACACATTCCGTAAAACAGTTCAAAGAGCCACTTACAGAGCTCCCGAACTAAGCCCTTCTGCTTGGCTAAGATGTCTTATCTTGCTTCAAGATCCTGTACTCTGAAACGTGAACAATGATAACAGCCTGACAGCAGGGGATTCTTCTTCCTCAGTAAATTTTTACTGAGAAATCTTTTCAACCCAATATGTTGCGGGGAGAAGGGATTGCAAGACAAGACTCCCTATAGCTTTTTAGAAAACATTTAAGAAAGAGTTTGGCTATAAAACAGGAGAATGGTTATATAATTATGTAGAAAATAATGGCAACTATAAAATATTAATTTCAGCATATTAATTTGAGCATATGAATTTGAGCCCTAGGACTCTGGCTTTTACAACTTTAGCTGCAAGAGAGCTTCTCAAGGAAGCTAGGATCACCAATAACCTACAGCTTGTGACAGCCCATGTAGAGTAGCTTTGCTCCTTTTTTCTGACATTTTCCCCCAAAAATACAGATTTTGCACTGTAAAATTATTCTGTTGAATTCTATTCTAATATTACCAGTTTTCACTTTAATGTTGCCTCTTTCATCTTTCTCAAAAATTGATGAAGGTTTTGCAACACAAACTTACTTCTTGCATATTTATTTTAAAGAAAATAATTCAAATGACCTCAGAATGAAACTATGGAAGAAGCAGTTAATTTTTGGGTGATGATATTACGAACCTTTAATAAATTAGTTTTTTAGAAAAGAGTCTTCTGAGACATATTTAATCAGATTGTAATATAACCCCATGTATTGCATCCCTAATTACATTGTATCATTTAGTTAATTTGGTTTGTACTTCAATTATTAAAATTCATTATTTATCCTTATGAAATTGAAATGATCAAACATACTTGATAAAGCCAGTTTTAGAAATAGATTAAGTCATTTTCTACCATCATGTAATTATGTTACCACTAGGGTTCATTTTAATTATGACAGAGCACTACAGAAAAGTTAGAACACTTCATATCAAATCCAAGTAGAATAGTAAAGTACAAAAACAACCGCAACAATTTCTTATTGATAAATAAGGAACTAAAATCATATGTGACCTAGAAACTATCTTCCTGTATACATTAGATTCACTTCACATTTGTCCTTTAAATAGGCTTGTCGTCTTTTTTCACAAGAACATTTGTGAAGTTAGAGGTGTATAGTTAAGTTTACTTCCATGTTGCAAAGCTTATGCAGTAATACCAGCCCAGGGCTACAATATTCCCTATTCCCTGGTGTTCCAGGTGAGTCAGACTATAAGGTCTGACCCTTTCTCTCACATTGCTTGTTGTACCAGTAGCATTTGACAGGAAAAGGGAGAGAACAACATTTTATTTCACCAAAGGCAATCTTTTTAGCACCTCTGGCTGTCCACACCTTAGCGTTATCCAATAACATCCCCACAAAAGCAAAATAATCTTGGGCTATAGGCCACATAAGCTGCTAGCAAGGGTGCTAATAGGACAAGTCAGCATAGACTATGTGATTACTGCCACGAGGACACTGGATTCCCCAGAGCAGGGACAAGCATACCATGAGTTCTTTCTTCGCTACAGTCCAGAAATTTGTGCTGTAAATTCAGGGGAAAGAGCAGAGAGAATCATAGAAAAAATTAGGTTGGAAGGGACCTATAGATGTCATCTAATACAACCTCCTCATCAGATCAGAGTTAACTTCTGTTACATCAGGTTGCCAAGATCTTTGTCCTAAGAGTCTGTTCCTAGGAGCCTGCTAGGGCAACCTTTTCCAGTGATTCACCATTCACATTGTGAATATATTATTCTTTAGGTCTGGTTCAAATTTTCCTTGTTGCAACCTATGACTGTTGCATCTGATCCTTTCAATGTGCACCTCTGAAAAACGCCAGGCTCTGTCTATTCCACTAAGTGGTTGAAGACTGCTGTTAGATCCCCGTGTAGCATTCCCTTCTCTTCAGCACTGTCTTGTATAATGTATGCCTCAGACACCTAACTGCCATAGTGCCCCTCCCCTGTACTCTAACCCGTTCATCAATATCTCTCTTGTACTGGGGGGGACACAAAAACCAGAGGATTTTAACTGCTTGCTAACAGCAGATTATTTGGCAGAGATTTAATATAAATTGTGATAATTTGTGATCGCTTCCCATCATTACGTTCAAAACACTAGGAATGACCCATCAGTAGATACACAAACCTAAACATGCTTTCATTCTCTGATGTGTTTCTGTAGTAATTGTTTGTGTTGTGCATAAAATGTTCACTTTGCTCCTATAAAGGAAATACACCTTTTCTTAGGAGAAAAAAAGCACAGGGTAGGGAAGGACTCTGGTTCTTCCTATCTCAATTTAGGGATCAAACAGAAGCACCCAAGCTAAAAGCAAAGCTGTTCTCAGCTCTGAATACAATCAGTAGAAAAGAATAGTCATCTCTAAAGGTGATCTACCCACCAACATCTGGCTCACACTCTAGAAATTCCTATCTTTGTCACAGAAGGGAAATACAGTGAGCATGTTTGAGTTAGACACCTTTTAAAAAAAACAGAGGTTTCTGAGAAAAGCACAAACTTAGAAAATCTTAATTTCACAGTAAAATAATTAACTAGTTTTGCTTCTTCATCTTCCTTTATTTAGTAAATATACCTTTAGATCCATACAACACAAACAGCACAGGCTTCTACCCAGAAGACAAAATAATCTGTTGCCTGTATTCCGCGTCATTAGAACATGACACATACATGGACATATATGGTAATAAAAGTTTCTCCAAGCAGGTAAAATGCACCAAAATGGGCTCTTGAGATACAGAGATCGGGTGCACAGAAATGGGTCAGAAAAATCCCAAGACAGACTCTGAATTGCAGGGGAGGGAGGAGGGAGAAGACACAAAGAGGTTCCAAGTCTGGAACCTGAGAGAAAGAAATTGCTGTCATGTTGAAAGGTACTTTCCTCAAGCAG
The DNA here is from genome assembly GCF_047370975.1 of Nipponia nippon. Classification (NCBI taxonomy): domain Eukaryota; kingdom Metazoa; phylum Chordata; class Aves; order Pelecaniformes; family Threskiornithidae; genus Nipponia; species Nipponia nippon. The sequence goes on from NW_028262336.1 coordinate 27,102,003, forward strand.
GTTCCCTTATGATCTGCATCTTAAGCATGACTGAGTCATAAAGTAACCATGATGAATTTGAAAAGAAAGGAGGTACAAAAGAGAAGCCACAGGTATCAAGTGCTCCCTATAAATGAGGGCGAACTCTACTGAGTATTCTAATAACAATGCAAAAAATATAGACAGTTATGTGTTGCGTTAAGACATATATTAGGAAGTGTTAACCTGTGCCAATAGCTCCACAAGTGACAGTATGACCATAGTCCACTGAATGATTCTTTTATGATACTGAAAGCTCATTGCCTTTTGGTCAGAAACCAAAACGTCAGTAGAGCATGTAATATCATACAGGACTTTGTTGATTGCTGATCATTGCCAGGTCGTTGACTTGAAATTGAAGGCCCTGGCTACCCAGGCACTAAAATATTCTTCTGCCCACATCCACTTCAGCTTGACTGTTAACTTACAGCCCCTCAAAATAAATCATGGTGAATATGCATCTTTACAGTTACTGCAAAACTGGAACAGTATATTGACCTCAGGAACTATTTATCAAACGAAAGTCAATTCTAGAAAAGAAATGTTTCTTCCTAAAGCATATTTTTCTTCTTTGTACGAACAGCAATATTTTACAACGTATTTGCATGGATTTAGAGGTCACTGATGGGTGCCATTGCATATACACACTAGTAACTTTTGCCCTTTTATGTTAATACAGCATTAAGGCTAAAAAGTATGTTATTTGATAAAGTATGCAGCAGAATCTCTCTCTCACACATCATCATCTAGGTACAATTCTATATAACTGAAAGCAAAAAGCAAAGAACATTTTTCTGGCTCTCTTTCCCTCAGTCATTATTACAGAGATAGGGGATTTATTCTGACCATGGTAGCAGGTGATTTATTATTTTGTTGCTGCAGAAACAGACAGCTGAAAAGGGGTTTTGAAATGGAAATTGTGACATTTACTGAGTAATAATCTTATACCGCCATTTACAGGAAGCAGGTGGTAGCTGTTTACCATTGCAGACAGATGGAAGTCCTGCAGTGGAGTTATTTTTTTCTGTTAGATAAATTAGCTTAAATAATTCAAGTGGTTTTTTCCCCTGCCTGATTAGTGCTTTGTGCAAATTTAAGTATTTAAAGACTGTTTTACTATCGAGCAAATGTTGCACAGTTCATATTGCTTTTCCTTTTTGAGCCCCCGTGAACCAGATTTAGTTTTTATAAAGAATATAATAACTCTTTAATATCCCCAAAGGAGGTGCTACATGAGGGCAAATAGCACCATTAAAAATTCTGCTCATGTTAATGTGGGAAAAAAAACATCTTCCAACCGAGCACACTTCCATAGAGCTTTACCCTGAGTACCACAGCCAATACATGGCAGTTAGGAGGATGTACCAGTGATACCAACCACACACATACTCTTTGCTGTCTCAACCCTATACTTAGCATTTTCATTGGTGAATAATTTTAATCTCTCTTGTTTAAACAAGCAGTTTTCAAAGCACAAATATAGTATCTCTAAAGTTGCCACACAGCTTCTAGCAGAATGGATTAATATGCCCACCTCCAATGCCTCCAATGTTTATAAATATGTTTTACAGCAAAGAATGTTTTGTAATAAATCTCAAATCAGAGTAGGATTTTGGTTTCGGTTTTGGTTTTGTTTTTTTTTCTTGGTTCCTGATGGGATTCTTTTCCTTGAGGAAGGATAGGTATGAAAGAGGGACAGACTGAGAAAGTAGAAATCACCCTCTCATGGAGATATACTATAAAAGAAAAAGAAAAAGAAAAAGAAAAAGAAAAAGAAAAAGAAAAAGAAAAAGAAAAAGAAAAAGAAAAAGAAAAAGAAAAAGAAAAAGAAAAAGAAAAAGAAAAAGAAAAAGAAAAGAAAAAGAAAAAGAAAAAGAAAAAGAAAAAGAAAAAGAAAAGAAAAAGAAAAAAAGAAAACTTTTGGGTTTTAATTTAGTCATTTTTAGCTCATCCATAATTCAAAAGTGGCATGGCCTACAAACTTCATCATGTATCAGTAAGCCAGATTTCAACAAAATCTTAGAACAGTACTATTTATTATATTTAAATTAAAAATACTGAACTTATTAAAATTCCACAATGTTGAAGTTTTGTGTTGTTTTCCAGGAACATTAAAATACTTTGAGGTACTTGATGGTAATTATAAATATAGCTAAGCTCTTAGTAGATTCTATAAATTACTTCAGGCAATTGACATATAAACATCATCAAATTCTTGTCAGGCATTCAGTAGACATTATTAATATAGGCAATTGCTTGACAGTTATAATTGCCATAAATATCGATCTTGTAAGCACTGTTGTCATAAATTAAACCACTACCAAGAAATAGGTAGGTAAATTCGTCAATAACTCTATCATATGGATAACAGGTATCGATCCCATTGAAGTCAGTAGTAAAATCCCTCCTGCTTTCTGTGGGGGCAGGATTTCATCCCATGATCTTAAAAAGATCAGGTTGCAAACTTTACTGATTTCATCTCTTTTTTATGAAGTTTGTACTAGTTACGAGCCAAGGATTAATCTAACATAATAAATTTGATACCTTTAAAAGGTGGAAAACATTCTACCAGCATTAAACATAGGTACAGATACCTGTAACACCATAAAGACAAATTTAAATCAGCTTTTGCAAAGGGGTTTGAGCTTTCAGTGGGAGCTAATACCTACTTCCCTTAAACCATTTAAAAACCCCAGCCTGAACAAGCGCAGAACTAAATTAGGACTATAATTCAAATACTCAAGCAGGTCCTTCACAGGCAGGTATAGATTAGATCTCCCTTCACTTGCCTATCTGAGGTTTAAATTGTTTGTAGGACTACTGCTCCTGAAGGACAAAAAAAGATCATCTGCACTTTCACCTAAAGAAATCCAATAACTACATGTTTATTCACCCCTCTCATTATGTTGGCATTGAAGAGTTATGCTAGATAAGCAGTCATCTATCCTTAAAAATCAACACATTATCAATTAAGAAATATTACCACATTCCCCTAGAAACGAGTATTTGTCTGCAAAGTTGTATAGATCTGATTCACTGTTTCACATCTTCACGTGTGCTTGTTAAAACTCCTGGTCTAGATCTTCTGAATTCAGCCTCCTAATTCTTATGGAAATCTAACTGACTGATAGTATCTTCTGTAGTATTTTCTGTTTAACAGAGAAGGTGTGATATTTCAGCTCTCTTTTTCCTTCTCTCTTTTGCAGGATTTTTATCAAGCATCTTTATTGTTGGATTTGGCAGGTTTCTATGCGTAGTCAAGTATAGGTCTTTCAGTACATTTTTAAAGGAAGAACATAGGGTTCTGGCTTTACTGTGACACATAAAAGATATGGGCTACATTTCCAGAGGTAGTTTGCCAAGACAGGTATTTATGCCCTTAGTATAATTCTTCCTCTTTGGTACGCTGTCTACAGAAATTTTATACCTATCCCAAGCATTCAAGGTCCTTCAAATACCCCAGCTGGATTTATATATCCCCCAAAACTTGCAAAAACTTATTCTTGCTCCCCACATGCTTTAAAACAAAAAGTTCTCCTTCTACTTTTCTTCAGTCTAGTCTTCGGTTGAACATAATGTAGCTTAAAATGCTACATTTTGAGGGCAGAGTGACGAATATAATAAAGAGACATTGCTGAACAGCTAGATTCTTGGTGGCTTTGGGCCTACATGAATGAATATTGAGATAAGAAAAGATTAAAGAATTAATGCTTACTTACTGCATTCTGCCAACATGATCTTTCCATTCAAGTCTCTGTATTTACTAGTTCTACAGACTTTTAGAGAAAAACGGTAATAACAGAAATATTTTACTTTTATGTCTGTCTGAGATACCTGGATGTCTGTACAAGGTACCTGTCTCTTCATTCTAAGATTCTTCATTCTAAGTTTTCCTTGTTCTCCTAGCACACATTACACTGTCTTCCTCAGGGTGATATATTTTCCTCCCTACTCATGTCAGCACATTATTCTACAGCAAATTCTAATACTGACAAGTTGATCAGACCAGACATTTTCCAGGCAGTCTAGTACATAACAAAAAGCCAAAATTTTATTTTAAGAGGTCTTTATTTCTCTGACTGCCCCATCTCTAGTTTTATCTACTGTATTGCGTTTGTGTGGCAAGGTTTTTGTAGCGGGGGGGCTACAGATGTGGCTTCTGTGAGAAGCTGCTGGAAGCTTCCCCTAGGTCTGACAGGGCCCATGCCAGCCAACGCCAAGACAGACCCGCTGCTGGCCAAGGCCAAGCCCATCAGCGACGGTGGTAGCGTCTCTGTGATTACGTGTTTAAGAAGGGGAAAAAACCTGCACAACAGCAACTGCAGCCAGAGAGAGCAGTAAGAATATGTGAGAGAAACGACTCTGCAGACACCCAGGTCAGTGAAGGAGGGGGAGGAGGTGCTCCAGGAGCTAGAGCAGAGATTCCCCTGCAGCCAGTGGTGAAGACCATGGTGAGGCAGGCTGTCCCCCTGCAGCCCATGGAGGTTAATGGTGGAGCAGATACCCACCTGCAGCCCATGGAGGACCCCATGCTGGAGCAGGTGGGTGCCTGAAGAAGGCTGAGACCCCATGGGAAGCCCATGCTGGAGCAGGCTCCTGGCAGGACTTGTGGACCCATGGAGAGAGGAGCTCATGCTGGAGCAGGTTTGCTGGCAGGACTTGTAACCCTGTGGGGGACCCACGCTGGAGTGGTGTGTTCCTGAAGGCCTGTACCCCGTGGAAGGGACCCATGCTGGAGCAGTTCATGAAGGACTGCAGCCTGTGGGAAGGACTCATGTTGGAGAAGTTTGTGGAGGACTGTCTCCTGTGGGAGGGACCCCACGCTGGAGCAGGGGAAGAATGTGAGGAGTCCTCCCCCTGAGGAAGAAGGAGTGGCAGAGGCAACATGTAATGAACTGACTGCAACCCCTATTCCCCATCCCCCTGCACTGCTCGGGAGGAGGAAGTAGAGGATTTGGGAGCGAAGTTGAGCCTGGGAAGAAGGGAGGGGTGGGGGAAGGTGTTTTAAAGTTTATTTTTTATTTCTCATTATCCTACTCTGATTTGATTGGTAATAAATTAAATTAATTTCCCTGAGTTGAGTCTGTTTTGCCCATGATGGTAATTGGTGAATGATCTCTCCCTGCCTTTAACTCAACCCACGAGCCTGTCATTATGTTTCCTCTCCCCTGTCCCGCTGAGGAGGGGGAGCAATAGAGTGGCTTTGGTGGGCACCCGGCATCCAGCCAGTCAACCCACCACAACTACATTCCAGCACTGACTAATGTAATTTGATTTGGCCCTAGTTTGAGAGGGACTAAGGCTTTTATGTATGAATATAGAAAACTTTAGAACACAAAAGCAAATATGTGAACTGTTCATGTTAAATACAGGATGAAAATTAGATTAAGGATTCTAGCTATTAGTAGCATAAGTCTCTGGAATAAAAATTTTCTTTCTGGTAAGTTATAGTGTAGCAGGAAAAAATCTAATAATAGAGTTCAAGGTTAAACCTGATACGGTTATGAATCATGATGTGATTGCCTGTCATAGCACAAGACTTGACTCACTGGTTCAAAAATCCAATTTTACAATCCCACCAATTGTTGTTATAATAGAAGAAAGAACCAGTGAATTTTTTTTCCTATATTTCCACAGGTTTCTTTTGCATTCAAATCCTTGACAATTCTACATCCTCAGAAATGCTCTCTATTGTACTTGTTGTGTCTTGTGGGAAAATTCTCTGTCTCTTCCTGATCTCATGCATTTTATGAGTACACAGGAAAGCAGAAAAGGTCGCTGTGCAGTGCATGCTTTCAATTATGCAAGAGAGTAGCAGCCATCTAATAATATCAGCACCTTTACTATAAAACATGTAATAGGTTTTTACAGGAACATACACAACCTATATAAAACATATTTTATATAAGGCTCAAAAAGTATTAAATATTACTTCCTCTGCTAAAAAATGCAATTTCAATTAAATCACAAAGGTGATTACAATAAGATCACAAAGGTGATTTCATACAGATCTTGAATCTACAAAAATATTCACTAAATCTTTTCAACATATACTACTCATAGCATAGCATATTGTAGAATTATAGTACAATTGTATCATAGTATTATCATACAATACTATGATAAAATTAAAATCATTTCCTGAGAAAAACTATGCAGGGCAGTATAGTACAAATAGAAAACTACTCTTAGTAACCATTGTTAAGAAATTGTCTTTTGGTATTTAACAGTGCAGGTACAGATTTACAATCAACCCTGCACCTACATTCACCTCTCTTCCTTGAGAATTTGATCCATACTGAACAGTGTAGAGTTATGGTCTCTCAGAGTTTCACTGATTGCCATTACAAGGAGCATTAATGTTCATTCTTGTTAACAATATCAGCTAAAAGCAGGAAGCAAACGAAGAATGAAGATTAATCTGAGGACAGTCAGTAGATGTCAGTTTTCAGAGATGTACAGTTCTGTTCTGGTTTTGGCTGGGGTACAGTTAATTTTCTTCCTAGTAGCTGGTATAGTGCTGTGTTTTGGATTTAGTACGAGAATAATGTGGTAACAAACTGATGGTTTAGTTGTTGCTAAGCAGCATTTATACTAAGTCAAGGACTTTTCAGCTTCCCATACTCTGACAGCGAGGAGGTGCACAAGAAGCTGGGAGGGAGCACAGCCAGGACAGCTGACCCAGACTGGCCAAAGGGCTAGGCCATACCATATGATGTCATGCTCAGTATATAAACTGGGAGTGTTGGCTGGGGGCGGCAATCGCTGCTCGGGGACTGGCTGGGCATCGGTCGGTGGGTGGTGAGCGGTTTCATCACTTGTTTTTCCTGAGTTTTATTTCTCTCTCCATTACAATTTATTATTATTATTGTTGTTGTTGTTGTTGTTGTTGTTATTGTTATTGTTATTATATTATATTTCAGTTATTAAGCTGTTCTTGACCCATAAGTGTTCCCACTTTTACTCTTGCAATTCTCTCCCCCATCCCACTGTGGGGGAGGGTGAGTGAGCGAGCACCTGTGTGGTGCTTAGTTGCCAACTGGGGTTAAACCAGAACAAGTTCAGAGTCACCAAGGTACTTAGGAACTAATCTTTAAACAGATAAGTACTCATCATGCTTAAAACTAATAACGTGATTAAAGACATTACTGAACCGTGAATTTCAAATTTCTCATCATCAAATAATTTTTTCATGTGCTTATTTTTTGAAGACCTGAAAAATTATTTTCAACTATGTCTTAGTATTCCGCATTTGTTATCATTCCAGTAATAGAAGGAGTGATGTTTTAATCTGCTTCAATATGAGATAAGATCAGTTATTATAAATTAAGATGTATGAGAACATAAGACAGAACACAGGATAACAGATAATAGAATATATATGTAATGAACTATGCATAAAAAAATCAGATAAAGAAAAATGAATTCCTATTCAAAAAACCATTATTGTTCTTTTTTATGTATGTTTCAGTGAAAGGGATATTTCATGTTCATAGAACATCGTCATACATTTTTGTTTTATCTGTCACAGAGATTGACACAATAATTATTTTTAGTTGTCCTAAACCTTATTTATGAACCCTCACTTCTTCATTCCAGATACTGTACAATTACAGGACAAAAAGATAGTGTTTAGGGGCAATCACAAACTAAATAATTAAATTTAATTTCAAGAGATTGGAAGGATAATTAGGAAATACTATTGTTTTACATGGGTTGTTAGGTTGGATTCTTGTCCAATTTCCACCAACATGAATTTATAATGAGCCTACCTATTTCACAGTGAATGTGCACTAATACAAGTAGAAACAGAATCTGTGTGATTATATTTTTGTAGTTACGGTATTAAATTTTGGGTTTCATTACAAGTTTGTCATAATTTGTTTCTTTTTTTTTTTTGTTATAAATTTTCATATCATTTGCACCAATGATTCATTTTAGCCAGTATCCACAAGACAGGAAAAGATCATTCAAAAGCAGAAATAGACTAAATTTTTTATATCCTCAGAACTATTATGACACTCCTTTATATATGACTACCCTAGAAACCTGAAATTTAAGTTAGTACATTTTACTGCCTATTCAGTATACAGAAGCTTTTTGAAACTTACTACATATCTATATAGTATTAATTATGCACGCTATAGTTATTTTTAAACCTTATTACTCCATTGGCTACCACAAACTAAATGCTCCCTGGTGCAACATCACACAACACTTGTCTGTTGGAAGCCATCTGCAGTGATTTTTAAATTTGCTCAAGGCAGACGATATTCATGTCATGCAGAATCCTATAAATAAATTACCCTGTTAGCCCATTTAAGCTTCTCCACCAAAACATCTTAGATTATGTTTCCTTCCCACTTAACATTCCCAGCCTCAACTAAAAATAACTACAGCTTTGGTATTTTTAAATCCTCATTGAATTAAAAGTAGCCCAATAATAAAAATTTTACTGAAATCTATATAGGCAGCAGCCTGAATTTCATGCAGGCAAATGGCAAAAAGCTTTGCAATAGTGTTCCCAGCCCAAGGAAACCAGGGACAAGTGTCAACCTACTCCAAAACCAGCAGTCCTATGACACTATCACTGCAAGTTTAGGGATTTACTTTCTATCATATCCATCAGAAATTAAGATTTATTCCATTCCTTAATTTCACCATAAAATATGAGTTTTCAATATGTAGGTTGCAAAGGGCTACATATTAAGCTTATAACTGTATCCTACCAGACCACAGGGAAAAGTAGAAGTTCATTCAAGGAGGTAAACAATTTGTTTATAGTCATGTCAAGTATCGAAGTTGTTGTTAAGTGTTCTGTTCACCTTTCATGAGTCAGTTGCAGTTTTTATGTTACCTGGGCAAGTGACAACTCCAAGAGACACAAGATGTCCCAAGAGTCATCAGCAAATTAGCTGTTCTCTGGGAGAAGTTTTTAGAATGACCCATGATTAAGTATCGAGTTTATAACTTACAGCAGACCCTTCAAAGGAAATCCGTGTCTGAATCGGAGAAAACTGAGAACCTAACAACAAGTTTGCCCTTGATCAGTAACTATTTCAGACAAGGGAAGCCTGAGGGCAATATTTATGACAAGACTAGACCTTGGCTGACACAGTAACGTAAGCACACAGTCAGCTTTTTAGTTGAGTGAAACAGAGAAAAAGTCATCTGGTGCTAAATGAAATTAAAAGCAGTTATTATGCACAGATTTCATTTATGGTCACATACCTCTTTCTGAATACAGTAGTTTTCTTAAATCTTGCATTTTAGTATAATAAATTCATGTTGCCTTTATTCAGATATTTGGGAGATATTAAAAATTATTTCAAGGAAAGCTGCCAAAGCCACAAGCACTCCATTCTCAAGACAGAGCTAGTCTTGAGGGTGCTCAGTTACTCAATGAGAGATGTGAGGGCATTTTGAGTGTGAGTAGCCAGTGATCCATAGGGTTGGGAGCTGGTATTGCAGGAAACTATTTGGAAAACATGCCCCAGGTAGAGGGGTGATGTGTAGTAACATAGTAAGGCAGTGCCTGACCCCCAGGAATTCAAATTATAATTACGTTATACTTTCTTATTATCATAGATTTTCATTTACTCAATAGTGCAAAATATTTGGCTTCTTGATGCTTATTGCCATATCTCTGTTAGCCATAAAACAAGGGACCAGACTAAAACAGGACAGCTGCAGTCATTTATGCATATTTCTACACATGCTTGATCCAGCAGTAAATGCAAACTCTCATTTGTTAATGGTCACCCTTTCTAAAGCGTTTCTCTCTGTGGTGCAGTGGCAAGCATTTCTGATACCAGCAGGACTTCTCAGAACATGCTCCATTACCTTACTTGCTGTGCTGCTTCACCGATGAGGCTAAACTAGTAAAGATCAAACAGTACAATATTTTGTGTTTATTTTCACAGTACAACATTCTGTGTTTATTTGTAGATTAACTGATAACAAAGAAAAAATATATCAGTGGTAAAAATAAGGTGGGGAGCGGACAGGAGACACAGAGGGTAAAAATGTTTTGATATATCAGCATAAACAAGCTCCAGTCCTGAAAGCTCTTAACTACATCCAGATTGATTCAATGTGACAGTTCATGCATATTAAGAGATTGTAGGAAATACAGTGAAGTAATACTGAAATAGAGGTTCTAACCCATTCTAACCATTATCTTTCCATCCAAATATATAAAGAGAAACACAGACTTCTGAGGGGTAAATAAGCTATTAATCAACTGTGAAGAATCAAAATTCAGTATTTGCCCTGTTTTTCTATCTTGACCTTAGAAAAGACCACCTGGAAAATAAGATTTCTTCAGACTGCTTCAACCTACTTTGTTACAATTCACTTTTGGTCAAGCCAGAACAATTTTCTTTGTCAATTTTCTAGGCTATTCTGTTTGCCTATGTAGCTGGTTAGGTCTATTTAGAGTATAGTTTAGAAATAACTTTTGTACTCTGCAGTGATCTATTTCTTCCTGTTTATTTTTAAAAAGCACATATATCTTACTCTTGCAACTATCACCATCACAGAGCTCTAACAATTTCAGTTCATTTATAAGATGTAATTATGTAACATGGATGAGCAATGCAAGTAGCTGGTGCTTTCTCATTGTTTGTCAATTTTCTTTAAACAATGTTTTTGAAGATAGAAATATATACACACATGTTAGAAAATGTTAAAAGCCAATAAAGTAATGATAGTTTTAGACTACATTGAGCTGTTCAAGCAAGGAATGACAGACAGAGGCAATCCTGACTAGTTAAATTTAGTATCAATTTGTCTTCACTAGCATTATAAACATTTAGTTAATGCACATGAATAACAACATGCTAAAATATAAACGTTGCTTTTAAGAATAAAGCCATGGTTTCCAGCATATTTTTCCCATAGCCGCTATCTTTCTGTCTACGGTGCCCTTTGCAAACAAACCATCATTACTTTGCGATAGAAGGCAAGTCACCATTTTCTTAAATGAAGTGCAAATAAGCACTGAAGAATTGCAGACAGACGTTCAACTATGCAGATCCATTTAAATTTATCCTTTGCCTCTTATTTCACAAGTACCATTGCTGCATTGTACAAGTGTGATGTGTACTAATATATCCAGGGTCTAAATAATACCCTCCTACTTCTCTAGCAGCACCTAAACCATCCAGCAGGAGTTCTTTGTCAAACTATCAATTGCAATTTAAATAATAGTATCATCTTGCTCTTCTGTTTGGGAGTAGTTGAAGGAAAACAAAAAAGAATGAAGACCAGTTCATTCTTTAAGGCTATGTAGTTTGATAAGAATACAGAAGTAAAAAAGAAAAAGAAAAAGAAAAGAAAAAAAAAAAAACACTTAGAATTCTAGAGGGTTAATTTTTTTTTCTTCACTGAAAGAGTAGTCAGGCACTGGAACAGGCTGCCCAGGGGAGTGGTTGAGTCTCCACCCCTGGAGGTATTTAAAAGACGTGTAGATGTAATGCTTAGGGACACAGTTTAGTGGTGGACTTGGCAGTGCTGGGTTAACAATTGGACTTGATCTTAAAGGTCTTTTCCAATCTAAACGATTCTATGATTCTATGATTTTATCATAATTTAGAATATCAACAAGAGAAAATTCTCACACTTAAACTTGGGAATCTAATTGAAGAGTTAGAAGCCAATGCTGCCTACATAGTAAAGGCAGAGCTAAAGTGCTCAAGCACGCAGTTTAGGCATTCTGACCACCCTCTGGATTTCCAATTGATTTTATGTATTCTCCATATGGAAAGCCTCGTTTCCTAATGCAAACATCTTAATTCAATACCTGAGGTTAGTCATTGTGACTACTCTCCATGGCAACCAGATTTAAGTTTGCCACTTTTCAAAATAAATCAAGGGTGCATCACAGAATGCAATGATGGACCCTCAAAACAATTGAGGTTTACAGTTACCTTTTGAGATAACACCTAATTCTCCTGGCAAGCACTGCTTACAATTTTCTCCACCATAACTCATCTGGTCTAATGATAAGTGGGTTTGCTTTGGTTCTTTTTGGTTTTGGGGGTTTTTTTCTGACTTGTCATGGTTCTTTTTGAGAAGATTCTGATCATTTCATACATATTTGAATCTCAGCTTCTCATAACGGCTTTGATATGCATCTGGTTCCCAAACACGCTTTTGATTTACATAAAACATCAAGATACACTTATGAAAATCATATTTTAAGGAAGTGACAATGTTATTCCAAGATCCAGGTGCTTTTTAGTGCCATGAATGTTGTTTTTCATGGTATAGTCTTAAAGTCAAGACAGCCCTAATTTCAGTAAGGAATTTGCAGTCAAAAGTCAGTTATGCAGGGGCTGTTCATGTGGGAATATGCATGAGGTGAATTCAAGACCAGTTGCATCCAGTCCAGACATTTTCTAACTCAAGGTGATTACTGAATTAAAGTTCAAATGTTTAAAGACTGGAAATAGAGCAACACCATTTTTATTTTCTAAGTAATAATATGAGGGCATAAATGTACATATCGTATTAAAAATTCACATGGGAAAACTGTTTTGCAAAGCGAGAGCTTATCATCCTGAATTTGAGAGAACAGTGCAAGACCATCATGTTTCCCTGGACTCCAGGGAAACAGAGATTCTTATAAAGGTCAATGGCATAATTTTATCCTAAATAAAAGAAGTAATCTTTGATACAATACAGTGTACATATACATAATGGGAACACCATGATTCTTCCACAGCTGAAACTAATAGGAATGGCTGAGTTGCTACAGCTATTTCCTGGTATTAATTATATGTTGCATTTCAAAATGATAGAATCTATTAGCAAATTCTATGGATCCATTATGTTATCATTAGTCAAATTATATCTGACTGTTACTATGGGATCTTTATTTGATTGGTTAGATGGTTACTCTGTTCTAAAGATACTGCTCAGCTTTTAAAAACCACTTTGGTTACTTTGAAGCACAAATCTAAATGGCTTTTAATCTAATTAACACTCATCCAGAATTATTTTGATGAGAATAAGGTAATAGTCCCAGGATATTTCATAACTCTTTCTTCTACATCTTAGCCCATAACATGTATTAATTAGTGTGTACGGAAACCTACAAAAAACATCTTGTGAAATAAATGGAGAGCAAGTTAGACTGAAAATTAATAAGGCTTGTACTAAATCGCATAAATCCTTTCAAAGGTACCACACACACCCCACTGACCGACACCTAATATTTTCTTCTTGTGAAATATTAAAAAAAAGGCACAGAAATACCCTTATTTTCAACAAAATTCAAGAGCTACAGTTTTGCTTCAATTCACTTTTCAAAAAAAGCAGGACATAAAACATGTTCTTCTATCAACAGGCAAATTAAAAACACCCTCTCAGGGACCCTATTCATGACCCGAAAAATGATAAAAGAGATCTGGGGATACTGTACGACAGAGGGGTCTCATCTAGTTTCTTGCACTGCAGAAGTCGTCTGAAGACTGTTTCCTTTTCAACAGGTGGACAGCCACAAGCAGACCCTTTTTACACTACAAATGTACTTCATCATTGGACTTTAAGATGCTAGTCTCTGTTGCAGGATTTGGTCCCAGTCAGCTTCATATCAGTTTTTCAACATCATTAAGGTGCATAAGCACTCTTCACTTATGTACAAAAAGGTGATGGACCATGTACTATGACTCAATTCACAAGTTTTAGAAAGAAGCATGTTTCCTGAGCAAGTTATGAAAACCTGAGACAAAGGGTTTACACTATGAAAACTGCCAGAGTATGGGCAATAGTAGCAGAGATGATGCCAACAGAATCAAAAATGTATCTTATGATCCTCTGCCTTATTCCTTTCCTTATCTTAAAACACAGGATTGAGTAATCACAGAAATTTTGTATGAAAATCTGGACCTTATGAAAGTCTCATGTATTAACGATATGTAACACAGTTGGGCAATAATTGTTGGAAATATACAGCCTCCATGCTTATAAATTAATTCAAAATTTTCTGCATATTATATGCTTAGATAATTACACAGAAAACAGGATTCCACTTTATATCTAGCTTTCTGAAGTGATATTAAATAGCTTCTGTCACACCTCCAAAATAACACATTATACTTCAAGGACACCACGGTGTCACCTGTGAGATAGTTCTAGATTCTTGTCTAAGTAAAAATTATGTAAATATGATCCATGATACAACATGTTCACTTGTATAAGCCTATAATTTTTAGTGAACAATATAATCATACTGCTATCATAATGCTATCACCATGAGCAGAACTAATTTACAATTAGATTTATTTATTTTTAAAATACACAGTGATTGAGTACCATCTACAGAATCAAGAGCGGCATTTCTCCCTGCACTCTAGAAAACCTCCAAACTCAGTTAAAGCACCTGGCAGACTAGAATCTCTTTCATTTGCTTTATCTGGCATGTTCATTACAGTATGATACAGACTCTGATCCTTTCCTTTTTCTATTTCATTACTGAATGCTCCCCTGTGTTTTATATGCAGAACACACTATAAATCAACTGGGGTAAACGTACATAAAGACTGGGTGCATTCAAGCTTTCTTCTCTACCCCCAAGCACTCAGCAGCTTACTCCTTGATGAAGCATAGCAGAACATCTGTGGTGGCCTTCGCTTAGATTTACTTTGCCAGATTTTCATTAAAACAGTGACTCAATAAAAATGTTGCTTATCCTAATAAAGCTCTTTGGAGCTTTGCAAATTTGCATTTAATACTCTTTAATGTCATTACAGTATTAATAATCTGTGCCTAAAGAGCAATAAAACTTTACATTTTCTGGTTTATGAAAGCAGCTTCATAAACCCATGATTTTCTTGTGACTCAGCTTTAATGCACCATAAATAGAGACACAAGCAGGAAAGCTGTATGACACCAAGGATTTGTATAAATTTATGGCTGAATCCTCTGTTAGGTATCTCTTGTTTCAGCGATTATATATAAAAATTAATAAAAATTGAGTTGTGAATAATCATACCAGGAAATAAATGGGACTGAGCTTCAGAAAATGAGTAAGACTTTACTACATGAAGGATTAATTCTCCCTTTGGCAGCATAAATTTTTTTGCCTTGGGGGAAAAAAAAAAAGATGCGATGCCTGGCAACAAACCAGGAGAAATCCTCAATTGAATCCTCCACTGATACACGTATTGCTTTCTCTTCAAATACTGTCTTAGGAAATGTTTGTCATTTTAAGCTACCTATGGGTTTTGAGAATATTACCTGTAAAGGACATTCCCAGTAACACCATTCTGAAACAAGCCAATCATTATTAGAACTGCAGTAATGCCAATTTAAAGTCAGTGTATGTGGAAACAACCATAAAACTGAGATTCCATTTGGTCTTTCAGAGGAATCAAGCTCCTGACTGATTAAAAAAGCTGGTTCTAAGTAGCAGAAAATTTTGGCCTAGCCATAAAGATCCAGGTTCAAACTCTGCTTGTGATCCAGTAGTCTAAACAGCAGTCAGGCTGGCTGGAATATCCAGACAATGAGCCTGAAGAAGTCAGACCAATACTTTGAAATGATGAAAAAGCAGAAAATGCAATAGAAGTACATTTCTTAACAGAAACCATAAATGACTTTATTATGACTTCAGAGATTCATTCTGATATGAATTCATGCAAATGTATGAAAATACTGATGAATTACTGAGATCTGATTAATTTTAGCAAATCATTATTTCCCAAAGCTGTTAGGAAAATAATTTTTCACTATTCTAGGATAAGTCTGAAGATCCACAGGATATGAAGCACTAAATGTATGCCAGACTGAGGATGAACTATCTTGTCTGACTCTCCAAAGACAAACTAAAGACCTTTTTTTTTTTTGATTCATCCATCACAACAGGAAAATAAAAATCAGTGATTATTGTCACTGTGGTACACACATACAATACAGCCCTGATCCTTTGGTGAATGCAAAGTAAAAGAAACAAGAACAAAATTCGAAATGCACCTGTTAAAGCATTTTTCAATTAGGGTTTACTGATGATATAGAACCTCCCCTATTCTGCTAAAGAACATGCTGAAATTTCACAGCTGCTCAGTGTAACTAGTGTTACTTAAAACCAGTGCTTCTGAAAATGCTATTGCTTGACCCCTTAGCTTGAGACTCCTTAAAAAGGACCTGATTTTGAGAAAGTGCTGAGCACCTTCCTTCTATAAAGCACATGTCCTCAAAAGACCTAAAAATATTTCGAATTCTACTTCCAAGATAAATAGCTGGTTTTAATAATGTTGACCTAACACTTCATTATGCATGCTTTTTCAGGCATTCAAATGAAAGTAATGGGCTTATTTATTATTACTTTCTAACAGAAATTTATGATCAGCATCAGTAAATTTACTGGAAATCAAAGTGGTCTGTCTGTGACCATTTAATTGCATGGTACCTTTGGGCTCCCTTTTCTTTCTACCTTCATCCACAAGATGTCCTTACGTTTTTAATGCGTCCATTTTTCTTGTCTGTGCTTAATTCTCAGTTTCCATCTGATTTTCCTATAGTTTGTACACTGTTTCATTTAATAAACTCATTTATATGGGAAGATTACAAAGGATATCAAAATGGGTGGAGAAAGTTTATGCAACTAAGTTTCATGAAGAAAGTGAGAGGATAATGATGGTAGTCCAAAAAGAATCTTTCCTCCCTACCTTCCCTGCTTCCAGTTTAAGTCTAATTGAGGTTTATGGAGGGAAATGAAGGTGACCACTACTTTAGAAATGCAATACTAGCATTTCAGAATAAGGAGACCAAGAAAGGCCCTATGAAAACAAGCTCTGTGATGTTGGTTGCACAACCATTTGTAATACTCATATTAAATTGTCAATGGACAATATGTTAAGAAAAATCTGTTACAGTCTTGGCAACAGAGAAGGCTTCTTTTTGTTCTGTTAGACTAAAATAAGAAGCTTAATTAATTTACAGCCTAAATTTACATTTGGTGTGTGGCAACACATGTCCTCCCAGCTGGCATAATTTGGCATACATTTTTGAACATGGAAGCACATGGTATTTGAAAACCATCAACTCCCACAGTACTGAATGCACTTCATTTTCTGATCTCAACATTCATGTTACAGCTAGTACTTATCAGCTTGCCACTTTGTCTTTCAACATGATCACACCTGAAATATCAAGGTCAACATGGACTGAAAAAAACTGTCAGCAGGAAAACCTTCACAGTAGTGGCAATATATCCATGACCTCTGCTCATTTAGGATCAGAATCTGAAAAATTTAATTTAAAACACAAGCATCTTGTAGTCATACACATTACTTGAGAAAATGTCCATTTCTTCTTCCTCCCCTCAGGGATTTCTCTTGAGATAATACACAACTATGTCATAATTCTCTATAACGCAGAGTTTGGGTCAAAGACAAAACAGGCACAAGGCTTGACTTCATCATTCCATTCTTTTTTTTTTTTAAAACAGTATTGAAATTGTTGGGGACAAATGTTGTAATCTCTTAAAAGTTGATATTTTACAGGATACTAAAATGTTAGAGTCAGTCTTCACAGGAATTGCAATTGGATTAGAGATGTCCATTACATTACACTTGCTCCTTCTCTTGAAAATATTGTTCTGTCCTGAACTGAACAAGATCTTACTTCGGTATTGTAGTGTGGAGGACAACAGTTTGGTATTGAGGAAGCATTCAAGATTTTGACATTCACATTCATCCTACATTACAGTGAAAAGAGCTGCATTGAAAGAGTTCACAAAAATGAATTTTTGATGAGTTTTCCATGTTTTGACTGAAAAATGAGTCTGTAATGCTGAGAACACTGGACTTGCACACTGGACTGCTAACACTGAGCTGGGAAACACTGCTCTGAATCAGGCAAAGCATTGGCAAAGAGAGAGCTAACTCAAGCCAGAAACGTAAATAATTGACAAAACAGATACCTTAAATTATTACAAATTATGAACTATTCTTGCTGAAAGAGAAACTTCAAATGCTTAGGAGTTCTCAGCAAATTCATTACCGCAGTGAAAGTTCATTTATTTATTAGTCATTACGTCAGCCACATCAAGAATCAAATTAGTGAAAAATTACTAACTTCATAAAAAAGTTTTACAGTTAATCATAAGGACCTAATTAATAAAAAACATGTACAAGTGGCCTACATTTTACCAAACAGGGACAAGAAATGTAGTGAACTCTATCAGCAGAATACACAGATCTGTGACAGCTCCTGTGGCTTTGTCTCGCATTTGGGTCATTCCATGCAAAATACGCAGTTCTCCTCACTGGGGCTTTTCACGTGATTGAGGGACACTTACTACCATGTTCCAGTACTTAATACTGCAGTTGTCTCATACTTTGTAGGGCACCAGTTTAGGTCTCTCTCCTTTACTCGGTACATTATTGTCATAATAGCCTGATCACTTTTAAACTTTCACCTGTTTGTCAAATTTCCTTGCAATTAAGAAAACAGTTCAAAAACTATTTGTGGTAAAAGAAAAAGACAGTGTCATCATACACATCTAATTCCTTAGGAAACCTGGATAAAAATGGCACAGAGTGTTACAGCCTCTAATCAGCTTTCAGTAAAGAAACAGGAAAAAAACAGTACCAATATGTGATGAATTTCTGATTATTGTTAATTTGTACTGTAAGAAAAGCAGTGCTCTGATACTTCAGCCACCATCTGTGTTTCCATTACTTAAAAAATCCTTTCAGTTGATGATGAAAACAAAAAAACCCCAAATTTACTCTTTACACTATTCTTCTCAAAATCCAGACATGACAGTCTGGGAAGGTGAGAGACAGACGTCGGAGCTGTAATGGACACCTTAAACCATTCATCAGGGAGAGGAAAGTTACACAAACAAGTGCTGCAGTTTAAAACCAAGCTGACAGCGCAGAGATACCAAAACACCTTAATCACAGATACATGCTGTTTTTTCAAATTATGACCAGACCTCCCTCATCCCTTGGCTCATCCCACTACTTCAGTCCCTTGCACCATCCCTCCCGTGTCCCTGGTGCCTCTCCCCCAGCCACCTCCACACAGCGGTCAGTTACAGGGCCGGTAGCAGATACCGCATGCCAACTGGTCCGTTCAAATCCCCTCGGGGACTGGTGATTGTCAGTGGTCGCATGGGCCTCCAGATCATGTCCGCAACCTCCACAGCAGGTGATGGCGGGGCTGCTGGTGTATGGCTATGGTTCTCCTTGGCCTACAGGGCTAAGTGCAGTCTGACCCCTAGCACTGCTGTCAGCCAGCCCCAGTTAAATTGCTGAATTATTAAATGCAAATGGTTACATTTTCTTTCAACATGGTAACAAACTTGAGCCTAAGGTTTGGCCAGGAGGGTGCCGAACTGCTTGAGTCGCTGCCACTTTTTTTCTTTATTTTTACATTGCCATGGTATTCTTTCCCTCCCGCCTATTTTAAACATAGCATTACTTGCGTTCATACCATATCAAGTTCACAGTCAGTAAAAAAAACATTCAGACAAATCTTACAGCTGACTTTTTTAGTTCTGCTATTTTTGATGAAATAAAGAAGGGTTATTACTGAAAGAAAAAGCTGCTTGGTAGGCAAGTTTACTAACATAAGTTTAACCCCCATCCCTCCCCACCCCCAAAAAAAACCCTTTATATGTTCTAAATAGGGTCATACAGTCATCACATGAAGCTTCATAAATATAATCATATTTATGAGGCTGCAAAGTAGATATGGGCCCTTCATCAGAACTTATTGTAAGAGTGGCCATCTCTAGTCTTTTTGAAACAGAAGAAAATACAGCGTAAAACCTCTGTAATCTGTTGAAAGTAGGATCTCAGCATTATGCATTGGAAAATGAACTCATTTTAGTTGATTAAATGTAGCTGAACAGATCATTTGGTTTTACTAGCAACAATAAACAACTGTTATAATTCTCATAATACATATAATACAAGAGGACATGATTTTTCTAGACATGAGGTCCTTTATCATAAAGCCTCCTTCTTATATACCATGATAGTTAAACTAAAAATAATAAAAGTGTTGTCACCAGAAAGGAGATAGTTCCCTTGTGGTGTTTGCAGCTTTGTGTTGGAAGGGATTTTATAGTGACAGTAAAAGATAAATACATTTGCCATTCAAGTGAAGCAATGAAAGAAACTAGTGATAGAGTGGCAGTCTTCATTTAAATAATACATAGGCTTTGTTGTTAAAATTGCTAGCTCATCTCAATTTAATACCCAGATTCCTGTTCATAAAAAGCCAGACAATCATATATATATTTGGATTCTAAGAACAAGCAGCAATACCACCTTTGGTTTCACCATTATATTCTCAGTAGAGGAGACCACAGTATTCTCAGACACTTTTCAACAAGATCCTTTAGAGCTCTGATTTTCTGTTATTGAACTCTGTACCCCTTTTTTACTGTAAACAGCAGCTAGGCTGTGTGCCAGACCTTGTTGATCAGCAACACTCAATAGTGCTTCATCTTCAGCAGAATGCCTTGAATACTCATTTTGGGCTAATATAATTAAAGACATTTTCTCACTGTAAATGCAAGAGAATCCAGAGTAAGGCTTCATGCGAATAGGTGAAACTTCTGTCCCTCCCTTTCATACATCCACTCACACTCCATAAGTTTTCTTTTGCATCTTACCTTCTTATTAGTATTACAAACATCCAGTGCTAAACAAAAACATCTTTTCTCCAGCAGTTGTTAGTGCTTTGGTAACATATTCACCAAAAAATGCTCATCAAGTCTGACAGTAAGACAGAAAAGTGAGCCAAAGCCAGATAAAATGCTGTGTTCTTACTCCCATCTTAAGCTGAAGAAACTCTGTTGAATTTAATACTACAATACAGATGTAAAAATTGTGGAACATACAAGAGAATTAGATCCGGTAGTTTTCATTTAAAAGCACAAACAAACAGAAGTAAGACTCCACATTTCCTTTTAATATTCATCCAAGGATGAAAAGCTCTGTCTTGCAAAACATCACAGAAATTGGTTTTGAGGTCTACCTTTATCGCATTATACAAGAACTTTTTTCTAAGCTCTGCAGCAATGGTGATAATTTAATTCTGCATACTTTCTGGAGGGGGTGTTTTATGAAGGAAAGACTTACTAAGCCTAGCATGCAGAGAATGAGCTCTGTGCCTCAAGCAACTACTTCCACCGGTGAGGGAAGAATATAGGTTTGAAATATTTATTAGAAAACTTAAGCCAGAGGTGTTTCTCTTACATATTATTAGTTTAAGCTGGAAACCTTTTCAATATTTATTGCAGAAACAGCCAGCAGTTCCCCATTTTTTATTCTTCAAACGCACTCTCTTTAAAAGCAGAAGTGGAAGCTGGCGAGCTCAGGAGGTCACTTCACCCACTGCATAATTGGGGTGTTCAGAATACCAATCTAAACAACTGGCCTTCTCCTAAAAGCAGACAATCCTGAAACAGCATACTAGCAAAATGCTTTTAGGTCCATTTACGTTTTTCCACATGGCACAGAAATTACAAACTTGGACAGAATTAACGTTGTTCCACCACGGTTCAAATAGCATTTTCCATTATAGATATACTGCAATCTAGCACCATATACTACGTAGTTCTCACCATTATAGATTGTCTTCACTTAATCACCTCTTTATTTATTTTAAATGCACTGCATTCCAGCTGGTTACCTTTAACTTACAGTTGCTAATCAAAAAGGGATAATGCAAATTTCTGTCACCTCTTTCTGTTCATACATTGTCTATGAAACAAAGTCTAGCTTATTTGAACTGTCATAATCCTTTTTTTTTTCTGAAATAAGTTTTCTAGAAATGACTATTTCATCCCATAGACCTTGATCCTGCAATTCAATATTAGTGACAGTCCCATGAAAGTCAGTGGGACTCTATGGTTTCATTAGCCCACACAAGCACCCTGATTGCTGGATCAGGTCTGGTGGCTGCAAGCTATTGATCACCATATCAGCCTGACTCCCATTTCTGTATTTTACTGCGTTTTAACATTTTGACTCATGCGCCAATTTTTTCTGCTTCCT
This sequence comes from Nipponia nippon, assembly GCF_047370975.1. Taxonomy (NCBI): domain Eukaryota; kingdom Metazoa; phylum Chordata; class Aves; order Pelecaniformes; family Threskiornithidae; genus Nipponia; species Nipponia nippon. Next base: position 27,124,046 of record NW_028262336.1, read on the forward strand.
AAATGACTACCAAGAATGACCAAAATATCCATGCAAATGGTTTCTGCATCAGCACTCACATGAACCTGCAAGGAGGCTTGAGAGATTTTTGCATTCCACTGCTACTTCAGGGACTGAATTCATCTGAATTGGTTTATATTCATTTGTGGAAGTGAATATAAAATAATGGTGAATATCACTGAACACAATTCAGCACTTAACTGATTGAATATTTGTGAATGCTTTAAAAAAGTACTTTTTACTACCCCTTCTGCACGAAAATGCAGTATTCTCAGAGAGACTTTCTTTCATAATAGTGAATTAAATTCTCTCTAGACTTCACATTAGAAATACAGGTGGTACACTCATCTTTTGTCTTGTTCATCTCCAGTATGCTCATTTTTTCATAGCACATAATAAAGAAAAATATTTTAACACCTAAATTTTCAGAAAATACATTTCCAAATCAATATCTTCTTAATTAAATGTAGCATTTCATACCTCTTGGAGCTACAGTTTCAGCCTATCTGCAGATGTGCTGACAGCAGCTCATATTTTGAAGCAAGCTTTTGTCTACAGACAGGCTATTGCTCTCTTCCTTTTCTTTCCCTGTCTTCTTTTTTAATACAAGCTTGTGCTCTACGAAACTTGACAGGTTAGTAGGTAATGCCCATACAACACACTGCTCCCCTCACAGTAATATGGGCAACACTACAGAAATCTGAAGTGGTGGTCATCTAGTTTCAGGAAAAATAATAGTATTAGAATAAAACAGTTACTGGCAGCAACTAGTGAAATCTCTTCTACAGTTTTCATCCACCCAGTGTTAAAAAGATTTGAAAATGTTTTGGAAAACATATCTACTTAGCTCATCATTTATCAATAATCGTTGGAGAAAACCTTCAATGAATATGAAGATGAATAGTAGAGTGAGTATGGTGTTTTTGAAGAGCAGTATTGCTTAGTAATAAAAGTAGACAGGTAAAAGTCAATACGCTTACACTGATGTTGCTCCAGTCAAGGCAACAGCAATAAAATAGGCTTTTGCTGCAATGTAATACAAATTCAACAAGAGGACCATATCTGTGACCTATTGAAATACTGCAATTTCATTGACAAAATGATGACATTTCTATTAAAATAAAGCATTATGGAAGTCATAATGCCATTCTGAAGCATACAGCACATGAAATACAGCATATTTTCTTTTGATGTCAACACTGATACAGTTTCTGCTAATGTAATTGACGGAAGTTCATTTCCAGCTTCAAATATATAACCAAAAGATTTTAAAACTGGAAACTTTTAGTCAAATAAGTTAATTTTTTCAGCCTCCTTTACCCACAGAGGAATTTCCTGAAGTACCATTGTTCTGTTGTTATGGCATATTTCACAGTACTGTTAGGTGTTTAAAGTGTCTGCCTACCTCACTTGTGGTTGTAGAAACTATCATCTCAAAAATCTCAGAGCATCACAGCTTCTGAGTTCAGATTTAATCAAGGATAACTGCCATTCTACTGCTTCCTCTGGTGATGGATGTAATGCAGCTAAGAGCACATGATGCTATTAATCCATGGTTTTAGTCACAAGAATCAAAAATACATGTTTTTCTTCTACTTCCAGTCAGAGTTCTTGGCTAAAAGAGCCCTCTCTACAACTGCAACAGGAAGTTCAGTAAATCTTTTGGAGATATCCTGAAACAGAAGGCTACACATCATACATAAATCCATATTATCTCATTTCTAAGAGAAAAATCACAGTTCTTCAGAAATTACTTGTCATTTGTGAAATACACAGGTACAATCTTTTCTTATATCTGAATGTTAATTTCACTTCTTTCCTAAACACACACTTTTGTTGATTTTCCTAAGGTAAACTTTCAGATTTCTGTTTTTCATTTGAACATTTCTACCAGGAACATAATCAAAATTAATATTAACAAAAATTGTATTAGATGATGTACACGTATTTTACAATAAGTATAGATTATACAATTTCTATCATTCTCTATTCTGAGAAGATACTGTCTTCTTAATTAAAACTTTTTTGCATATTTTTAATCTCATTCTCTATTGATTATATATAGAGAGAGAATCATATATGTCACATATATATGATGAAGATTCTATATATATTCTAGACAGTACTGAGCCAAGCAAAGTTGAAAAAGATGTTTATTATTTCAGTCACCATAATGTTGCACAGCATGGAATGAGGATTTGTATGTTATCTTTAGAAGCAGTCATTCTTGCCCAGAAAATACAAAAAACACCAGATAAAAATGAAAAGTTATACCCATGGACTTCTGAACCCTCTAGTCTCATTCACTTCCTCTGTAAAGACACTAATTTCACCTCTCTGAACCAAAGAGAAGAGAGACACTGTGGAGCCTGAATGGAAGGCCATATCTGGTAAAGTATCTCCTGATTAACCTGCAAGGAGCTACCCAGTCTGAACCGAACCCTGCATAGATATCTATCTACAAGGCATTTTCCTGGAACACAACAAAATCCAGATATGAAATACCTTAAGAAATACCTGTACTTATTTTGCTTGTTCAAGTGCTGGCAACATTACTGATTTTGATGCAAGCCAACCATACTGAATGTGCATCATTTGCATTCTGTGTGATGCCTGGCACTGAAGAAAAGCCTGTGAATGCAGCAGTTTGTACCAGTGGGCAATACTACACAAAGTCAGTCAGCTGAAACCCAATAATAAATTCTCACAATAACAATTGTGTATGTGTGAGTAATATTCTAGCCATAAACATTAAATATTTGTAACCGGCTAGTGTAACTGAAATATGATTAGGTCATAGCAACATGCACCATCTTGTCCTCTGAAGGCTAGACATTCTCAAAGAGAAGCATCCAAATAACGCAGAGTGCTAAAATTACTAATAATGTCAGAAGTGTGATTAAAAATGTGATTTACTAACAAGTCTTTGACACCCAAATCCTATTGACTTTCAAGCCTTATTACTTTGATGTTTTTAATATAATAAATTACTGTTGTCAACACATTAGCAACAAAATAGGCCCATACAAGAATCAAGCAAGTGGTTCCATTAATTGCAAGCTTTATGCCCTTTACATTTCCCTAGCTTTACGCCCTTTGTCCACTAAGCTTTCCGTCTCCCTGCTTATAAGCTCAGCATATGGTCATTTGCCCTATGAAACCTAGCAAAAGAAAACAGATGTTGCAATTGCATGTAACTGTGGGCGTGACTGGCCAGACCGCTGCAGCCAAAGAATACACCACTTCTCAGCTCTTCCTCTGCCTTCCCTTCAACAAGGACATTAATTTGGATCTCTCATCTGTTCAGCTGCTCATTTTCATAAAGCAGGTAGAAGAGTAATGATCTCTGATACCTTCCTCCACCCACTTTCAACTTGGCCAATAGATTCAGAAGTTATTGAGGGAAAGAGAAAGCAGACATTAAGATATTAATTTAATATGCCTCATTTCCTTCACTGCCAAGAAAAACAGAAGATAAATAAGAAAATTGAATGTGTATAAAGATACTTGAGCTTGATCTTGCAAGCACACAATTGGCATCTTTTCACTAATTGGAACTACTTACATGAAGAAAGTGACATTCCTAAATTACCATTGGAAGGAGCAGAGGTTTATTGTCCAGCATTTTAGAATACAGTGCCATTGAGAAATGGCATTGGGTTAAACTCTTCGACCCTATATCCCATGAACTACATCAAAGGAGTGGCAGAAATACTAACAATCAAAGAGGATGCAAATTCCCAGAATTCTTGTTCCTGCAATCCTAAATATAATGTTGTTATAAATTACTGCTAATCCAACATTTTTGTACCCCAGGGAAAACATGACTGTAGAAACACTGACCATTCCCCTGTAAATTTCCGTTCTTAAATGGTTGTTACATATATACTTTATTTTTATACAAAATGACTGACTGCCAATAATAATGAAATGACTATATTATATAGAAACATTTTGATGGCCAGAATTCTATTTTATTTCAGTTGAAAGCTTTTTATACTAAGTGTAACCAAGGAAATAGGATAAACACTGAGTGTCTATGTTGTTATGGGCTGAAGTTGTCCTTGAAGAAATGAATTAGACAACCGCAAATAACACATGTGTAACATATACTATTGATGAAGATACTAGGTATCTGTGATAATACCATGCAATCTGTCTCTGCAATTACAGAAAGTTATAGCAACGTGAGAGTTTAAATGGACTTGTCATTTTCTCTGCCTTGAAGTGCAACCAGCATCTTCATAATATATGTATTCAAAGGGTTGGCTTTATTTGACCCTTCAGTGGGTCAGGTGTGAGTTTTGGAAATTATTGCCCCTGGTATTCCTACCTCACTTTAGGAAGCTCGAGGATAAATAGTAATATAATCTCCTTAGATGTTCATCACACAATACAATAGGCAATTCTAAAGAAGAAAGCAAAGATAAGTAATTAGTAATAATAAGTAAATTAGAATCTAAATCCAACACTAAGTATTCTGTTTTAAGAGGAATGCATAAGAACCTGAGAGTGCGTAAGTTGCGTGTGGTATAAGACTCCCAAGCTTTCAAAAAGTAGTAAAGATTGCCTTCTGCTGACCGTACCCAAAAGGCTGGGATATTTACTTTGTCATTGATTTATGACATTGTCAAGATCTAAATGTAGAGCATGATAACCACATCAGTTCCAAATTCTGCGGAGGCTAAAATAACTTTCCCTGCCTGCATACAGACCCCAAGTTTTTTAACAGCTGAACAGTATGCAGTAGAGTTCAGCTTTACTGTGTGGGCAATTTCTCAAAACCCACATTACAAGCAAAAGAATTATCTGGGATGGAAGCCTTTGTGAGAAAAACAATAATAATTTATATTAACTTTGCAAAGGTTCCTCTTCTGTTATAGGGAGAAAAAGATGCACAAATTCAAAACACTGCCACTTCTCTGGTCATAGTCCAACATTTCCCTTTAATTTTCCTCCCAACTTCCCCCCTGCAAAATGACAAAAAAAAAAAAAAAAGAAAGAAATATGAAAATATACAGCTTTTTTCTCTTGAAAGTAATTTCTTATTTGCATATTCCCTATTTAAGTAGCCTTTCTAAAGTCTCTGTGATGGAAAAACTGTATGTAAGTAGGTATTTATATAGTTTTATTTTTACTTTCCACTCAGATATTTCACATTTTCACATCTATCTCCCACCAAACAGGAGAGAATTTTCTAGTAAATAAATTGTAGTGGAAAAGAAATGCCCACTTCTCTTTTTTTTAATCTTATAATGTAAAAAGGCAGCTGAAAGCTGGTATTTCCAAAGGGTAAAATTAAGCATAAGTTTTCCTCCACTGTATCTTGTCAGATTCTTCTCCTTCAATATGTTACAAACAAGCTGACTTAAAGACTGCGAGACCCTGCATAGCGCTGTGTTATACGTTAATCAAGTCCTAAATTTGTTTTGATTTTTTTTTTATTCTTTTTCTCATAGGTGACCAGAAAAATAAACTATACCTCTCTACTTTTCTGGATCACTCCCAAAAGCTACCTGAATAAAAGTATGCAGGCTAAAATATTCTGTTGGCATTCACAATGCAAACTCTTGGAGCACACACAGCCCAGCTTAAGAAAGATATTGTAACTTTGAGGTGTGATGCCTCTCTAGACTAGCTGCTTGTTCATCCACACCATCCACATCCCATAACACTACTCTATGGCGCTACTTGATTTGCTCTGTCTGATTCGTGCTGTCACCCACCTCTGCCTCACAACTTTCCCCACAGCATTCCCAGGGCCTGTCTGTGCTACAAAAGGGAAAGTAACCTGCCTGATATTGAGAAGGTGATCCCCTGTAGAGGACTCTGAGGCCAAGGTATATTACCACCCTGGGTCTAGGATCAAGTTCAAGGTCACAAAGAGAAAGGAAGAAGGCAGAACTCTTCTTGGCATGTGGAGGTGACTGGGAGTTAAGGCTCCTCTGCCCCAGACAGTCAGAGATATGATTTTCAAGCACTATATGCCTTATTTCTGGCAAGACATAAAAATATCATTCTTGTCCAGGAAAAGATATTATTTTCTTCATGTGCGCAGAATGATTCAGTCCTTGCAGAACTGCTCTCCTTGGTTCTCAGCACACCTATCTAGAGACCACCTGAACTACTGAGAACAGAGGGCTTTACAAAATAGCTATGCCCAGCCTCCTCTAGCACATTCGGGGCTGTTGCAGCAGATGTCCAGAACCTGAACTCCAGGGCCTCCCAGGCCTGCCCTCTGCTGTGCATGCTCTCTTCCTACAAAGGCCATCTCTCGTGTAAATCCACACTGAATATAATAAAAAAAACAAGTTTCATTTGTTTGTTCAGAAACATTCACACTGTCTGAGTTCCGGCAATTCCACATAGGAAGAATGTTTCTCAGCAACAGCTTCGGTGGACCAAGAGTAATTCTCTCTTGACTACATTACATCCCATCCCTTGGGGTCATTTTTTGGAAGAGTGAAACAGCTTTTGCTAATTATGTTAGCCAAAAATCATTTTATTTATGCATTGCTACACAAAAGCAAGGCTGCCAGGGAAGGGGTAGGAAGGGCAGCCTTGTTCAGTCTCATCTTCACTAGACATCATTTTGTCACTAAGTAAAAACTGTTCCTTTTTCTCTTTGCATCTCTCTCACATAGCCTGGCTGTGGTCAGCACTGGAGATAGCTTGGAAGGGTATGATTTGTGTTGGCAAGAGGGTGGTCAAGCTGACAGAAACTACGGTTAATGTACGTAGCAGCTGCTGAAGAACAAAATGTCATCTGCTGTGCATATTAGGTCTGCACCACACTACCTCTGTGCTTGGTGATGGCCTCCCGGGCTCTAAACAGATGGTTGCTATGCAGATTCAGGGCATCTATCAACCCTGGTCTTGGAGCACAGCCAGGAACATCAGAGCAGGAATCCTAGGTGGGCAACCAGACTTTCTGGGAAAGGTATTAAGCCAGAGGGTTGCAGATGCTGTAGCAGATTTCTCCTTTTCACTGTGGGGGTGAAGCAGGTTCTTATTTCAGTCCTCATCTTCCTTCAGGGAGAGTTTGACACAGAGTTATCTCTGCAAGGGACAAGGGCCATCCCCTCTAGCAAGCACCTGTTTCTAGTGTGGTACCACTAAAGGAGTGAGCTGTCCCACAGAGTCCTTTTAGGAGTTTTGCTGTGTGTGCAGTCCCTAGGAAATGTTATGAGAGTAGCTGCACATCCTTGGAAAAAGCATGTTGTCAGGCAGAGAATGTGCTGCAGGATGCAATAGGGGTTGGTGGCCTTGGTATGCAGTAACTTGTGCAATCTTCCCTGGAGTATCCAGGACCCAGACCAATTCAGCATAGGAAGGAATACTCAAGGAATTTGGCCTCCAGCGCTTGGATAGGCTCATTAGGACAGATACACAGGCAGTGGAATTACAATGTCATCTGTGAAAAATGGAGAAATAATTTAAACTTTGTGCAAAACTGTGCTTTCACCAACAGCTATTTAGTTCAAAAGCATGACAAACAGTGACATGATAGCTCTCTCTGAAAATGTTCAACACCTCAACTCTGCTCCAAGGAAAACTCATTAGGCTCCCCACAGAATCCTCCAGGGAAAATAACCATTATGAAGATCATATTATTACTAATTTTAAGGTTAAAAAGCAAATTAAGGTACCAAGGCCTTTCTTCGGTACGGGAAGGGGAAGGAAAAGTGGAAGGCAGTTCCTATTCATTTACAGCAAGATGAAAGAGATCTGTATAGACCTGACTTTTCTCAGGTTTTGGAGTTGCTGTTTAGTCTCATTCAGTCAGATAAACACAGATGTTCAAGCAGAAGACTCCAGTATTTCCTTCAGAGGAAAATTTCTTTTACAGCAATGGAGAGGAAAGCTAGTCAGAAACAGCTGGAAAAGGTTTTGTGCCTTAAGCACATGCACTTTTACAGACCTGCTAGGCTGTAAGCTCCTTCACGGCAGCTTCTCTCCTTCACCCTCTGACCAGGTGGGATTGTGCTGCTGAGGCAATAAAATGGCAAAACTACAGAGACAACAGACCCTCTGTTTAACAGAGATATACTACTCCTTTGCCAGAATAACAGAAGGCAAAATGGAAAAGCATCATGAAAAATGTGCCTATCTTGCTAAAAAACTTTTAGTCAATGACTAGCTTAAGTAGCTTAAACAAAAGCAAAATGAGTATTTTAACATGGCGTCTTCTTAATTTGGATCCCTGAGAACATTTGGGAAAGTACAAACAAAATGAGTGAGGATTTATTCTGACAACAGCCAATTTCCCCTGTAATTTAAAATATGTAGAAGGTACTATTCTCTTGCCAATACAACCTCCTTTATCCCTCACTAGAGGCAATAAGCCACATTCTCCCTCTAAGTCAGGATAAACCTCAATTCTTCCAAAGAAGCATAGACCCCTGCCAATAGGGAAAAGTGGTCTCGGGGCAACATCATTGCAGTATTGCAACCTGATCTTAAAACTGAGAAAATACTTCACTCATTTAGAGGTAGTAACCTATATTTTTGGAGTAAAATATATAAACAAAAAATTAAAGTGTTTTTAAATGTTCTGCATTATTGCACTTACTGGTTTAACTCAGTAATTTCCATGCATTATCATACAGCCAAAGACATAATATGTATGTATGTGCTATTTTTGTCACAATATGCACACTACATTCCATGCACAGGCCAATTTACAATATGCTTCATCTTTTAATTAACAGCTGTCTTCATCTGTCAGTTTCCAGAGGAATGTGCCATGTCTTTATAAGAGGAAAAACTACAAGAGAAACATAATGGTAGCTAGAGACACTCACTCTAGAAGAAAGTGAGATTTTAGTACAAATCATTTACACAGACCAAAAGAATTTTTACAGCTTTCTTTCCCTGCATTAGTTTCATGCCAGACCATCTAGTAACACATTGAAAAGAGACATTCAGTAATGTCATACTTAAAGACACAGGGATGATCGGATAACTATAGCAAACAGAGCTTCATTCTGCATTGCTAGTGACGGAAGTTTAGACTATTGTTTCCACTAGTAGTCAACAGTATTTGGGGGGCTGGGGAAGTTGATATCTTAGCAAGAGCTATGTCTTCTTTTATCTGCCAACCTTACACCTTCATATTAAAAATCTAGGTGTCATGTGATTATAAAATACTCCTTTACCATTGAGTTTGTAACCCTACATTCAATCTTTCTCATCATAGTTTATTTTATGAAATTGATTTTCCTATCAACTCTTTCAACATCTTCATCTTCTCCTCTGGAGTAATCCAGTTTTCCTCCTGTATTTGTTCTTAATACTAACAACTACTTGTCTCTCCTAGAGCCTTCTCATTACTGGTACATCCATTCCTGAAATCTGTCTTCCTGCAGGCAAAGTTTTTGTACTTAGCTATGGAAACAAGCAAGTAAAATGTGGGGCTTAGTTCAGGTTCAATATGACCAATGTAAACAACCAGTTTGGTTTAAGCCAAGTTATAATGTTACCAATAAAGAACTGGTTCGTTCATGCTAAGTTTACACATAAACCTGAATTTGAACTCTGGCTTAAAGCATTGTAATTTCTTTTACTTGCTATAGCCCAGCACTAAATCTTTTACATCTTCTACTCCAACACTGGAATGAAAAACAAGGTGAGTTACAACAGACATGCACTATTAAAAGCTGTTTCTGCACGTCGCAGCCTGTTTGTTCCTCATCCTAAGAGCGGAAGAAAAGGAGAAGTTTTTCTCCGCTCTGAACATCAGCACTGAGACTGACCTTTGCTTCGCTGATTTCAGAGACATTTAGAGCCAATGGGAAAAAAAAAGGGAGGGAGAGAGGAGGGAAGGGCAGGTTCACTGTATTACACCAACTCAGAGGGTCAGCTGCCTATGATCCTGTGTCCAGCTCTGATACAGCCCAGATGTGAGACCTCAGACCAAGCTTCTGATTAAATTGCCCAAGATGTAAGAAAATCTGTATAGCGGAGCCGTGCAAGATAAGGAAGATAAAATTGCAGAGGTAAGACTGCTGAGATGAAGATAAGTTGTAGCTCAAAGATTCAAGGGGAAAGACACCCACATGAGAGGTATACGATCCTAAAGGGAAAAACAGGGAACTGACAGCAACTCAGTAACCTTGAAGATCAACTCATGCCAGGGAGCAGTAGAAGTCTATTCCTCCCCAGCTGACCAAAAGCTGCCCAACTGCCTTGTCAGCAGGGACTTTTCAGGTGCCTAATCAGGAGTGGTAAGCACACTAATGCTTAGCATAGTTTCTCATTGGTTATTACTATTTACTATGAATGTATCAGGAAGTTCTGTTATACTTTTAAGTTTAGTATATCCTACTAGCAGTCTCTGCATGCAACAAAAGTGATCCAGACAGGAAGTATAACAGTAACTTAGAGAACTCTGTCCCTTATTTATTTACAAGTTTACAGGTATTTATCCTGTCTATTTTGGCTGCAGAGGGCTGAGATCAGTCAGAAACAGGTAACAGGTTGACAACTCAATATTCTGCGCAAGCGCCAGGTGATAAACTCAAATCCATATGACTGAAGATGCAACAGCAGCAAATCTTACCTAATAAACTGAGATACAAAGTTCACAGATTAGGATTTAGGAAACAGTGTGAACACATTTAAAAAAAAAAAAAAAAAAAAAAGAAGAAGAAGAAAATAACAGCGAAACAGGAGGAAAATCTTAACAATTGCTGCTACTGAGAAACCATAGCCTCAACCTCTCGCCCACCTGTCAGAGTTCATTCAGTCACCACTTTTTATCCGAGCCCATAACCACAGTGGAGTACTGCAGAGCTCTATCCTGGGACCTATCCTGTTTAAAATCTTTATCAAGTGGCCTGGAGGAGGCTGTAGAGTGCACTTATAACAAGTTTGCGGATGACCCCAAACCAGGGGGTTTATCATTATAGGGAGGACTGCCATTCAGAGGGGCTTAGACAGCTTGGAAGAACTGGCCAACAAGAACTTCGTGAAATTAAACTAGGACAAATGGAAGGTCCTCCACCTGCACAGGAAGAGCCCCTGGCAATGGTACACTGGGAACTGACTGAATGGGGAGCAGCTCTGTGGAAAAGACCCTGGAAAGCTGGGCTGACAGCAAGCTGAGCATGAGCCAGCAGCATGTCCTGGCAGCAAAGACAGCCAACTGACACCAGCCTGGTCAAAGGCTGGAGCTCTTGCCCTGCAAGGAGGGGCTGAGGGATCAAGGCTTATTCAGCCTGCAGAAGAGATGGTTTCGGGGAGACCTAATAACCATCCATCTGAACCTATAGGCAGGTTATTGAGACAATGGAGCTGGGATCTTCACAGCAGTGCATGATAGGTAAAATGAGGCAAAGTGCCTAAGGCTAAAGAAGAGAGGGTCAGACTGGATATAAAGAAAAAAATAATCCAAGAATAGGTTGCCCAGCAAGGTTGTGTAATCTCCGTCTTTTGAGGTTTTCAAGACTCAGGTGGAGACAGTCCTGAGCAGCCTGATTTGACCCTGCTTTGGCAGTAGGTTGGACTAGTGACCCCTTGAGGGCCTTTCCCACCTGACTGACTCTGCAGCTCTGTGCTGCTCTGCAGACTCTGGTCCGAGCAAACAGTCCCTTTGCTGACCAAGCTCTCCTAGGAAAATACTCTTCCCTCCCACCATCATATCCCACCACCATTAGTTTGAACCAATTTGTGTTCAATCAGGTGAGTTTAAGGAAGAAAAGAAGAATCAAGCTGAGTTTTGTTCAAAAAAAGTTCAGGTCTGTAACCTGATGCCCTAATACTTCTAGGTAATGTGTTACAATGTCACCATTTTATTTTAAGCAGTCAAAATGATTGTTTTTAACAAACTTACACGCTTTCAAAAATATTTGAAATTATGACGAATTACTGTATTTTTGGAAGGGAAGTAAAAATGATCCTTACAAACAAAAAGTTACAGAGCTTTATAAAGTTCCTATGGAAATATCTACGAGCCAAGTATGGTAGAAGCAATGTCTATATTGCATAGGCAGGCATCCTGCAAACTACTTAACATGTAACAAGAAGAAAGTGAGTTGGTATATTGTGTGGAATTACAATTCCTCTGCTATTGGGATCTTTTGAAATCAGCTCCTGTACTTGCTTTTATAACAGATATTTCAACATAATCAGGATAAATAGGATATATAGAGGAATACTGACCTGATGTGCCTCAGAGATTTTATCTTTAGGTGGAGAAAAAACTGTACTTCAGGAGGCTTGTTGGTGGGAGAAGAGATTGATATAACTTTGGCTTTAAGGTAAAGGTTTCACTGACATTTTTGTTTCTTTCTTATGTATGGGATGGATGTTCATACAAAAAAAAAAAAAATGTCTTCATTTGAGTATATCTCCTTAAAAGAGTATTTGGTATTAAAAGGCTACTACATCAAGGTGTACACACACAGAAATACCGAAACACATAGAGATACATACACACAGACACACCTTGAGAGGTTTCACTGTAAGAACTTTCACAAACTTCCATAAAAAAAAGTCAAATTATTAGGGCAGAATCTAGTTCAGCTTCTGTCATTAGGATCTGATCCCACAGACTACATGGTCCAGCTGAAAGCAGTGAATTTTAAAGAGGTATCAGGGATCTCAGGAAAAGTTATTGCAGTGAGTGTAAAGTTATACATACTCACTCTAGTAATCTCCCTGTTGGAATTGTATCATGGAAATAAGAATGCTCCTATTTCTGTGTTCACATTGCAGCCCTCTAGACCTGGATAGACAACAGTAATTTCATTTTTTTTGAGATTTTTTGTATTTCAAAGCTTGCAGACCTGCATAAAATTAAAATCAACTGTAAATTCTCTACAGAAAGCATGGACGTGCAACCTGTCTCAGAGCTAAAATGTAAACCAAGGCACCCACAGTTGTCTGAAAGCTGCAAGTTTGGGAGTACTTTCAAGTTGTACACTTCTTTGTACACTTCTTCATAGAGACAGGAAAAGAAGCAGTTTGTGATAAAAATCAAAAACAGAAACAAACACATGCACTCACAAGTCTATGCTTGCAATTTCTCTGTGCTATCATAGTTTGATGGAGGGGGAACTGAAACAATCCTGAAACAATCCAAGCAGGATACGAGGACAAATCAGGAATTTAATATCAACCTTCTCAGAGCCTACACTAGCACTGAACAAGACTTATTTGTTTTGATATCCAAAGGTCACTGATTTGACTGTGCAGACTCAGTCTTCACTGTGATTTAAAATTGTCCATTACGCTGTGCCTCGACTTTCCCATTTCATCTCCTTGTCTTTTTCCACCTGCATATATAATGTCATTGCAGGTTCTTTCTCCAAATCACTCCCTGTCTATATTGAAAACCTTTCAAAAGACTTGCATCTTCTATAAGGGAAAATGTAGAACAAAATATATAAATCAAAATTAAGTTTTTTCCTTTGCTCCCAGCTAAATCCTGTCTCCTGGAATGTGATAATACAAAAATGTACCTCCTCAATGATCAACTTTAATTAGTGATATGTGATAGTGTAACTGGGTGCAATAGGATTATGCATAGTGTTTCAAAGCACACACATTTTTGTAGACTTGAAGAGAAAGAATGTTGTTGTTTCTTGATATTTACAGCTGAACCTACAGCTTTTATCAGACAAAGTAATTTTATATTTGTTTTTTCTAACATTAATTCTGTTAACTGCTTAACATTCTAGAGGAACCTCTGAAAATTCATCACATCAATCTCTTCTACTGAAGTATCAAAAATCCTCACATTCATCTACTATTTCTAAAGGTCTTTGTTTTTTAAGGAAAATAAAACAGTATGTAAATATTTCCATCAGTTATGTACTCTAAAAAAATTGACAGAAGGAACTTAGTAAAAATCCTTCATATTTCATCATCAGTTGCTTATATAATAATCACTAAGCCTTCCAATTTTTATACCTATTTTTAACAGTGACTGCTTACAGTCACTGGAACTGTATCCTCATGAAAGTCACTAACAAGCTTATAGTTGATTATATAATTAAGCGCACATGCAGGATCGGGGATTTCATCTTCAGAGACAGAAATTCTGTCCCAGCAAGATTTCTCTTTCAGAAATGCCAACAACTTGTCCATTTACTTCACTCTTTATTTTTAAGATTGTATTTTTCAGTTTCTCATTTCTAAACCAAATTCATGGTCCCTTCTGGCTGGTGGCTTATATTCTGCACATATTATCTCATTATTCTGCTCCTCCTCCTTTATTTTTTAAATTATTTCTACCTACTTGTTCACTTCTTTTTACTTCATGGAGTAGTGTCAGACAACTTCATGTATACATAGAAGTTACACTCACTATGTTCAAACATAGCTCATTTCTCTTTCATCTTTTTCCTCAAATGCATTTCTTTTTATTCTCAACTAAAGATAAAATGACAGCTTCATTTTTATTTCTTCCACACTGGCACACTTTAATTGATCTGCAAAAGATGTCAGAATGTGTTGAAGCTGAACAATAGAGCACTTCAATCAAATTCCAAAGTGATCTGTTACAATGTTTTCTAACAGTAAGTCAAAGACTGGAAGAATTCATGGCCTTATTGTTTAATTTTGAAACAAAAATTTCTACTTATTTAACCATTTTGCATTGAACAATTCCTGTTTTGATGATTTATCTGCACCTCTGCATCATAAAAGTGCCAGATTTTACTTCTTTTTCAGAAGTCTCTGAAAGACAGTATTACTTCTCAAAGTATAGGTTTTAAGGGCTTTTTTCTGTTTTTCAGATTTCCCATTAAAATTACCTTTTGTAAAAATATAAACATGATTATGCCAGAAGGCAGAATGGCAGATATTCTAAATCTGCTTTTTCTGTCACTTCTGTAATCACATGAAATCCATGGGGCGGGGGGGGACGGCGGGGACGACACAACAAAACACACACATAATATGACCTACATAGTCTTGAAACTGCTGCTAAATCAATGTTTATGTTTTGCCCTGTGTTAAGATGAAAAATAACTCGTAAATTATGCAACACCTGAAAAACTCAGCTGTCCTTGTCAAAAAATGTAGAAATCCTACATACAATGAAAGTTAATTTGACTGTAAACTTGAAATTAGACTGTAACTTCATTGGTGAGGCATCTAGGAGGAATTCTACCACCTACAGGGTCTACATCAGAATTTCTTCAGTAATACAAAATGATTAGATTAGAACTGATTCAAGCAGAAAATCCTGAGGCAGGTTCTAATGTACCTGTGAACTGTCTGATGATGCTCAGTCACCTTAGGCAGGCCTGCAATGGGTATAAGAGCTTGGTTGCTGTAAGCAGCCATGAGGGCAGTATAAGTTATTCTACAGCATTGTATAAACTACCAAAGCAGTCTGTAATTAGGAGACCATATAAACATCAATGAATATACTCAAGATACAAAGTAGATTTTAAAAAACAAACAAATAAAACAAGTGCACAAAAACCTCCCACTACCACAACCTTCATGAGCTAAACTGCCAAGGTAGTTATTCCAGCTGTGCAGTGCTAAGGTAACCAGATAACTAAAAGTTTGTAATTGCATAGTTGCCAAGTGTACTTATCACATGACCATCTTAAGAAGACTGTGAATCACCAAGCTTTACTGATTACAAGATGAGGATGACTGACAGATCTGTTTCCTGATGCCCTTTCCAAGATACTGTGGTGCTGAAACTAAATCACCCTTCAGTCTTCACAGCTACAAGCTTTGATCAATTCCTTTTTTTGGTCAGGACCAAGCTGAACACTAACGAAATGAAAGAAGGTGATTAACAATACACACTCACCACTTGGCTTTAAACCCTTTGTGTGAAATGTGATTAGCTGTTAGGTAGTAAAGTAGCCTCATACTGGCTGACACAGCCGAAGTCCATGCTACTGTGGGACGAAGAAGAAGATCTGTATTTCTGCTACCCTCCCTCCATTCTGTTGGAGAGCAGGACAGACTCACTCTTGGGCTTTTCACAGTTGTTATAGTCACAATTTAGGAATCACAGAATTTGCCAACTATAGATTTAAAGTGTCCCCCACCAAAAGGAGGATCTATGTATACACACACAAAACTAATGAACTACTCCATACTAAATTAGGAACTACTAGAAATACCTCACAATACGAGTTCAGCTAGACTCTTGGCAAACCTACGTTTGGGTGCCCTACAATTCTCTGATAGTGTATTGAAAAAACTTCACCCTCACAAATCTCTAAGTTTAGTGCTCAAACTCGGATGATTTTGGAATAAAAAAAGAGCTATCCTAAAGTATGGCCATGCACATATACATATATATAGTATGTATACGTATATACACATATATATATACAAGTCTGTGTATCTACACAACTTTTCCAAATTTGAACTGTGGAAGCTTTTCAGTTTTAGAAAACCAGGAGACTTTAGCAGATGCCTTGCTACAAAATCCTATCCATGCCCATAGCTGTTAAAGATGAACAAAATTTGCATAGTATTCACACAAAACTCCAGACAGAATATTTGTAATTCAGATTTGACTTACAATGTATTCATTTACATTTTATAATGACTTTAGCAGACAAAAAAGCCAAGAATGAAATAGGTTTTTTCCCCACTTACCAGAAAGTAAAAGAGTTATATTCAATGCACTGGTAGTAAGAGCACAACTTCAATTTTGAACATCACCATCAACAATAAGAAATAGCACCAGCCAGATTAAGTACGTATTTTGCCCTAGGCACTTTATGAAATGCAGGCCCCCTGAGCACCACCCTCCTCTTAAAAACTGGCATCTGAAATTCTAATGAAATCTCAGCTGAATAAGGGACTGGCCCTCTTTCCTCCAAACATAGTAACTCTATATTCATTCCTTCATGCACGCACCTAAAACCCCATTAAAGTTAATGGGAGTTACATGCGCACCTAAGGGGGAATAGCCCCATAAATATTCTTAAAGGGCACATAGAGTGTAAAAGAAAAGTCTTCACAAGTAGATTTTTTTTTTAATGATGTAAAAATGTTGCGATTTGGGAATAAGTTTCAAACAGGAAGAAAGAGCAATGGGAGGAATTTTCCACCTGGCTTTAAATTACAATTGCAGGAAATCAAGCTGCTTCTTTCAAAACTGGAGATAATAGCAACTCAGCAGAGTAGTTATATCTCTCTGCTATTGAGAATAACTTCAGCAAACTTCTTCAAAGACAGTGTTATGTACATAAAGATTGATGAATTTGACTAACCCTTTAAATCCCTACCTTCAATAGGTTTGCTTTCTTTTCCAGAAAACAGGACAGTACATTTAAAATAAAAACTTAAAAGTGTTCTGAGCACATTTTCAGTTTTAACTACAGTTTAGGTAAACAGTTATTACATCTGTTCCATCAAAAGCCAAGAAGCACAGGCAGATATAGCTGGCTTCCTAGATTTGCTCTCATTTGTTGAGTCCCGTGAATGTATGTAATAAAAACATAAATCCAACTCTGGGGAAGAAAGGAATGGCACTGTATTTTTCACTGCGTGGTGGAAACCACCTCCATGGATAATACATTTGTAAATTTAATAACATCTCATCAAATCAGTGGCTGTGTTGCCTCTATTTCCACATTGGGGAAATACCAACATAAGATCTTATTAGTGCACAGAATTAGGAAACAACACTTATCATACTCATCAGGCTGGCCCAGGACATTGCCCTGCATGACACAACAGTGACAGCACTCTCTTACCTATTTTGCCTACACGAGCGCTTCAAAAACCCAAGCTAGCTGATGCAAGGCTGGGTAGAAATTACATAACAGCAGAGAGGGAAAATCTTTCCCACAGTCAACAAATAATACTATCACTCTTCACAGTCCCATCAACAAGATCAGCAAAGCTTGTTGTCCTCCCTAACTTCTTTTTCTCCCCTCACCTTCGCAATCTATGAAGTAGCCATATTGCCATGCACACAACACCTGCTGCACTTGCTCCCCATTCCTAAATGGTCTGTACTTGAATTCACCTCTTTCCCCTCTCTATCCATCCAGTCCCTTATTTCATCCTCAATCTCATCACTCTTTCTCTGTCTATTTTGGGATCTGAATTCTAGTCTTTCTTAAAAAATTGACTCCAATTCTTAGCTTCTCTACGTATGAATTCTAATGGATTTACCCACCATGTGTACGCTAGTCTCTACAAAACATGGGCAAAACAATATTTTTCCAAAGCCATGAAATTTCTCCAAACTGGGACAGCTTTTTTTGAAAAAGTAGAAAAAGGCACATCTTTGTCATAAAACCAACCTACATCCCAAATGTTGCATCTCTGCTTTAGCCCATACGTCTGCTAGAACTTTGCAATTAAAGGGCTGTAAAAATGTTGGCAAGCAATGTGTTTTTCTCCTAATTTCATTCCTCTGAAATGGTTTAGCCATTTTTGCTGAAATTGTCCCAAAATACTCAGCCTAAGCATATACCCAATGTGGAAAAATGTCCATGTCGTCAGGCAAAGTTAGGCAGCAGAAAATAAGGAGTTAAAACAAAAACGGTCTGGCAACCTTACTCTTTCAGCAGCACTACCAACCAAGAGCTGAATGTATGACACTTATCAGGTAGAGTCTTTCTTCACTGCACCTTCTATTTTACACTCAATTGAGCTCTTATGTTCCTTCTCGCTTCTTTTGTTTCCAGTTTTTTTGCTGACAAACTCTTTGCAACCTTTGGGCAAATTTATTGCTTACCCAAGACTCCCACACCAGCGAATCTGATTGGGACTCTGTGGCTGGAGCACAGTTAGAAAGTATTGCAAAGTCAGACAGGGTGAACTGTCATGCCCAGGTGTTTGCTGTTGGTGGTAAATGCAGAATAACTGACTGTTGCTTCCCCATCTTTACTCCAAGGTGCATTGGCATCAATACAGAGTATCTGACACCCTCAGAAGTGTTGGGATTGTGTTTCTGACAAAAACAGATTATCCAAAGAGATAGTATGAATTCTTATAATAAGCTGGACCCCAACCTTTCTAAGTCAGTGATCCATCATTTTGTTTCACAAACTTTGGAGCAGCCCCCTTGTCTATTAAAAAATGCAGTAGCTGACCATAGATGAAACCAAGTGCTATTAATATGAGAAGGACGATACAAAGCAGATCTGGAAAAGGAACAAATTGTTTCTCAGTCCCTGCTTTCCCTCCCCAGACACAACTTTCTTCCTAATGCCTTTTGGAAGTATCTAGTTCATTCAAATGAGCAACTGAGTCAGAGTAACGATCTGACCTTTTTCAAGTATTATCTTACATGAAACACAATTGCTTTAAGACAAAGTGCATATACTTATTCAAATTGGGGAGCCATTTTTCTGCTAATGGAAAGCAAGCTGCCATTTTCCACACTGAGCAGCACCGTTTCAGAGCTATTGAGCCCTGGAGCTTTCTCTAAGCCTTCAGTATCAAAAGCTCTACTACAGCACTTCTCCAAACCACTGAGTTCTGATAACTGAGAGGTATTTAACTGAAGCCTAAATCTATTAAATACAAATTGCATTAAAGTAGCATTAAGGATTTGATTAAAACCTAGAATACCAAGGGTAGAAGGGAGAGGGAGAAAGACATAAAAACAGAGGGGAAAATCAGAATCTAAAAGCTCCCAAAATGCAGAAAAAGGAATCCATAGTCATGTCTAAGCTTTGATTTTTTTGCCATTCTATACCAAAGGTAATAAAATGAAAAATATAGTAAGTTGATTGTTTTGACTAAAAGAACTTGCCTACAGACCAGCAACTTATGCCAGTTTTTAAGACTGATTAACTTTGAAACATCAGATAATGAACTGGGAAAGAAATTACTTAAAACCTTAACTATAGAAAAATCATCATCTGCTGCTTGCATTTACACTACAGCCTTGTGCAGTGTCTATAAAACACTGCATGTCTTCCCTTCATCAGCTATTTCCTAATTTTACTTTTTCTTTTCATTAAAAGGAAAGAGAGCAAAGTAACAAAGAAAGGGAAATCAAATGCAATGCAAACAGACTCAAAAATTATATTTGAAATAAAATCTGATGCAGTTGCTGCATTTTTTGATAAAATCCCAGTGAGCTATTTTAAATGAGACCTTCAAAGGAAAAAGACATTCAGGCTTTGGGAAGGGGAAGGAGGAGGAATTTCACTTTTGATGAAGTCTTCTTTCCTTTTTTTTTTTTTTAATCTTTTGCTTGCCTTATGCTTTGCTTTAGAAATGTAGGACCT
This sequence comes from Nipponia nippon, assembly GCF_047370975.1. NCBI lineage: Eukaryota > Metazoa > Chordata > Aves > Pelecaniformes > Threskiornithidae > Nipponia > Nipponia nippon. Next base: position 27,144,229 of record NW_028262336.1, read on the forward strand.
GATTAAACGTAAGAATTCCATGGTAACTGGAGAATTACATCAATGAAATCAAAGGAACTAATAAGCATATGCATGATCTCACAAAAAATTAATTGGGATTTCTGCTATTATCCTCAAAAAATGCTGGCCATATATTAGTTGCAATTGCAGTTTGAGCTAGCAGGCCTTTCCCACCCTCCAAAGTACAAGTGAGATTTCCACTTAGATGGATGCTAAGCTGGCCATGAGGACATATCCAATAATGCTCTAATATAAATCCACAGTTCTCCATAAAATCCCAATATTTGTTTCACAAGCAAATAATCATACAACAATGCAACTTTTTTTCAACTCAAGAAAGAAATCCTATAAATTTAAAAACATATAACAGAAAAGGTGAAAGATGATAATCTAAGGGTTAAAATGGATAAACATCCAAGATAGCTCTAATCAAAACTGACTTTAGGAGAATGCAAGCTGAGCATTTGTGAGGATGTAAGAATTTTATTAAGGTGAAAAAGGGAAGACTAGTTCTGAGAGGAGGTTGTTGGGAGGGTTGTTTTCTCTCTTTTTTAACTAGCACCGACTTACACCTGTAACTAGCTTTGTATATAAAAGAAAGCTTAATAATTGCCACTTAATTACAGCTTTAAGAGAGACACTGGACAATTCAGAAACCTGACAAAGAAATCAGAGAATAGCAGATCTGACTTCCCAAGTATTTCTAAGATGATAAAACTCTGACGGGTTATGCTATAGTTATAGTTCAAAAATGTTATGTTATAGCTCAAAAATGAACATAAATAGGACCTAATCTTTAGGAAAATGTTGCAATGGAAACAATAGAAATCTTCAGAGCCATGTAAGCCACTATCTTAGCAGCTGTGTCAAAGCAAAAGATTGCTATATATCGTTTTGTGCTCCAGAGGAGTAAAGCAACCCATCTGTCCAACAGCCAGACCAGAATGGCCATAGCCTTTTTGTTTGTTTATTCAGTTGTAAAAAAAAAGGTTTTGTTTATCTTCCTCTAAAAACGGTCATGAAGGGAAAAGTGGTTCAGTTTTCTGATGTGCAATTCTACACAGAACATTGCATTCCCCTAACTCACACTGAAGTTCAGTAGGAGATAGGCAGGTCAGCACGGGTCAGAAGCAGGTCAGTTATTTATAAGAAAGATATAGTAAAAGATACATGGTTTCCAAGAGCTTTTCCCAAAATCATTTCACTCAAACTTTTAAGAAGCTTTTTAAAATTTCTTTCCCCTACATTTTTTTTCCAAAAACAAGTGGCTTCTTTGTTTGGAGGAAGCCTGCTTTTCTTTTTCTAAGTCCTTCTGTGTCCAACAGAGGCAAAAAAAACACAGCAGTGTGCAGAATAATCAACAGTAGGGGACTGAAAAGAGATAGAGAAAGAACAGCAGTTTCATTTTCACTGATATAAAATACAACTTTTTAAATAAAACCAAAAAAGGGAAATTTTCTCCATTAACACATCCATTAAAATTTTCAATACTGCAAAAAGCTATTTTCTAGTAAAAACATCTGACATTTGTCAAGGTGACAAAAATTGGAACTAACGAATGTGAATATATAATTTTCCCAGGAAGGCCAAAACTACAGATATTATGCAGAAAGCCTAGTTGCTCTGTTTTAAAAAAACTTCTCTTATTCAACCTAGTTCAAAACCAGTAAGCTTTTCACTAAGCTTTTACTCAATTTCTGCTTAGAACAAACTGGGTGAAACCAATGGCATCAGCAAAGCTGTGAATTAGGACCACACTAAGATTGAGAAAAGATGTTGTAGAGTGGGTAAAGAAGTGAAAACATAGTAGCAGACCCAGAAATGAACATCTTTCTTGTGTGTCTCATCTGGTTCTACCCCCAAAACATCAAATTTTTCACAAGTCTGATAAGTTTTAAAATAGCTTCATTTTCAGTTACTGAACATCTTGAAAACACCATAGGATGTGTAGGATGCTGCATTCTTCAGCTTTATGTGTATCATCATATGGTTTGCTGTCATAGGTTGAGCCTCAATGAATTCAAAAAGACTACTCATATGTTTCAAGACAAGTACATTTTTTTCTGGAACAAAGTCAATGCTGAGCAGCTCTAAGCATGGGGAAAGCCACACCGTTCAGTAGAGCACAGAGACACTGGTGCTGATCATGCTCTACTCCAGAAACATTGCCATCGCATCATCACACATCACATTTCACACTGACAGCAAAGCATGCAAAACGGAAAGCACAAGATACCTGGGCAAGGTTGTGTGTCTCTGACATACTGCAGCCTTCTGCTGTGCAGATTTACCTTTAGAGGTCCCTAGCCTCCCTCCATGGCTTGTGGCACTGCCTTCACAGCCAGTCCCCACCTGCCCCACAGCACATCCTGCTTCTGCTGAAATCCTCTCTGTGTGCCGATTCCTGCTGCACTGCCCAAGACAGCCAACACTGGCCCAAAGGCAGGCTCCTTCCCCAGCCTCGGTGGCTCCCACTCCTCCCCTCTCCTCTCCTGCACCACTTTACCTGTTCACCTTGGCCCCCCTTGCTCCCAGGCAGCCCTGGGCAGCACTTTCCCTCTCCTTGCCCCTTGCTGAGGAGAGGACAGGCCCTGCAGCAGGCAGTTGGGGGGCTCCTGCCTCCCCCTCCACACGGCCCTACACAGATGCCCTGACAACCCCTTTACCTGACTGCCAGAGCTGTAGGATCACTTCACTTTCACCGTCCTCACTGACATTGTGGGCCTTCCACTTCATGGCTGAAACAGCACGAGTCAATGGCGAGCCACAGCAGCATTGGGATTCTCCTTCAGACTCACCTCTGCCAGCTCTGAGGGAGAAGCAGGAGAAGATGAGTTTCCAGCACAGATCCAGACCCTGAGGCATGGAGACCTGCTTCTCCCTTGGCAGTCCTGGGCAAGCTTCACACTCCCTACCCAGTGCTCTGCCACTCCCCAGCAGAGGCTGCCAGTCCCCATGACCCCTTCACAGCCAGGAGAGGGGCAGGGCCAGAGGCAGGGGCGACTAACAGCCCTTGAGCTCAGCAGGGCTGGAGCAGCACCCGGGCACAGCCTCCCAAGGGGCAGTGGTACCCCCTGCCCTCCCCTGTCCGGCCCTGCCCTGCCTTTCCCTGCCCTCACCAGCTCCAAAGTGCTGTTTCCCAGTCTCCACAGCCTGAAATACCTGTGCCAGCCATGTCATGGGCCCCACTGAGACATGGCCACCGCTGACCTGCTGCCCACTGTGACATGGCCACCACATTTCCCATTTTATCGCTGGTGGCCTCCTGGGGCAGGTCCATAGCTGTGGGTCATAGTCCAGTGAGTTCACGCTCCCTCACACCACCCTCATGAACTTTTCTTCATTGCAAACATGTTAGGGCCTGTTCTGCAGCTTTGTGAAGGAAACCTGGCTTTTACACACACTTAGGGAGACTATTTAAACACTTAGGGAAAACACCTGTCCTCCCCCTTTTCCCAGGCTCTACTCACTTCACTCCAGAGATCCCTCCTCCTGCCTTGTTATCACCACATGTTACAGTCAGTCCCTTCAGTGATGCAAGAAGTCAGGTGGAGGTTGCGGGGCACTGGTTACTGGTTACTGCTTACTGCTGTTTCTCTCTGCTGCTCCTTTCTTCTCACACTTTTCCCCTGCTCCAGTGTGGGGTCTCCACAGGAGCTGCAGTCCCTTCAGGAATACCCATCTCCTCTAGCATGAGTTTTCCACTGGCCACAGTGAATGTCTGCTCCATCACCACGGAGCATGCCTCCTCTTTCTCTCACCTTGGTGTTCCCTGTGCTGCTTCTCACTCTTTTTGTTCCCTCTTCTCTCTCTCTGGCATTTTCTGCCCTTCCTTACCCAGGCTTTCCCCGAGGCACCGCCATGGTGGCTGCGGGGCTCAGCCGTGCCCTGTGGTGGGGCCGTTGGAGCCGGCTGGAACCAGCTGTGTCCGGCACAGGGCAGCCCTGGCCTCTCCTCACAGAGGCCGCCCTGCAGCCCCCCAGCTACCAACACCTGGCCGCCTACACTCAGTGTACTGGCTTATGTATTCCCTAAGTCTTTCTTCCTCCACAAGGTGCAATGCTGCATTCGCGCACAGGTTCTGCGTCAGGCCAGAGAACTGGCAGGCCTTACCAGCAAGCAAAATAAGCACTGCGTGCCTCAGTCTTCTCCATGCCCTCTGTTCTTACAGTAGTCCATCTTGTTGCCCTTCACATCCGTCACTGATTTCAATGCTAGATGAGTTTTGACTTTCTTGACTCCATTCCAATACACTTGAGCAATGTCTTTATATTCCTTCCGGGAAGCCCATCCCTGCTTCTACCTTCTGTGTATTTTCTTTTTTTTATTTTCTCTCAGTCAGGATTTTCCTGTTTAACCATGTCTTCATCTATTTTAAGGTTCTTCAAAAGGCAGAAGCTCCCCACAATGCAAGGCTGTACTTCTATTATTATTCCCCAGCCTATGTCTGAACCATTAAGCTTAATCTGAAGTTTGTAATGTAAACTCATCACCTGCTGTCAAATCTTCTGCTAGGCTTTTGTGCACCTTGCCTGGCCTGAAAATTGCTTGCAAGAACTGTGTTACTGCCATTTGTCATTAATATGAGTCACAGTATCATCAGCCCCAAACCTCAAAACCATTTCTGGTTAACCTTGGGAAATCTATCAAAATTATATTAATACACATTTGGCAATCACAGTATTACAGATTTTGCAGCAGTTGCCCTCACAATGAAACACCCACCAGAAATTTCTATGAGATGCTGAGCTAGGAGACAGCACCTATGTCAAAGCATCAAGATCAAGCGAATGAACAAACCATGTTTTGGTGTCTGACCATGTATGTCAGGACAGATAGGAGAGTCTAACATAAGGGTTAGTCTAAGCTAAGAGTTAGTCTAAGATAAGAGTTAACTGACACTGCTTGTGTAGTCATGACTTAGAACTGGAACAATTTCCCAAACCACTCGGTCTCATTCTCTGATGTTAAAGAGGCCACCTTACTGCAGTTCCATCCATAAATGCATCAGGTACAAAGGTACTAAGTTTAATTCAGCCACCTTCTCCCAATACAGAAAGACTATTTCAAAACAGAATTCCTCTGAGAATTATAAACTTTCATCGAATTCCAAATGTGGGTTTTAATCGTGACCAGTTTTCACCCACTTCTTGCACTTATTGACCTTTAGTTTAAATAGTACTTCTACTTCAGTAATCTCTACCTGCCTTCATGTACCTTTAAAAGATAAATATCTCCTTTCAGCTTTCATTCTGCCAAACTCACGTAGCATCCTCACGTTGAAAGAGGTCTCTGTTTCCCAAATCCTCATGCCCATTTTTTGTGTTTGTAGTTCAAGTACATTGTTCTTGAACATGGATGAACAGAATTGTCCTCAGCATTCTAGATGAATCTAGCAGCACCTTTTACAAAAGAATTACTCTTCTCCTGATTTCAGCCATAAAAATTCTGCATTTGTTCTTCTTTTCTGCACTTGCCTCTTTTGCATTTGTCTTTTTTCCCATGTCACATCACACTGGTGACCTAGACTTACCTTGTAACATTAAATAAGCCTTCATCTTTCTCTCTAACACTTCTTCAATAAGCACCCCAGTTTGTACAGAGATTCTTGCTATTAATCCTTATTATAAAACTATAGTTGTGTCATCAGGATCATCCAGTTCTATCCATATCATTCAATGTCTTCGAACCATGTGTTATCATCACATTCCCATTTCAGTATCCAACCTATGGCAATAGAAGAATTACTTGTTATATTCTGAGCTGCATCATAAAATAAGCATATTTTTCTTAGTGTTTGCCTAGCAGAGTTCAGAATTAACTGTTTTAGAAAAATCACAAGCCACCTGCATTTTCCTACTAAATACTGAGTAGCATGTAGCCTACATGAGTTGAGTTTCCTCTGTGAATTTACATTATATGACAACTCTGGCAACAGAAATTATGTTGGCTTACTAAAATGCTAAAGGTATAATTTCAGTTGGAGTTTGGCAGAAAAATAGACAAAGAAAAAAATTATGCACATCATGCAGTGTTCTGGGCAAATAAGGCTCAGAAACTAAATACTTTTTTGACTATGAAGTACATTTAAATAGCTGACAGTATTTTCAGAGAACTTTAGAGGATGATAATTTTTCATATTTTATCTGACACTTTATTCTGAACACATATAACCCATCCCTATGACATGATAGGCTGCCCTTGCAACTAGTGAACTTTATGGCTCAGAACTATGTGGGAATATCTTTGGATAGTTTCCATGCTCAATAACAATAGATTTCACACTAGCAGTGGAGGATTGTTAACTTTACATTCTGTCCAAAGATGTGCTGAATTCTGAGTAAAGCCAGAAGACCTTGCCTCAGCTCTCTGTTACAAGGCAAATTTTGCCTGAGATCCTTACTGTTTGGTTTGAAAAAAAAGAAACCTTTACACTCCTATCTAGACTACTGTTTCATATCCAGTGATTATATTTTTGATAGAAGAGATGTTTTCAGGTACTTCACAGCAGAAGCATAATAAAAAGTGTTAATATATGGAAGATGCAAATTTGATTCTGTAGAATAAAAGATAATAAATATCAGCCAAGATACTCAAGTACAACTGAAAATAGGTAAATATGAGCCTATCAGTGAAAAATTCTGTGTGTCTTCGTGTCATCTTACCAGAATGCAAAAAAATTTTATCTATGTAAAACCTGCCTTTGTTCAAACATTCAGTGTTGGTTAAAAAAAAATGCATATATTAGTAAAAATAGAAATAGCAGCTACTAAAAGGAACAGTTACTATATTTAAAAGTTAAGCAAGTCCCCCAGTTGACTAGAGGCAATGTCTAAATTTGCAAAAAATGTTATTAAAATATTCTGTGTCAGTCTTTTACAGAAAAGTGGTTTGTGCCTATACTAGATTTGCCAAAAATTTAGTTAGTGATTCAAATTTCCTTGGCTATATCTTATGTTAAATCAATATGCTTTTTTTAATTTCTGACAAGATGCATATAACCACTTACTGTTTCCCTCTTCCACTAACACCGCTGCTGTTGCAGAACCTAGGAAATCAGGATACAACATTATCGTTCTGTACTTTTTATTGTATTTTTCAAAATGCATACTGATGAGACGCAATAGGCAGATGTGTGAAGACGGAAAAGTATTTTCCAATCAGTAAAAGAAATATTCCTTTCTGTACCAAATTAACCTCTAACCCACAAAGTCCACCTAACTGCTAGTAATAAAGCCCATGGAGTTTAGTTTCCCATTCATTAATTTCTAGGATAGCACTCTCTTTAATGCCACTCTGATTATCAGTGTATCCCAGACATCAGACGAAGCAGAACAAGATACTACTCTTGCAATCAGTTTATAGCATCATACTCTCATCTCCAGTGAAACAATGGGCTTCCTGTTATATGAAAGTCATGGGACTTAATCTATAAGAGACCTTGACCTGACTCTTCCTTGATCTCCATGTAGTTTCTTCTGCCCCAGAGACCAAACCTGGCTTTCTGTTCTTCCATGTTACTGTGATGCTGGGGACACATCTAGGAAAGAGTCAGAAGGTGGCATGGAGAGCTTTGAGCTGTGTTCTTCTTTCATGTGTAACTCCCAGGATTTCTGAAACAAAATCCAAGTATTAATGAGCACCATCCACTAATGGGTTTCAAAATGTTTTAGAAAAGGTGGTAAATCAAGAATCTACTCAGGATCATCAGAAAGGCCAGGAACAGAACTAACATCCTTGAATTTACATCGAGCAACTGGGCCTCATGGAGTCATAGTTAATCCTACTGTTCCTTCCACTATGAATCCGGTCAGACTGCGGCAGGAGTTTTGCGATCATCTGGATAGCTACATGGATTCATCAGATCAGCTCCAGGCAAAAAACAGTGCATTTCCAGACTCCAGTGTGACTGTCATATAGAGAATATTTTAACAAATGTCCCAAAAATAGTATAGCCATACCAAGGGGATACTGAATGCCAGCTGTTAGCAAGTCTAATTAGCTAGGATATGGCATCACGTGGAATCATGTAAATGGCTTGCAGTTCGAGGCTAGTTTTGGCAAGTGCTAGTTTTGGCATATCTCTTCATTCACAGCACCAGCACTTATATGATATCTACAGAGGAAACAAACTAATCTGGGTTGGAAATGCCACTAAAAAAACTCAGGCCAAAGTTGAAAGAGATCAAGTATCTGAAAATAGTGGTGTTCTAAAAAGAAGAACAACAACTCTTACAGTGCTGGAGAATACATAAACAGTTACAGTATTCCAGCATTTCCAATGAAAATAGAAATTATTTCTTCAACAGAAATACCAGATATATAAGGGGGTGGTCTCTGAGTGAGCAGGGATATATTGCAGATGTATTTACAGTGAGGAAAAAATTGAGCCTTATTACTGTCACATTAAAAATTTGAAAATGAATATATTTTATATTTATTAGATGTGTGTGTGTGTGTACAAAATCTCTTTCAAATAGAGGTGAAAAGATTCCTTTTTCTGGCACCCCTTCAAATTACATAGCTACAGCACAGTTATTTGGTAATTACAAGTGCAATTGTAGAGTAGTAACAATTTTTGTTACTACCAGTTACCACTAATTCCCTGGTTATATTACTGTGTGCCTAATCATGGTGTAATTACAACAGAGTTAATTTGTAACACTAATGCACTCTGTAAGAGTATTACAATGAAAAAAAGACAATGAATAATACAGTTATATAGTGAATTTCCCAGTAATGTTAATTAGTCCTAGTTAGGTATTGAAAGGAAACTTGCAGAGCAATTCTGCTGTAACTGCACCGTAATGAAAGTACCCCTATTGTAAACCACAGGAAAGTTTCATCAAACCTTGAATGGTTCCATTAAAAACAAACAATGTTATTAAACTCTAAAAAAAAGCATTTGAAGCCACATATATGAAATTCTTCAAGATGTGGGTGCAACTCCACACGATTAAAATAAAGGAACAAACAACATCAAAACAAACCACAGACAAAAGTTCCAGATACTTTTGTTGGACAGGTGATCTTGACCAGAGGTTTCATCTTTTCCACCTTACGTCAGAAGACTGTCTGAATTAAATCATTTTAGGAAGTGAAATCAAGGCATTCTTAAAGGACTGAAGCCTCACGAAGGCCCATGCTGACCACATCCCAGGCTTCTCTAAGAGACCTGTGAAGCCCTCTCTCAAAACATTGGTTGCCACTTGCCTCAGGCCACTGTTGCAACAGCTTGGGAGAGCAGGTACATAGTTTCACAGTCACCCAGTTCAGGCTGCTGAAGGAAATAATCAGAAAAAGGAGGAAAAGGTCTTCAAGCTTTGACATGGTGGAGAGCAGCAGCTCTGGGCACTGAGCAAAGGCAGACCTTCCAGCGCTCCTCTCCCCTGTGCCTGGCTGCAGGGTGCTGCAGGGCCTACACAGCTGCTGTCCCTGGGCCATGGGACAAGGAGGGTGCCAGGGATGTTGCTGATGCTTGCATCAGAAATAGTGTGGCCAGCAGGACTAGGGAAGTGATCATCCCCTTGTACTCAGCACCGGTGAGGCCACACCTTGAATACTGTGTTCAGTTTTGGGCCCCTCACTACAAGAAGGACACCGAAGTGCTGGAGCACGTCCAAAGAAGTCAGTCTCTTCTCCCAGGTAACAGGCAATAGGACAAGAGGAAGTGACCTCAAGTTGCGCCAGGGCAGGTTTAGACCGGATACAAGGAAAAATTTCTTGAGATGCTGGAGGGTGTCCAAAGAAAGGCAACGAAACTGGTGAAGGGTCTAGAGAACAGGTCATATGAGGAGCAGCTGAGGGAGCTGGGGTTGTTTAGCCTGGAGAAAAGGAGGCTGAGAGGAGACCTTATCGCTCTCTACAACTACCTGAAAGGAGATTGTAGCAAAGTGGGGGTCAGTCTCTTCTGCCAAGTAACAAGCAATAGGACTAGAGGAAATGGCCTCAAGTTGCACTAGGGGAGGTTTAGATCGAATATGAGGAAAACGTTCTTCACTGAAAGCATTGTCAAGCACTGGAACAGGCTGCCCAAGGAAGTAGTTGAGTCCCCATCCCTGGAGGTATTTAAAAGATGGGTAGATGTAGTGCTTAGGGACATGGTTTAGCGGTGGACCTGGCAGTGCTAGGTTAACAGTTGGACTTGATGATATTAAAGGTCTTTTCCAACCTAAACGATTCTATGAGTCTATGATTCCATGTTGGCAGTACTGAAGAATCCTGGCGAGTTCCTTCACCTTCCCTGACCGTCTCCTTCAGGTATCCTGTGCTAATCCAGGTTGTGTCTGGGGGAGAGCATGAGTGATCAGGGGGCTTGGGCACACCAGGTTTTCCCCCAGGGCCTCCCAACAGGTCATCATAGCCCACCCATGGTGTCGCACCTGACCCAGCTTGATCACTGGGAAGGTGCGGAAGAGATCGAGGCTTCTCCTCCTGCTCTACATCCCTCCCTTTCACCCTGGAGCCAGCTTTCAAAGTGGGGAAGATAGATGCACATCCCAGCCCAAACCTACATCTCTCTGCCCTGTGCCAGCTCCTGCCAAGGCCCAGCTGGAGGTTCTCCCACCCAGAGCCACATGTGCTTCTCCTGCCAAGGCCCTTTGCCTAAGCCTTCCTTTCTCTGGCGCCTAGGCAGGAGGTTTCCCCAGCACCTCTCCATCCAGCAGGGACAGGCTGCCTGGGGCAGCTGAGAGGGAAAGGCAGGCGTGCAGAGCAGCCCTTAGGGCTGGCTGACGCACCGCACTACTGCTGCTGCTTTCCAGACTGCAAGGAGATCCTTCAGGAGTCCCTTACCTCCCCTCTCCCACAGCTTGCTTTGGCTCTTTTTGCTTTTCCCCTCCTAGCACCAGAAAAGGTCAGGCACTTTGCATGTCTCTCTTGATAGGACATAGCATGGGCTGCTGAGGAAGCCCTGGAGGAGACCAGCTGTGCTGCAAGGGACGGCACAAGCCAGCTGCTCCAGGCTGGACTGTTGGAGGCAGCAGCAGACTGCTGGTACCCCATCTGCCTGGGCAACATTGAAAACATAGCTTACATGGTCTTCTGTCTTCACTGCTTCTGCTTTGCCTGCAGACAGAGAGGTGCCTGCCCACTTTGCAGGCAGCCTTTGGAGCAGGTACTGCACAAAGTGAGAGCCGATGACAACTAGAAAGAGTATGTAGACAGCTCAGCCACCTACCACCAAAAGAACAAGGCTAGGGTCTAGACCAGATCCCTGCAGAGGCACTACAACCTGCTCAGGCAGCCCACTGACTATGACCTCTCAGCTGGGACAAGGGGGCCTGTGGGGACCAACCGAGCACAGAGGCATGTTGCAGCTCATTGCCCTCAAATGCCACCTCCCACCAGGCTCCCACACCCAGCGTTTCTCAGGAGTGAACCCTGCCGAGGCCAGGGGAGTGCGCAGCCAGCCCTTGTGCTGCACCCTACATCCTCAATTGGCACAGTGGTACTGTGGTCCCTCTGTATTGGCCTCTATTACATCCAGTAAACATCCAGATGCTTTTCAGCAGGGGTGTGTTTAAGAACCAAAGAACAGCCCACTGTAGGGAATGCTTTCCAACACTGTCTCAACAGCACGGGAAATCCAAAGGGGAGAATTTCTTGGAGTGCACGATGATTTCACTTGATGTAGGTTCTGCAACAGAAGGTGTTTCCCTCATGCTCTCCCAGCCTCCCACTTCCAAGCACCAGGGCAGCAGTGTCCAAGCTTTTTGACCAGCAACCAGGCTGCGGGTCCTGAAGACCTGCACATAGTCCAGCTGCCACAAAAAGGACCTCTGTAGGTCCCAGGGGGCCTGGTGGACAGTTGAGTTGAACATGAGCCAGCACTGTGCCCTTTTGGCAAAGGTGGCCAGTGGCATGCTGAGCTGCATTATGTGGAGTGTTGACAGCAGATGGAGGGAGGAGACCCTTCCCTTCTCCTCAGCACTGCTGAGGCCACACCTGCAGTACTGTGTCCAGTTCTGGGCTCCCCAGTGCAAGACAGACATGGACATATTGGGAGAGTCCAGTCAAGAGCTGAACTATGGTGATGAAGGGACTGGAGCATCTCCTATAGGAGGAAAGGCTGAGGGAGCTCAGACTGTTTATCCTGAAGAGAAGGCTCAGGGCAGATCTCATCAAGGTATAAAGACAACGGAGTGAGCCTATTTCTAGTGGCATCCAGTGACGGTAACAAAGCACTCCAAAGGAAACATTGTACTTAAAAACTATACAATTTCAAGCACTTAAGTGCCTTCCTGTTGTGTTTGGGTTCTTTATGGGGGGTTGGACTAGGTGACCTTTAAAGGTCCCTTCCAGCCCAAACCATTCTATGGTTCATGAGATCATTCCATCTTTGAACAGCTTTCAGTTCCTTAGGTGAGAAATGCTACTTTTCTCCTGCTATTCCCACTCAAGCTGACCAGGAGTGGAAAAACAGCTAGAATGCCACAAACAACCACACTGACAGCTGAACAGCCAACAGATGATTGTATTTTCTTAGCCTATTAGAACAAGAGTGCAAAAATATAGAGAAATTGCAGCTTTGCAAAGTTCAAAGTCATCTAAGAACGCCTATCCACAGTTTGAAAATAAATGATCAGATTCATAAATGTGTTTGGTATGATCTACTAAGCTGCATTGTACAGTTTTGGGGCACTCCCTAGAAGTACCCTATAAACCCACAGTACCACAACATTTTCCTAGTTAGCTTTGTACTCGGTGAAAGAAACTAAGCATACTCACATACTATGTCTCAGTTTATCTGTTCACTAACTTATTATTCGAAATAACCTACTCATTTCTCCACATCTATGACTCCCTCAAGCACTTCCTCTCCAATTTCAGGCAGAGCTGGATGCAATCAAGAGTTCAGACAAACAAATATTCCCCCAAAACCCCCATACATTTAACAAAGGGTTTCAGATTCCTCTTGGTGACTCATGTATACAAAATTTCAGTATTGATACATCCAGTGTTGCAAAAACCGAGCAGTGGTTTACATCTTGCTCTGTTTCTCTTTGTATTAAATTTCCCATTGCTGAAAGAGGGGTATGGAACATGTTTGTTAATGCAAGCAGGTTTCTCAAAACCATACCAAAGAAGAGGCGGGGAAAAAAATGAGAAAGTAACTATTTTTATTTTCTGTCTCTTAAGAAAATGACTATTTACTTTCTTAACCAGATCAGTCATTCGGGTATACTAGATTTATTACTTGTCTACAATTACCCTTTTTATATTTCTCACAGAAATACACCAAGTATCCCCACCAAACTGCATCATCAGTGTTTGTTTCTTAGCTTCAGTCAGACTCCTATGTTCCATATCAAACAGAAGACACTAAAAAGCTTTGATATATCATGTGGCCATGAAAAATGAGGAGACAGATATTGTTTATTGCTAAACCCATCCTTTTGACTAAAAACCTTGAGATTCTGACTGTAAATGTAAGATATTCTTCTTCATTATACTGTGTCTAAAAGGAATGTGTACTGAAATCCAAAATTATTTCAGCAAAAGCAACTGCTTTTACTCAACTCTCAGTCAGAAAAAAGCTGATGAAACTCTTTTGAATTCCTTAATATCTTGTGTTCCAGATGTTATTTTTTTCTACATTTTTGCTAGCAAGTTTTAATAGCTAGATAACATGTCACAATTTCTTTTCACTGTAATCTTTAAATTAGGATAAATTTGAGAAGTGTTTCATCTTTTAAAAAACTGGTTTCTTCTGCAGTCCAGAGCACTGATTTAAGATCTGCAGTTGAAATCTGTTCAGCATTGTATGCCAGAGGCAAGTTGCCTTTCCACTAACTACTATATAATTTATTCTTCATGGACTCATTACTAATTTAGAAAGATGCAAGAGAAAGAGAGAGGTTTCAGAGTGCAGATCCCATCATGCTGATTTTTTAGAAAGAACAACTAAATGCAAATTATAAATTTAAAAAAAAATTAAAAATTTAGAAATATTTCTTTTGAGATGGTTTAACATGAATTTTGCAAAAAAGATATTTTCAGACATATTTACAATTAGAACTATTTATACCATTTTTCACACTGAGAATCTGAATACAAGACCTACATATTTCAGAGAAAGCTACATTTGAAAAACAGGGTATTGTAAATTAATGGAATTATTAATAAATGTTAAGGACCAATCATCAAAATCCCAATAATGATAAAAATAGATTTCAAGAATGGACTTTGCCTGTATTTTTTTAATTATTGTTTCCCAGTCTTCATCTTAGTCTTTGGTTGCAAATGGCCCTGTGCTGCTGATCTGCTGTCATGTGACTGCAGCCTGGGAGCCACAAGCTCTGCTCTCATCAGCTGGATGAGCCTGAAAGCAAGCAAGGCCACTGGACCTTTCTGCTGAGATCAGCAGCCCCCCAGGGAGAGCTGGTGCAGAGCATATTGCAATGCTTTTCCTCTACCTATATCATCCGTCCCCTGCAGTCAAGTGCTCCTTTTACCTCTTTTAAAGGAGTTGGATGTGGGGATCCATGTTGTAATTTCTGACAATTTTACTAAGCGTTTTTCTTCAGATGGATATTTTCTTAAAGTTCCTGGTGATGTAATCAGGAAAATGAAAAAGGAAACTGCGGGTTTGTTGGATTTTAATGTTTATTTCCAGCCTTAGGATGGAAAGTATGGGAGTAATTACATCTAAAATGCTTTAAAAAAAAAGACAGATTATTGGGGGAGGGGGGGGGGGGGAGGGGGAAGGGATTACATATAATCTTTCTGTATGCATATATGTGTATATGTATATGCGTGACTTTGAGTTTATTTTGGTTTTTTCCTTTTTTCTCCCCTTTTAAGGTTTTGGATTAACAATAGCTAAGTTCATCAAAACTTCATTGTGTTCCAACTATATATGTAGATAAGCTATTTCTCCTTTAAAGGTCTTCAGTGTTATCTCTGCCATTTTCCAAGTGTTTTAAAATGCTTCAAGAACATTTAGTACATATAAAAGGACACAAAAAAACCCAGCATAATTCCATTTAAAAAGCACAGACCAGATTTTCTTTACTGTTAATATTTAGCCAATAAGTTCTCTTAGCATCAGTGAGTGACATTGCCTAAATGCCTGTGGCTACAATGCAGAATTTTCAGACACTCTCTGTAAATCTAAACCATCATCAAATTCACAATTTCTGAATCATTAATTTGAGCATCACCAAATAAGCATTTGGACTTTATACTACCCTAGAGTAATTTACTGGAAAAAATAGCAGTATTTGATGATGTTAGGAATTCCATGAAAACACAGGGTGAATCAACTATTGCTAAGCTCCTCTCTCTAGAGAAGCAGGTAGTAAAAAAAAAAAAAAGCAAACAACTCATAAACCACCACCAAAAAAACCAAAAAGGTGATACAGAGCTGATAAGAGTACAAAGTATGGAAAGATGGAAAAATATGGCTACCATACTAATCTCGTTGCCATAGTAACAGCTTATTTCAACCAAAGGGTATATGAATCAGAGAGCTAGTATTTTTAAGGGGTTCACAACTGAAAGCTGAGTAAAGATGGTTACAAAAAATAAGAGGAGCAAGAGCTGTAACACCTCAATACAAGCAGAGGGCAGACCACAAAGATCAGAAGATCAGCAAGTAAGTAAGTGTTCTACAGAAGCATAGCAACTTTCTAAATGTGCTTTCATATTAATGATGGACTAAGAGCAGTCAAAGTATAAATAAAATAATGCATTAAAACCGCAGAAGATTTTTCTTGATCCAGGATTACACAGTTTGACCCTTTATCTTACGGATATCAAGAAAGAAAAATTAAAGAAAACAGCCAGCACAGAGAAACGGGTTGAGTAACACAGACAGTATATAGTGCAGATGTACAAAATGGACACTGAGCAACTTCAAGAACTTGACATTTTATCATTAAAAACCATTATTTTTTAGTTGATTTAATGGAGCTCTTCTGATTTACACCAGCTGAAAATCTGACCTTCATTCTTAAAACCGTTGGGTTTAATTTCACATATTGGAAATGTTTTGGCAAATTACAACAGCTATAAGGTGGTAGTAAGGGAACTGATCAAATGGTGAAGAACGTAGAGCTTTCACATCTCACTCCTCAATACATGATTAATTTTAAGGGTCTCTAAGGACTGAGTTATATCGTATCTCATAAGAGAGAGAAGTTCACCCAAAGTCTTCCCAGTTTTAGCTTAAAAGTGGAAATGAAGCAGCTTACTTGTACACACACTCACACACCACACAAGTCAGTTATTTCCCACTAGCTGCCATTGATTAAAAGGAGTAAACCTTGGTTCTGATCAAGCCATTAGACAGCTTGAAGGTCATAAATAGCTCCAACATCTATAGGTGAACTTCATGTACAGACCACATTTAAGCACTGGAGTTGATCCAATTTCTCTCAACAGAACAGGTGTGTATTATATGAAGCACATATTTAAGCACTTTTGCTAAATGGGGGAATAGTTAAGATACAGTGAAGTGGAATAAATGCAATCAAATATGTAGGTAAAATTTCAGTCATTCTGAATTCTCTACTTTTACAGCCTTCACCTCTAACAAAATCTAAAATGATTTAAATACTTAATGTAATGAAAATAACCTGTAATAGTGCAAGGGAATGTATATTCAGTGCTCAGTAAAGTTAAGCTGAAGATTCAGACACAAAACTAGAAAACTATAGGGTTACAATTTTCTCAGAAATGTCCTACTTTTGACTTTTTACATACATGCATTAAGATGGATAAGATTTTTATTATGTAATTGCAGAATGATAACTAATAATGCTAGATTATTTGACCTTTATTTTAACACATCCCAGATTCTATGAAGTTTTTCACTTAATGGAAAGATGTGCTATTAAAAGAATTAAAGAATTCAGGTTTTGTTACTGTCAAACAGTAAGATCATCTGATTTCTCTACCACACATTTTTATGAAATTGTAGTGGGCAAATCTACCTAAAATGAAACTAAAGAAACTCTATTGTAATACAAGCACAGAAAGCAAATGGCACAAACACAAAAAGTTGGAGCGGTTTGGGTTTTTTTTGTTATGACTTGCTATGAAAACCTTCCCTTCTAAGTTATTCTTAGACTTATTAGGTATGTTCCAGCAATAGAAAAAGCAGAACTCTAGAGATGTTGAGATTTCCATCCTGGCTGATTTTTTTGCATATATACAACTGCAACAGACACTTTTGCCTTCTCAAAAATGTAATGAAAGTTTGCAGTTACTGTGTCCAGAGGTCTTCTTTCAGTTAGGATGTATCATCCCTTACTCACAAACCTCAAAATGTGCATGCAAAATAAACAACACAGTTATGAGTGAATGGAATGAAAGCTGCGTTTATTTTTGATTGAGGTGTGGTTGCTTCTTCAGTATTAACAACATGTAACTCACAATGGAAAAGGCAGACAGCATTATAAAAATATACATTTTAAAATTCATTCTTTTCTTTTTACCTGTTTGTCTTAGTACTGAGAGAATAAATTATCGTTAATGTGATGAGATAAAACCCTAGTTATCAGGATATGGAACTTCAAGTAGTCTTACACAACTGCAATTTGAATTACACAATTTAAATGAATTATTTCCAATTATAGGTGTTATATAAAGTATGAGATACTTATAATGCATTAAAAAATACTGCTTTCCATCTGTGTGTTTTATATTCTGCACCAGAGCCTGTTACTGTTAAGTTCACACTACAACCCCATTACCCATAATCTATTTATCCACCCATAGCAAAACAAAAACGTTGGAGTGCTTTTAGGCAGACACACATAGTGTGAAGACAGGCTACATCAGAGTGGAGAAGACACATAGCTGCTTTTTGTTATGATTGCATACACTTACTTACAGTAGCAACCTATTCCCAAACCTCACGAAATGGCATAAAAATAGTGTAAAAATTTGTCTGTGACCTTGACAGACAGGTAGCTAAGATTCTTTGGTCTGGGGTTGATGTGTTTTTATGATCCAGAACACCGTCCTGCAGAGGCTGGGGTCTGCCCTCCGACTCTGCTTTGTTCTCAGTTCTCTGCTGTGATGCTCTCAATTTGTTGTGGAGTGATGCTATGTGGCAGGTGACGTAAATTGGCAACAACCAACAGCCAAAAGTACAGGTGGAAGAGTTAAATGCCGCAGAATGGATTAGGTGGCTGAATTTCAGAACTGGATGTGGTAGCACAAGCATTTCTGGTCAGAATTGAGTGTCCATACCCTGTCACCCCCAGTCTAAATCTAGCTGCTGGTGGAGGCTTCATAAAGCAGAGAATGTCTTTTTGACTGCAGAATACAGATAGTTCTTATTTGAGGTTGCAGCACTAAACATATTCTGGGGCTCAATGGTTACAAATTATTACTCCCACCCCCCTCTTCCCAAACAAAAAGTTATAGGTTCCCAAAAACTGTGAACAATCTGAAATAGGGAAGAGCCAGGTACAAAGAGGACCCCATATTATTTTCTCCCTTCTTGCAGAATCACTCATAAGATTTGAGATCTGGATAGAAAGCTTGAACTATAGTTCTGTGTATTTTCAATATGGATTCTGGTTGCTGCAGTATCTGGCAGAGTCATCATATTTGCATTTTAAAAAATAGTATTTTGTTATTTGGATTGAAAAGTTTGAAGCTGCAAGAAAGAAACTGAATCGAAATATTTTGTGTCTTACCACTGGGAAATCTGAGACACAAAGAAGAATTACAGCCATGCAATCCTTCCTAAAAATGAAAGTTTAGTATGAAATATGCCCACAGGAAATCTTTAAAATATTCAGTTTGCTATCTCGAAAGACAGTATTTATGTGATCTTTGAAAAGCCATAGTCCTTAATGTGAGTTTAGCATTTGTAAATGCAGATGAATTTGTACACACCTCCAGCATAATTATTTGCTCCATTAGGTCCCAAGTGTGCGGAATTCTGAATTCTAATTGGATGGCATTAATTACCCTCTGCTAGGAATACACAATATTCTAAAGGGTTTACCCAATCATTTAGTGTACTCCCAAAACTAATTGTCAGGCTAGCAATCGAATCATTGATATTACCGAGTCACCCAATATTTCATTAGTTAAGGCTCACTTTGGAGTTATTTATATAATTGTCGATAAAGGTGAGCAAACACTGAGCTCTGTGGTTGCAGCTAAGATGAGGGAAGACAAACCAGAAGGGCACAGGACAAAGGAGAATGGGACTAGCGCAGGTCTGCTGAAGGTGAATAAAGTGTATCTGTGTATAATCAAGACCAGGGACCAAAATGACCCTAGGAGGAAAACATTTAAGGGAATGTGAAAGGGGGCAGGAGACTGAAAGTTAGAGGCTTCTAAGAATTACACATTAAGGCAATGAGAGTTGCAAGGCATAGCAGGGAAATGGAGAGAGGCACTGATCCCTAAGCATGGCTAATGAGATCAAAAAATCAATCCCGTGAATTGGGTGATCCCTACTTAAGATTTGTATTAAGATAACATCCAAACCTGCAACAATAGAATCTAAGACAGCTATCATATTACTTAAAACACCCTTGCCATTAGAAAGTTTGTCACAATGTCTAATTCAAGCTCAGTGCTTGTCACATTGTCGTTGGCAACACAGTTTCAATTCAGGCAATTTTACTCAATTATTTTATTGCCAATTCATACAAACTTAATTACTGATTTAGGTATTGAGAAAAAAAGAAGACACACAATTAAAACCTTCCTTTTAGGGAAATACCTGCCCCCTTCCCAAGACTAAGCTTCAGTGCAACTCTTCTCCTTCCCCCTTCCTAGGCTCAACTTCCCCCATTGTCGCCACGTTACACTCAGTTACACTCCCAGTCCCTTTGTGTCTGTGTAATAGTTTCTTTCTACTGGTCCTTGCTTCTTACTCATTTTCCTCCACTGCTCCATGTTTCTTACTGCTCCTGTGTTCCAGCAGGGTCCTCCAGGGGCTGCAGCTCCTCAGGGGTGTCACTGCCCCAGCATGGGTTGGCCATGGGCTGCAGTCCTCTGAGAGGTGTGCGTGCTGTGGTGTGGATCCTCTAAGGACGGCGGTCCCTCAGGGATGTCCCTACTTTGGTATGGGTTGCCAGTGGGACATAATCTCTTAGGAGTGTCCCTGCCCCAGGCGAGGGCTGCAGCCCATCAGAGGTACCTCCTCTGGCACTGAGCATCTACTTCCAAGAGTGCACCTACAGCTGTATTCCCAACAGTGTCCTATTCCATGTGTCTCCTCCATTTCTCCTCCTCTGCTTTATCCCCACATTTCTCTGTACATGTCTCTTCACATATCTTCTCATGTGTCTCCTCCCCTCATGGCTGCACCTGTTCTCGAACACTATTGAACAGCAATGTCTAGTGCTCACCTGCCTGGCTGCAGTGTTGGTGCCCTCCTCCCTTATGCTAACTTATCCCGTTCTTTCAGTTTTCTCATCATCAGTTCAGAAAGTTCGAGGTTTATTACATCCTCAATCATTTGTTGCACTTCTCAGGACCCTGTCCAGTTAGTCCACTTCACACTTTAACATATTTGCCTAAGACTTTCACAGTGTCCAGCAGAGACTCACCTGTGCCTGGGAGGGCAGACAACTGTTTCTCATGACTTTCATATATTTATGAACTTAGTGAGATGTTGCTTTTTTTCACAAGTTTGCTATTGAGCCATTCGTTGTAATCTCAAATTCTTCCTCCACAGACCTGTTGTCAACTAATCCCTATCTTGATTCTGCAAAATGTTTAGCTAAGAGTGCATATTGACCGATGTCAGGTTACATTTCATTTATCTCAGACTATTTCTCCAAGTTGTCAAGATCACTCTGAAATCTCATTTTACAGTACTTGCAACCAATCCTATTGTATTTGCAGGCAGTCCCACTCAAGTGCACTCTCCTGCCGCTCAGGTCTTTACTAGAAATACTGACTAGTGTTGTCAATAGCTTAAATTCTCTACTGGTTCTGGAAACCACCACTTCATGTAATTTATTTTCGTTTCTCTTCCTCTAAAATCCCAAGCACGCTTTTTTTGGAAAATTCTTTTCTCTCCATTATGACTCATCCAGTAAAACACCCTTCTGATCACATACACTATAGCAAGAATTTATGGAATATATTTGAAAAGATTTAGTTCCAATCAGCAGTAAGGCATTGGTTAGTGAAGTGCTAACAACCCAAAATGAGGATAATAGAGTTAGAGGGATCTGCTAGCAGTTCCAGTCTGCCATAATAATTTCTACATCTCATGCTCCATTCCTCGGTGTTACTACAGGGACATGAGGCTTAGCCAAAGCAACTCACTCATAAAGCATTACAGTCACTACAAGGACTCAATTAGCATGTTCCACAGCTGAGCAAGGATTGGGGTTCTTTCTTTAAATTTGCACTTTGGAAGTGAACTGCTTGACTACTACTGAAAATTCACATCACTCGGGCTTCAATCAGTCTGTTCTGGGGTTCAAGGTCACTTCAAACCAGTGACCTCTCTTGTAATAATATAGCAATGTTAAATTTCAAAATAATCCCCTCCACCCCTGCTTTTTGTTAAGATTTCAGTCACCTGGGGAGTGGGTTCATAAGCACATTGGAACACATAACACAGTGAATATATGAGTAATTTTTTTCAACATTGGAATTGCTCTGCTTTTGAAGTGGATGCAGCTATGCTTCCCAATCAAGAGCTTCACTTTGTTCCTGCCTTCTCTAGTTCTGTTTGAATAAAACAGGCAGACACCACCAAGTGCCTTCACTTCTCCAAAGTGTAACTCCTTGCTCACACAAGCAGATTCATTCTGTACTTTGTTATATAATTCTGTGCTCCTCCTTCAGCTCACATCTACTACAAATTTTTTATAAGAAAGTAGGGAAGGTTTAATGTAATGTGTTTGATCCCACTTGTGACTTTAAAGTTTCAGCTACATAGCTATGTCTCTCAAATGAAGGAGTTAATTTTACAGCGGTATTTTCAGTATCTTCAGCTGGGATATATAGGCTATGAAAAAGTTGTTTTGCAATAATTTTTCAAAAACTTATTTTTATTCTTCTCCTATGAAATAATGCTTGGATCACACACTTACAAGGACAGTGAAAGTTTAATGATGTAAGATATCCACAACTAAAAGGTATATAACTGCTAAGCTACTACACAGGGGAAGAAAATAGGCACCTCATAAAGTCTTAGTTTATTTTCCTCAGTTCAAGAAAAAATTATGTATTAGAAGTATATTGAATGCAAAATACAAAGGGAATCCCTGAATGGTTGGACTCCTGCTTTACGAGCTTGTAGCCATGGGGAGAACATCAGCTGACATAAGGGAATATGACAATGCCATAAAACATGTGAACCGGGACTGAGACATCTCTGAATCTTTACACCAGCAGCACTCTAGTTGCTACCATATGTCATATACAGAATGCTGTTCCCTGGGGTGAAGAATTTTGTGTGTTCCAACGAAACACTATATAACTTTTCTCAATATAATGATGAGGATTGGAGTCAATTAAACTTTAGCATAGTGCTACTGGAGGCTGGCATTATTCTACATGGCAAATGGTGAATATTGCCAGAGCAATGAGAGAGGATGCAGAAATGAAAACTGCAAAGAGCGGTGTGGTCAGATGCAAACTGACACCGCCAACAATGTCTTCCTCTTTCACGCTCAGAAAATGTCAACAGCCTCAGTAATACAATTTCCTTTACAAGCCTAATCAATAAGATAGGAACATAGCAGTCAAATGCCCAACCTGTTTCTGATTTGCCATGACCATAAGCTCAGCCTGTACATACAACATTTTCCTGTTTCAAATCTATAATTGCTTTAAGGTGTATTTGACAAGTATCATATGTACAGACTTCCCTGTCCATATTCAAAGATATTCTTTAAAACAGCTTCTGACCAAAGTTCTTCACAAAAGAAATTTCTAGTTTATGTAATTCTTCCCCAATCTCCCTGTGGAAAAAAAAAAAGTTACAAAAGTTTCCAGAGGCTGCTGTTTGAAAGCGCTGAATAAAAAGCTCCTCTCTGTTCTAGTACTACAACTACCAAAAAAAGTCACTTATGCCAAAAAAGTGTATGAAGCGGTTTCAGTTTCACTGATGTGTTTAACAAAACAGTTGCTAAGGTTCCAGGCAGACTCCCACAGGAAAAAAATGCCCCTAATTAAAAAAAAACTGTAAAAATAAATAAATAAGTCATTTTTATGACATTCTAAAGTTTGATTATTATGCAAATTGGAAATCTATTTCATAATCTTAAAAGTCAATGGGAAGAAACTGATTGTCTTCTGCCATATCTGTTCTTACGTGCATCTTTAAAATGCATCACTCTCCAGAAATTTCTGTATAGGAGCCTTAGCACCTAACCAGATCTGCGCATGCAGGTGACCATGCTTGTTGGGTAATCTAGGATGCAAGTGATGGTTTATCACAGGAACTTTCTGAAATGCCATTCATGGTGGGTTGACCTCAGCTGGCTGCCAGACACACATCCAGCTGCTTCCTCATTCCCTCTCCTTGACAGGACAGGGGGAGAAAATAAGATTAAAAAGTTGTGGGTAGACATAAGGACACAGAGATGTCTTATCAGTTGCCGTCAAGGGCAAAACAGACTCGAGTTGGGGAAAATTAATTTAATGTATTGCCAATTAATAATAGTGTTGGATGGTGAGAAACGAAAACTAGCACGCCTTCTCCCCCAACCTTCCCAGGCTCAACTTCACTCTTTCATCCCCAACTCCTCTGTCTCCCCACCCCAAGTGGTGCAGGGCGATGGGGAATGGGGGTTGCAGTCAGTCCATAACACCTCCTCTCTGCTGCTCCTTCCTCCTCACACTTTTCCCTTGCTCCAGCCTAGGTTCCTCATGGGCTGCGGTCTTTCAGGATAAACCTGCTCCCTACCATGGCCTCTCCAGGGGCTGCAGGGGATCCCTGCTCTGGTGCCTGGAGCACCTCCTCCTGCTCTCCCCTCGGTGCTCACATGGCTGTTTCTCACACTTTTTCCCTCACTGCCAGGCAGCATTTCGCCCTTTTACCCAGGCTTTCTTCAAGGCACCGCCATGGTGGCTGGGGGGCTCAGCCGTGCCCTGCGATGGGGCCGTTGAAGCCAGCTGGAACCAGCTGTGTCCGGCATGGGGCAGCCCCAGCCTCTCTTCACGGAGGCCGCCCTGCAGCCCCCTGCCAGCGCCTGGGCACCTGCACCCAGTGCACCATTTCAGAACCTGCTGTCTATCAGAAGCTGCTGCTTGTATGTTATGTCTGGGAGAATTTGAACAAATGCAGTTGTTCTGCTGAATAATAAAAGAGAGCCAAAACATTTAGGAAGTTATTTTTTCTTGCTACAAACCTTTTTCTGGTTTTAAATAAAGAGAAAAAAATATCAGAAAAGGATATACATTGTGCTGAAATTTGCAAAATATCATTCCACTTACAAAACAAAGCTTTTAATTCAGTGCATATTTTTCATACGGATAAGGAAATCTTACATAAATTATAGACCTATGCAGAAAAGAGTAATCAATATAATCGATAAAGAAAGGTTCCATAAAACCCTTACTGTATTACATCATCAGAAAATCCACTGTCTAAAATCCAAGTTAGGAAGAACAAGAAAATTAGTTTTCCACACCCTTTTGCTTTGGAGAGCACCTTTTTGCTTTAGAGAGCACTCTTTTGCTGATGCTACATTCAGATTCCCTGCCAACCAGGGGGCTGCTCTGACATGGGAAGTTTCTTTTTGCATCACTCTCTCATTCACACATGCATGCACGCACACACACACACAGACACTCATTCACTCATTTCGGCTCCTGAACCAAAGACAACTTTCCAATTATTTTTGTCTGAGCTGAGTATCTTTCCAGAAATGCTTCCATTCTGGCATGTCTGAAAGGGTTTTTTAAAAGTCATTAATGAGAAAAAAATCCTCAGCCAGCATAAGTATGAAGGTGTATTTCAGCCTTGTGAACTTTTTCTCTCACTTGTTGATTTTCACAGTTATTTCTGTGTTTTAATGTAGTTCTCTACAGGTCATACACAATGTATACCTTAGTCGCAAAGGAATAGCTCTCATTTTTAAAGTGTTCATCATGTCTTATTAAATAAGACCTTATTGGACACTAATTGCATGGGACTTCTAGGCAGAATGAAGATAAAAATAGTTCGTTACCATGTTGTTAGCACATTTCCAACTGTTAGACCTTCATTCATGTCGCTAATGTAATAAAATTAATCCCAGAATTTCTGTTGATTAAGCTTTCATTAAAGACAGTATGATTTCTTAGGTATGCTGTTGTCCACTTAAGGAAAAAGATCTTTTCTCTCCCTGTGGAGGCTAGCAAGTGAGAGAGACAGACTTGACTTTTCCTACACTAAAAAGCTCTGTTTTTTCTATTTCCTTTCGACCCACTGACAGCTGAAGTGAAAGGAGAAACAGCTGATTGACAGCTGCCTGGCAGGGTACACACAATCGTAATTACAGCTCCTCTATAGGGTTATGCTCATGCTTACACTCCTGCATGCAAGGTCTCAGATCATGATTTTTCTTATATATATAATCAGTATAATCTTTTTCAAGTTTGAATCTTTATAGTAAGCCATATAAACATTCAGAAAGCGAAAAAGGGAAGCTCTTCAGCTTCTGCTAACAACCAAGCATTCAAAAGCAACTGAGCAATATTTGTGCAAATATTTACCGTTTCTTCTGTATGTGCCATTCATTTTTATGATCATCTATTCTTTCTCCTACATTATACTTTCTTTATTACCTCAGTCAACCCACACAATAACAAGGCTACTTTCAGCACATATTGCAGATTTGCAGATTTTAACTCCAGTCTGAGTTATACGCCATGGGAAGGGATTGCAGCCACATCAGAAAAATATTTCTTGCTCCCACTTCTGCCGAGACAAGGGAAAAGGCAATTGCTTCCCATTCTTAACTCAGTGTCGTGGCTTAACCCCAGCCAGCAGCTAAGCACCACACAGCCACTCGCTCACTCCCCCCCACCAGTGGGATGGGGGAGAGAATCGGAAAGGTAAAAGGGAGAAAACTCGTGCGTTGAGATAAGAACAGTTTAATAATTGAAGTAAAATAAAATAGAACAGTTAAATAGGTAAAGCAAAAGCTGCGCACGCAAACCAAGCAAAACAAGGAATTTATTCCCTACTTCCCATAGGCAGGCAGGTGTTCAGCCATCCCCAGGAAAGCAGGGCTCCATCATACCTAATGGTTACTGAGGAAGACAAACGCCATCACGCCGAACATCTCCCCCTTCCTTCTTCTTCCCCCAGCGTTATATACCGAGCATGACATCATATAATATGGAATAGCCCTTTGGCCAGTTTGGGTCAGCCCCCCTGGCTCTGCCCCCTCCCAGCTTCTTGTGCACCCGGCAGAGCGTGGGAAGCTGAAAAGTCCTTGACCAGTGTCAGCACTACTTAGCAACTACTTAGCAACAACTTAGCATTACTTAGCACAACTAAGCAAGAACCAAAAAATCAGTGTGTTACCGACATTGTTCTCATCCTAAACCCAAAACACAGCACTCTACCAGCTACTAAGAAGAAAATTAACTCTATCCCAGCTGAAACCAGGACGCTCACTTATTCTGCATGCTGGAGTGGAAGAAGGCAATGCTGCGTCCTCTACCCCACAAAACAAAAGATGTGAAAATAAACCTCTGGGAAATTCCAAGGGGATGGAGGAAACAAGTACTGGCATTACTAAAAATGAAGAAAAAAATAATAAATTGCATCAAACAAGATGGTCTGAGGCACATTGTGAGGAAGAAGAAGTCCCACTGCAGGCTGAAATGTCGCTCCACCATGTATGGTGCTCACCTTATTTCAAATAGAATAGATTGTCTGAAACTCCAGGAGATTCAGACAGTTAATTGAAGCTGAACTTCAGCAAATATTGTGTCCAAATAAGATTACTTGGGCTTTTTGCTGGGCTATAGAAGTTTTGCCCAGTTTTAGCTGCAATATTCTGAAAACTTTGCTTCAAAACAGTATACAGAGTTCTACAATGCACCAATCTTTGTAAAATATCATCATATCTACTAATAACAAAAAGCTTTTTGGAAAGAATTGCTTTGTCCATGTTGGCTAACATTCATTTTCTTCCTCACCATGAGCATTTGATTTGAATTCACCCCTAACCTCACAGGTATTCCTCACTTTGATCCAAGCACAAAGCTGTCATGCTCAGAGGCTTACTGTAGATTCTAACTGACTTTCCCACAATATACATTGCTTGTGAGGAGCAAAGTCAAAGCTTAGCGAGGTTTAAAGGTTTACAGTTTATCATTAAAATGGTTATTTTCAGAGATAATCTGCTATGAATTGAGTGTGCAGTAAACAATTTCATCTAAAATACTTGTAACTATTTCTAATAATTCATCCTTCACCTCACTTTTTACTTGAAATTATAATTTCAGAAGTACCCCTATTCATCCTCCCTTATGTAAAAAGGCAAATTCACTCAGGATCTTTTAAAAAATATTATTATTTTTTCATTATTTTCCCCACTCCAGACTTGAACAGTGTACTGATCATAACTTATTTCTACCAAAATTATTGTTTCCTTTTACTTTCTCATCTATCTATATAAATCTATCTGTTATGCTCTATTAGCAAGCATCCAGCTATGATCTAAATAACTTTTTAACGTAGTTCCTCAAGGTAAGTACTGTTTTTTTAGGCAAATACTATCTTTATGGACCATGCCACTGCTGAAAAGGATTTGGATCCATGACCAAGGTCCTTAGGTTCTTAATCTATTTTAATGCTAATTTTTCTTCCCCAGCCACAACTTTGATTCATTTTAGT
The DNA here is from genome assembly GCF_047370975.1 of Nipponia nippon. Lineage (NCBI taxonomy): Eukaryota > Metazoa > Chordata > Aves > Pelecaniformes > Threskiornithidae > Nipponia > Nipponia nippon. The sequence goes on from NW_028262336.1 coordinate 27,172,010, forward strand.
TTATTTATATGGAGCCACAGAGTTTTCAAAGTTTGCATTCCAGGATCTGCTTTAATATGCAAACTTTGATTCCAGAAATTATTGACTAATTGGAAACTTGAAATGGTTTCTATTAAAAATGTATGGGTTTATTTTGGAAAATAGCAAGAAAAATAATAATTTAAATCAGGAGGACAAAAGGTATCAACACATGAATGTGTTTCCTGGGAAAATCCCTGTCTGATTTGTTGGCTACCCTCTTAAAAGGCTCATATCTATTTCAGTGAAGGCAAAACAGAGTTAAGGACACAGGCACATACCCAGGTACCATTTCATTTCTACCACCATCCCCACCAAAAATTGAGATTTTTCCCTAATAAACTGTAACTACTACTAGAGGCATTTTGCTGTCAGGAAACAAAAATTCTTTTAATTAAAGTAACCTGGTTTTGATACTGAAAATCCTTATATCTATCCTAAAATTTGTCAGAAAACTTAATGAGGTTCAGTCTCTTATGACCTTCTTGTAAGCAAGCTAAAAAAAGATGTTCTTACGGTAGATGGTACCATGTACTGTTGGGATCTTCTTTTCAGGATCTGTTCTCATGCTAGCTGGTATATCAAAGCTAAATATTACCCTGGGATTATAAAGAACAGCATGGCCAGCCAATGTCATATGACTAGAAAGATGAATATAATCAATAACCAAACGAATGATGTCCTGCTTAGGAGTGCAATGGCAATATGACGACCAGTTTTGGGCAGCACACTTCAAAGAACTCCATAGGCCAAATGAGGCAAATCTGGATGAGAACAGCTAACAGCACCAGAGACGTAAAACACATGAATTGCATTTTGAGAATGACTTAAAAAGGTTGGTTTAAAGATAAGAAGATTTAGGAGACATAATAATTACATGCACAAAAAGCTGCTGCCAAAGACAAAGAAGAACATTGTGTTCATGGCTATGGCAACCAGATAAACTAATGAACTCGGATCACAGCAAACAAAGATTTGGCTTAAACGATAAAATTCTTAGCAACACAAATAGTGGTACATTGAAATAAATAGCCGGGAAGGCTGCAGACTTTCCCTCACAAGAGGGTTTTAAGAACAGGCTAGATAAATATCTACCAGGGATAACACAGCTATTGTTGATACTGGCCTCAGCAGGAGGATGGACTAGATATCTTCCCTTCCAGCCTGGCAAGTCCTCGAGGCCAACAGTCAGCAGAAAAAGGAGGTTTCCAATTAACTCTCAGAAGTCACACTGCTCTTAGTTTTCAGGCCTGGAACCTCATGTGATTGAAAGGAGGAGCCACTTGATTTGACAGGCTCTTGTGTTGCTTCAGTACTTTTCATGGCACTTTCTAGCTCATCAGCCTGACTTGCCTTTCCTGGGTTTGACAGCAACAAGTCTCAAGTGAGGGAGAGGGGAAGTATTAGAAAAGTTATTATCCTATTTAAAAATATTACCAGACCAGTACAGGATGAAATATCACCAACCATCCATGCTCATTTATTTCTAATAAATAGATAGGGTGAAATCATTAGCAGCCATGACTTATTTTTCTCTAAACTGGAGAGAAGGATGCACAATTTTTCATAGCCTGAGCACTGCACAAAACATCAATAAAGACACAAAACTGTTCAGAGTGCGGAATTAGGCCAATCACATAGAGTCTATTACACAGTCCAGCAGGCATCTTAGCCTGAAAATATTTCTTATCAAACAGTTTGCAGTTTTAAATCTTTACATTAGAAAAATTGATTGGTTATGATTTTAATAGATTGAAAAATCTTTAAAGCTACAGGAATCCAAACATATTACGCTGAAAGAGCAGAGAGCTGCCAGCACTGGGGATGGACAATAGACTGCTCATAGAAGGGTAAGGGAGAGAGTAAGTATATTTCAAATGTGAGAACAGAGTTATTTTATCCAACAGTAAAATGTAGAGCACAAAGAAATCAAATATAGCCACCCTTTCAGAGTGTAGATGAAGCCTGTGAGATTAGCTCACTTCTGAACACAAGATAAGGGCAGGGACAAATCTAACATGCAAATTTTTCACCTGTGACAGATCCATGAGTCTTTCCTCATGCTGCCAATAATTGCAGTCCCAATACACTGGAGTCAGAAGACCTTTGCCAATTACTTCCATGGGAGCAGAATCAAGGCCAATTAGGGTAATATATACTTCTGCTAGGCTTGTCATAGCATTACATATATATATAAAAATTTACATACTCAGTAACATATGCTGTGAGAGACACGGTTCCTCTCAGATTCCTTTGCTGAGACTTCCAGTGCTTCAGTTTACATCCCTACTGTAGTGGGTACCTAATTAGCCCCTCAGTTCCCTATCTGCCATGGGCAACACAAGATCGTGCTGGTTTATGTTTCCATAACTCCTCCAAAAACTGCCTTTCACAACTCCCAATGCATACAAAGGAAATAACAAGGAAACAGATAGTTCTACTCACAGAGGCTGACAAAAAAAAATAAAAATCTGAAGCTGGTAAAATTAATCTTTTTTGAGAGATGATGAGCCCTAGGAACTTAGCAGCATTCCACAGCTAACAATATGGAACAATTTGATGCACTATAATTTTCAATTCCTTTTCTGTCTTTTCTTACAAGCTCACAGAAAAATTGCACTCAGAGATAAAATATGTCAAAAGACATATAACAAGGAAAAACGTAGTATGTATTTAATAAAACAGTTTTACATCCCCTAAGGCAGTGCACACAAATACCTTTAAACATGGGGTTACTGTCAATCCATATCAGGATGGAATTAAAATTACTTTAGCTGTTTGAATTATTAACTTTAACATGTTTGATATATTTTAAGTGTACCTGAACTGTCTGGATTGTTAAAATTTAGCCTCAGGATAGTTATAGCATTCCTTAAATGTTTTACTTGTTTGCTTTGTTTTAAAGCAGAAGATTATTAATAAGCACTGTTAAACATAAGTCGACCTTGACATAGGTCATTCTTGGAATTATACAGTGTTCAACAGACCCTCATGTTTGACTAAGTTATGGTTACTATTTTAATTAGAGATATTCAAAGCATAAAAATGTATTTCAATAATGGAAGTCAATAAAGAAATTTAAATTCACTTTATCTCTCTAAGACAATTCTCAGTTACTACCTGGTTAAAACTGCATTTTAACTAATGGCAAATAGGGCAGGACAACAAAGCCAGAAACCTAGGTATTCTGAGGTACATTTGTTAGGAATATTAGATGAGTCATGAGGATTGACATGTTTCTCCATTTCAGCATCTCACAGTGAAGATACTATCAGAGGGCATCTTGAGATCCTGTGACAGAAGGTATGACTATCTACAAGGTGTTCTACTAATTATATTTTAAATTCTAAAGTTTATTGTCCTATCTTTGAGCCCAAATTAGTCTGTATTTTCTTGTTTATAGGTTAAACTTTACTGGTTTAACCATATATGAAACAGCAGTTTCAAAATACATGGCTCAGAAATAAGACACAGAAGACAAGCAAAAAATATTAAGAAAGATAAAAATATTAAGGAGGGAACAAGAAAAATCCATACTTTACATCCTGTTTCAAGATTTTATAATCTCAGATGAAATAGGTACACCAGTGCCCGTCAGTTCATCCTGAATGTCTCATGACTGAGCTTTTTGGCCATCTTTGCTGCCTTTTGATTAATAAAATAGGGTATATCACTTGCATTAAGTGCAATGAGCTTAAAATGTAATGGTATAGCACAAAACTCAGGAACATTGGGTAAAAGTCTCATATCTACTGTAGTTCTATAACACTGCTTTATTATACAATATATTCCAGGTGCAGTAGCTATAAAGAGCTCTTAACCATCTCTACCCATTCCCATTAATTATCACGTATCATCATGCAAGGGAAAGATAATCGGCTTTAAAGTGATCTTGAATGAACTGCAAGGAGACAAACTGCCCTTCTGAAGAGGGATCAAAGAGCTGAGGATGTGTGTTGGGCAGCAATTTCCTCCTCAGCTAGGAAAAGAAGAGGCAGCATGTAGGATCACCAGGAAAGGTAGGAAGGCAGTTAATGGCGTGTGTTAGAGTTGAATGCAAACAAAGGTACTCCATATGAAACAGTCACCTGTGTGGCAGCTTTTCCATACACAGGTAATAAAAGTTACGAAGAATTTCTTTTTTAAGGGCCATTTTAAGGTAAAAAGTGAAACCAACATTTATGTTATGTTTTGCTACTACCAGAATTCATGCCAAAAAGTAACAAACAGGAGTCTGAATTTTTATTATTTGCTGCTATATTACCTTTAGGATGATATAAAAGCTTTGATTCCTTGAAAGAGGTGCTTTAGATGTCACTTGAGCTCTGATGTTTTTGCTGTTCAGGGGAAGTGCTTATTGCAATGGCCTTCAAGTTAGAGTACTACATGGGCTGGATTTGGATTTCCTTGCCATATCTTTCTTACTGTCTTGCATACCAAAGGATCAGACCCAGGGGCACTACCTTCCCAAATCACGTAAACAAGGATGGAAAGGAGGGAAGCTCCCTGTGTTACACTTGCCAGATAACTAAGCATAGGCTGGGTACAAGAGGTCAATTCCATTTCCTCTGATGTGTAAAAGCCAGACTTTTGCAAAAGCAATTGTACCTATATAGGTATGTATACCTAGTGGGTAGTCCCATTTCTAAACCTCTGTTTTCGTTACTAAGTGTCATTTTAAGAGTAAAACATGTGGCTGTTTTTCCCTCCTGTTGGACCCCTACAAAAACACTGGCCAGTTTGTTTCCCAGTTGAAAGTTACAGCTTTGAGTCATCAGGCAGCAACAAACACGGAGACATCCTAAATTGTCTTTTAATTAAGTAATTCTCATACAAATGCTATTCAAATATTCAGTGATAGGATCTTTGACCACAAGCAAGAGCCCCCGCCTGGAATACACCATGTAGACAAGGAACAAAGCCCAGCCTGCTGGAACTCAGTCTGAGTAATGTAGACATTACTACCTGCCCTGGTGAGATGCCCAGCTCCTTAACTTGCAAGAGATGCTTAGACTCACTTCAATGAATAAACTTGCAAGCCCCTTTTTTTTTCCAAGGCAAACATTGCAGTTTAAAAAACAAAACAAAACAGAACCAAATCAACCAAAAAAATCTTGCATAAACAGTGATAGTTTTGAGTGGCTTCATTCTTCTTATAGATATTCAAATGATACAGCTTCACTGATTTATAACATTTACTTTGGTTTGACGTAGAGAGATTGTACTCACAGATCGATTCTTTCAACAGACCAATTATAATGAAATGTACTTCTTGGTCCACAGCCAGCATACTCTATAACACATTTATTCTTTACTTCCACGTAATTTTCTTCCCTGGACAGCCTTGCTCATCTGTGACTGTTTTGCTTTGATACAGAATGGAATTTTGTTTTGCTCTTAAAATAAACTGGTGTATTTTCAATGGACTCACAGTTGCTTCAGCAGCATTTCACTTCTAAGCATCATGTTGCACTCAGCAGGCAGTCAGAGACAGATCTGTGTTGCATCAGTTATGACATACGTAAAGTAGTAAAATTATTTAATACCACGCTGGGCATCTTTTACCATGGGATTTGTTTTTATAAATAAGGCTTTATAAATAGAAGGCTTTACACCAAGTACTTGCATTGCATTTACAAGAAAATGCTGCAAACAAGCTGTAGTTTTTTGAAAGGTGCATTCTTTTTGCTATTTGGGAATGGGTGGTCACTCAGAAGTATGATCACTGAAGTGCAGTTAATTTGTTATTTTCAGCTGTAGGCTGAAAGTGTCTATCTAGGTGGGAATGTCTGCCGAATGGTTGGTTGCCTCTTTCCATGTAGTTGCAGTTTGGAATAAGGGCAACCCAATCAAGGTATTTTATCCTTTAAAGTATGCAATGCTGTCTTTCATGCGAGGGGACTGGCCTGTTACATAGTTTAACTCTACAGACCCCTTCCTCTTGGTCTGCCCTACTGGATCCTGGAAACCTAGCCTCCAAGTCCCTCAGTTGCCTGCCCTAACTTCCAGCAGTGCCTGAGTCAAGTCTTCCACACTGCCTAAGCGCCTCTAAGGGCCAGAGCAAGCCTTTGGAAAACTATGGTCACTGGGATCTCTCCCTACCTGCAAACATTTGAATGCACGTCTGAAAAAATCGACATCTTGTTTATTGCAATGTTATCACCCCTTCATGGTTTCATACTTCAGATGTATTGCATAACCATTCAGTTCAGCTGAATATCTGGCATTAGGCCATACGGAACACAATTAAAAAGTAGCTGTTTGATTTTATTTTTACCAAAACTATCTGGAGAATTGGATAAGTGCCTCACCTTCCTGAACTTCAGTTAGCACAGTTCAAGAATACAAGAAAAAAAAAAACAAAACTACATGAAAATAGTGCTAATTAATAGTAATCACAAATAATTAGACCTGCTCAGATCTGGCCTAGCAGAGTTTCCATTGATAAGTTTCAAGAAGTGATCTTTGCAAGGTTTACTCAATCTGTAACTCTGGCTGTTTCTAATACTAAGATAATGGAATATTTGATGCAGCAGGATGGTGCTATAGGACTGCAGTGAGAAGAACTGTTGCAGATCTAATTTATAAAGAGAAAATGTTGTTTGGCAGTAGTCTGACATTTTAAACAATAGTCCCAGCTCTAATTCTCCCTTTTAAAGAGTTGCTGTTTTGTGTGGGAATATGCTTCAGGGTCTGCAAAGGGTGAATTTGCATTTTGCTGTGTTCTCCCAGAACAGAAAAGGAAGTGAGCATGGAAGGATCCCAGCAAAGGAAACAGCTGTGCACTGATGGTACAATCTTCCATTTCATCACATTTCTGCACAGGCATCCCTATTCTCTCCCTCTCTATAGAGGAGGCATGACTTATGCAGAGTAACAGGAGTTTCAGAACAGTGTCTCCTACAGCATATCCTTTTCAAGGCCTCCAAAAGGAGTTCTTTTTTTCCCAAACTTTTATGTTTTGCAAAGGGGACATGGGCTGGTGATTGACAAAAATGTAGCTAATCGTAAAGTGGAAGCAGCAAGAATGATTGTGGGAGAAGCAGACTGGCCAGACATTTCCTCAGATGCCTCAGACATTGGGCTTGACTGCATATGAGTCTTTCTGCATCTTTCCTAAATGTCACTCCTCAGTTGTCACTTCCCAGCTGCTGACAGCAAAAGACAATCATAGAATCACAGAACCATAGAATCATTTAGGTTGGAAAAGACCTTTAAGATCACCAAGTCCAACCATTAACCCAGCACTGCCAAGTCCACCACTAAACCATGTCCCTAAGCACTATATCTACCCCTTTTTTTAAATACCTCCAGGGATGGGGACTCAGCCACTTCCCTGGGTAGCCTGTTCCAGTGCCTGACTACCCTTTCAGTGAAGAAATTTTTCCTTGTATCTGGTCTAAACCTGCCCTGGCGCAACTTGAGGCCATTTCCTCTTGTCCTATCGCTTGTTACCTGGGAGAAGAGACTGACTTCTTTGGACGTGCTCCAGCACTTCAGTGTCCTTCTTGTAGTGAGGGGCCCAAAACTGAACACAGTATCCAAAGTGTGGCCTCACCAGTGCCAAGTACGGGGGCACCATCACTTCCCTCGTCCTGCTGGCCACACTGTTTCTGATACAAGCCAGGATGCCATTGGCCCTCTTGGCCACCTGGGCACACTGCTGGCTCATGTTCAGGTGGCTGTCAACCAACACCCCCAGGTCCTTTTCTGCCAGGCAGCTCTCCAGCCACTCCTCCCCAAGCCTGTAGCGTTGCATGGGATTGTTGTGACCCAAGTGCAGGACCCGGCACTCAGCCTTGTTGAACCTCATACAGTTGGCCTCAGCCCATAGATCCAGCCTGTCCAGGTCCCTCTGTAGAACCTTTCTACCCTCCAGCAGATCAACACTCCCGCCCAACTTGGTGTCATCTGCAAACTTCCTGAGGGTGCACTCGATCCCCTCATCCAGATCATTGATAAAGATGTTAAACAGAACTAGCCCCAATCCTGAGCCCTGGGGAACACCACTTGTGACCAGCTGACAACTGGGTTTAACTCCATTCACCACAAAAATGCAACAAAGCTGTTAAAAAATCAGTCTGCTACAGTTGTAACGCCATCTTTTCCAAGTGCTTTTACACTTGGACAACTTTTACTAATCTTTAAAGTATTTTAACAATAAAAGCATCTTGTGGAGAAGTGCAGAATCCCCGAATATTTTCTGTTTAAAAATACAGTCAAACATTATGCTGTTTTGACCTCTTGTGGATCAGCTGACCTCTGTCAAAAAAATAATATATTTTGCCTGCTATGGTCAGGAGTCAGTTTGCAGTGTGGCTCAGAAGAAATGCAGGTACCAAAAAGGAAACATCCCCTGCAGCATTATCTGGCAAATTCTTCAAACATTCTGATGCCCACGCTCCTCTGTTCCCCCGGCATGTAGGGTTCAAGTACTTTCATTACAACCTACAGTCCCAGGTTTCATTTGAAAATGGTAAGAGACCAAAAGTCAGTTCTAAAAGTAAACATTGGAAAAATATGCTCCCTGAAAGTCTCCCAGTAATACAAAAAATAGAATTAAAATTGGCAACAAAAAGGGTTTTAGTGCAGTCATATTTTGCCATGCTGGTGCCATACTTTTTACTTTGAGAAAAAAGTCTAAGAAACACCCATTTGGAAGACAGCTAAATTGCCAAAGATTTAATTCATAATCTACTGCACAATGAAAATGTGATATAAAAGGTGCAATGCATTTGATTTCATAATATCTTTTTTTTTTCCCAAAAACTATCTACTATGTATTTAATGAGGAGGATCTTCCTGTTACTATCAACAGATGCATGGATGCATTTGAACATCACTTCCATAAGCTTAAAATTCATTAAAGACCAAGCAGGAGTATAGCTTTTCTTAAAGAAAAATATTTATTATGCTAATTCAAGGAAGACCTTGTATTACTGCCATATGAGAGCCATCTGCAAATGATACAGATTCCAAATTGCATGTTGAATGAATTATATAACAGCAGGAGGAACCATTAAATGGAACAACAAAACAAAGGCAGCTAGTCATGAGCTTAAAGCTAAATGTAATTTTAATTGTTTTGCTGAATTGGGTTCTAAGGTCTATTGCACAGTCTTCACCTGAAGCATAGGCAGAACTTCTATTTCAAATACTCATCAGCCTTATTTAAATTGAATCTTTAGTATTCCAAAAGCTTTCAGGAATGACTCACATCTCAAGTAAAATATTCTGATGAAAATTGAAAATAATGGTCTCGTGCCATTAATGACATTAAAATGGCAGCATACAAATGCCTTGTACAGCTGAACCAAAAATATCTATTGTAAAGGAAGTTGGAGAAGAGGTGAAATAATGTGAGAGCAGTCAAATAAGAAAAATAACATTCATTTCATTTTCCAAAAACAGTTAATTCTTGGACATACTAATGTTTGTTAATTTAATTTATTTTTCAACTAGTCTCCTATAGAATAATGTTAAATATGATGTTTGCATCTCACTGGAAGTTACAGGAAGCCAAATGCAGATCCCTAAAAATCATGGAAGTTGTGTTTTAAGTTAGCTTCAGAAGAAAAGTAGTAACTGGAATTTCAAAGTTGAAAACATTCTTTTTAACTGTCACAGATTTTTCATAGCTTTATCATTTCATAAATCCCTGATTTATGTGACACTAATACAGTTGCTCTTAAAACAACAAAAATGAGAAATCCAACAAAAAGTTAGGAAATAGTTTGGGGAATAATATAATTTTTTTCTAAATTTCATTAAAATTTTGCATTTGGATAATATTTTTATATTGCTAAACAATATTGTAATAGTTATTGACATTAAATACTTGTAATTAATTACACTAAGGCAATATATATCATCTGCCACTGCATCCTCTGCCCACAAAACAGTGACTTCAGAGTGAAGAGAAAAAGTGATAGATGTATAGATTATACATGTAGAAACAAAACAGCCGCTAAAAAGAAAGACGAGCTTTGTTGAACTACATTTTAACTTTTTATGAAATGCTGTTTTCTACTTTTCCCTTTCTTGTTTAAAGGAGCACTGTCAACATAAAGCTAAAAAAATATATTTCCCTACCTCAGTTAGTATAACAACAGTATGTACAATTAAATAGAACAATATGAGAAACATCTTTTTGCCTATCCTTATGTTTGCAGCTGGGGGTAGATCATGAGGAAAGTGGGTTATTTCAGCTCCTTTTGATTTAAGTAAAATCATTTTTTATGTGCTGGGACCCAGTCAAGAAAGCAAGGAAGTAGACTCCAATCTGACGCAGTGCCAAACACCTTCAAATCCTGTTAAAGTCTGAGGAGAAAAGTCCTAGCTATGTAGAAGCAAATTGAAAAAAATAACCTGGGCAGGAAATTACCAATCATTATTGTTAATTTACGCAGTGCCATGGATAATGTTTGAGTCACAATTAAGGGAGTGGGTCTTCTCAGAAGGACAGAGCAATATAGGCTGCAGGGAGACTCAAAAACATTCACTCCTGCATTGATTCGTAAAAGTGAGTTTTCTGCCTTCTGGTACATGTTTTGGCTTCTTTTGGAGAATTCAAATTCAAAATCACAATTAACTATCTTTTTACTCCAAAAAGATACTATTGGCCATAAGATATCTTGAGATGCTTTATTTTACCAGTGAAGACATCGAGGTGCTGGTGAGTGTCCAGAGAAGGGCAACAAAGGTGGTCAAGGGTCTAGAGAACAAGTCTTATAAGGAGCAGCTGAGGGAACTGTGGTTGTTTAGTCTGAAGAAGAGGAGGCTGAGGGGAGACCTTATTGCTCTCTACAACTCCCTGAAAGGAGGCTGTAGCAAGGTGGGGGTTGGTCTCTTCTCCCAGGCAGCAAGCAACAGGACAAGACAAAATGGCCTCAAGTTGTGCCAGGGGAGGTTTAGATTGGGTATGAGTAAAAATTTCTCCATGGAGAGAGAGGTTAGGCATTGAAACAAACTGCTCAGGGAAGTGGTGCAATCACAGTCCCTGGAAGTGTTCAAAAAACATGTGGATGTGGTACCTGGGGACATGGTTTAGAGGTGGACCTGGCAGTTAAGTTAACGGTCAGACTCGATGATCTCAGAGTTCTTTTCTAACCTTAATGATTCTATGATTCTATGAAGAAAGGCCAGCTGAAATGCAAATAATGTTATGATAACAGTAAAAATATAGCTGCAGTAAGGCTTTAGCAGTAGTACATAGTGATATGGACTATTAGTGTTGTGATGTTGGCAAGGAAATCTCAGTCTTTTATTTCTAAATTAGTGCATCTGTAGCAAGATAGAAGTCCTTTTTTTTTCTGTTACTGAGAGTGAAGAACCCAAGAGAGGCCATCCAAGAGCCAACCAGTTGTATCATGGTATTACCATGTCTGGGAAAAACATAAATTCCTACAAGACTTCTCAAATAAAAAACAGCATACAAGGATAGCAGAAATAAAGGAATTACACTGATGCCAGCTGGCCACAACTACATTATGTGGCATGCTCCCCTTCCTTCCCTCTCCCCTGGTAAACAGCACCTGGGCTTAAATTAATTACTTGGTTGTGTCAATACTAAGAGGGGTCAAGGCTTTTTGACACAGGAAGATTCTGTCTTGTTATCTTAACAATTACAAACATCTTGTTAAAAAAGCCCTACAAAACTGAAATATTCTGTATGTTGCATTTGCACTTCATAACATACTTCTCTGTATTGTCAGCTGAAGGCATCTAAAAAAAGTTTATCAGTGCTCTGAATAGAAGTCTGTTGGAAGTTCTTTTGTCACTATCTAAGATACTCTTGAACCAAAAAGTGTGTTAAAAATTCTTTGCTACTCTGACACATTATAGGCCCTGCAATACCAAGGGGTTAAAGAAGAGGTCTTGGAGACTACAGACCAGAGATCCAAACAGCTGCCTTCTATTTATACTTTGAGAAAACAAAGTATACCTAAAATCTCAATTTACAGTGTTCTTTATCTCTGTAATGGCTTCAATATGTGCTTCATATTAGAATGTATTATAGGGAGAGAGAGAGAAACATTTCAAGTACTCATTTAGCAACTGACCTCAGCAATCCTACAAAAAAAGGTGAGATTTTTTTTCACATACCATTTTATTTTTAAAAAACGCACAGTTGCTACTGGAAAAATATAATGGGAGAAGTAACACTACGCTGACAGAGGGCCTAACATAGTCCTTTGTTCCCAATTACCCTCAGGAGGAGCCTGCTCTCTCCAACAGTTTAATGAAAACTGTCTCCTAATTTAGCTAAGGTAGGAGCTGATAGTTAAACAATGAAAATACCAGCCTCTGATTTCTTTCTCTTTTGCATAAAAGCAAGGATGCATGTGGAAATGCCCCTGATATTCTGAGTGAAGGCTGGGTTCTCGTATCACTTCTAAATGGATGATGATCAGGGATTCTGGAGAGAGTCAGAAACAGTGAATCAACAGAGCTGTAGGATGGGTAAAAATCCAGCACTTGAACCGTCCCACTTTGTGACACATCTGATGATGCAGTAGTAGATGAGCCTAAGGCATTTTCTAGGGGCTGCTGACATGCCGAGAAAAGTAGTCAGGTTCAAGGCTAGTCTGAGGTTTATTAACCCACAACCATTTATTCACCCCAGGAAATGCCCAGGGCCCAGAATGCTCTCGTGATCCTTTTTCTCCTTACAACAGCTTGAAAAGTTCTAAATTAACTTTTTAAGTATTTGCAAGACTCTATGACTGAAATATTTTCTCCAGCTGCATTTTTTTCAGTACTGAGAAAAAAAGCTTCAGCTTTTTGAAGGTTTACCTTCATTGCCAGATAAAAAGAAATGTTTTCTTACTTTAAACACTAAGATTGACTCTGAAAGAACAGTAAGTGGTTTGTTTTGTTGTATTTTGCTTCCAGATACAGCTAGCAGAGTTCTAGTTAGAGTCAGTGAAGGGATAGGGGGTGAAAGGATGTCAGAATACACTCACTTGCAGCTTTGATTGCACTTGATGTGCTTTCAAATTTGCTTAATCCAAGTAGACTGAGATTGGACATTCTGTTAAAACTGTAGTTCAAAGATATTCTCTTTGCAATTCTTTTCTTTGATATCCCTGCAGCTCTGCCATTATCTTCTATTATCTGCTTGCTTGTTTACATTTTACGTCTAAAACAAACACAGATGATATGTGTCTTATGAAAAGTGATCGTGCTTCCTTCTGGTTGTACCTATGACTTCAAGGGAATTAATGGCCAATACGGCAAGCAGCCCATCACATTTTACGTTTGAGAATCTATACATAGTGTCAGACTTATATTTGGTATAGACCACAAGTAAGCATTTTCAATATTTCTAAAGCTGCTGAAGCAGATTGGCTGTGCAAAGCTTCTCTTTTTTTCCTGCACCTTATTGCTTGGCCATCATTTGCGTTAAATATGCCTTTTGCTTCATTTTAATACAGCCTTTTGCAGAAGGTCATTTATTAGGTAATCACTTGTCTATGGAAAGCCTAATTACTCTATGTTTGTCAGAAAGAGGAAATGGTACTGCATTTGAATATTGAATGGGCTGCAAACTAGTCTCCAGATGAGGAATATGAAAATTTTCAAAGGCTTTACTTATTGCCAGTTAAATGAAAATAACTAAATGAAACTATACATTCGGGGTTAAAATAGACAAATGCTCTGATGTACGGAGGATGAAAAAGCATACAGTTTACAGCGTTTTCAACTTTAATACTAAAGTAAATGCATAAAATAATTTACAACTATGGGACTACTCCTTTCAGTATGGAATACTAATGCCCCCTACTGGTCCTTTACAAGCATTTTCTGAATAGTTGTGGTTATAAAAGCTGCTCAGTACTCATTTTCTGTTTCATTCCAAAGAAAGGAAAATTATTTAGCCACTGCTGAGTTTTTCTATGGTTCACACCCATCAAATACGTATCTGCAGAAAAGGAGCTTTTGTCTGGGTTTTTATCTCCAAGATACATTCTGCAAGTGCTGTTTGCTTTTCCAAATTCACAGCTGCCATGGGAATTACTGACTACAAAGAACTCATGCACTGATAACCTTTTTTTAAACCTTTTTTTAAACCCTTGTCAATATTTGAAAGGAAAAGCATTCAGATTTTCATGAAAAATGACGTGGAAACAAGCAGCAGGACAGTTACAAATAGAGAGTTGTTTATAACTAATGGTCTCATGAAGATTTTTTATGACGTCTGGTCCTCAACTGCCTTAGCCCATGAGGCCACCACTATCAGTTTGTGTGACATTTGCCTTTATTTGTCCGCATATTCTGAAAATTTACACTGTGTATCGTACAGTTCTCTTGCCGATGCATCTAATATTTTGCTTGAGAGATAGTTTAGTGAAAAATAAATTTTAAAAAGACTTTCTATCCTGGCTTCCCAAAGAAATTAAGCGTACACAATCACAGAGTTTGTCTGTCCTCAGACCTTTTTCTCTCAGAGGCTTTTGAAGCCACTGATCAATTTCCAAACTGACACAGGGACAGAGAGCTCCAGGATCTGAAGTTTCTCCAAAGATCATAACTGGGTAGCAGAAAGTGATCTCCCAAAGAAAGGCAGCTATGTCCCACCTCTTCATACACTCAGAGACATAGGAATCAGCTGGTAAATCAGCAGCTGTAAGCCAGCTGGCCAGGCAATGCCCCAGTGCCACTGAGACAGACACTTTCTCCTCTTTGCCCAGCCAAAGGGAAGCCAGCAGTACTATGGACCAGGGAGCAGAGCAGGACACAAATCACAGAAAAACAGGAAGCCATGCCTCTCTAGTTCCATGCCTCATAAAACAACGTGCTTTAAGATTACTGCCAATTGCCTAGTAAAAACTACCATGTAGCCATCTAGACATGAATCTTCCTTGTCAACTTCTGCTTATGGATGAAACTATCTCCCCCTCAACCTGGTCATCACTTCTCTTCCAGGAGGAGCCATTCCCTCTGATTTGGTAGCTGAGCTGCCCATGTGAGTGCTTCCAGAGTTTTCTCATGTGAAATGGACAAAGATAGATCAAACATTTTACAACAGTAGGTCTTTGCTGATTTTTCTCAGTTCATAGAATCATAGAATCATTAAGGTTGGAAAGGACCTCTGAGATCATCGAGTCCAACCGTTAACCTAACTGCCAGGTCCACCTCTAGACCATGTCCCTAAGTACCGCATCCACACATTTTTTGAACACTTCCAGGGGCTGTGATTGCACCACTTCCCTGGTCAGTCTGTTCCAATGCCTAACTACTCTCTCTTTGAAGAAATTTTTCCTAATATCTAATGTAAATCTTCCCTGGCACAACTTGAGGCCATTTCCTCTCATCCTGTTTGGATTAAACTCAGTCCAACATGAATAAACCCCAGTACGTTCCTGCTGGACGTGTTCTGAAACACCAAAGTCAGTCATCATGTCTACCTGAGGCACCATGAGAGCAGGATGTGAGTTGGACCCAATCTGAGGGGAGCACTAAATGAGGCCAAACATGCCAGAGCCTTGCTAACTGCTGACACTGACATGGGAAATGAGACGCCGCAGGTCCATGCAATACCAGCTGGGGAAAGCAATCAGAAAAGAGCACAGGCACCAAAATGTTTCACTATGGGGTTCTGATGCTATGCAATGCAGGCTAGGGACAACCAAACACCATTAAGTGTTCATAGACCTTTTAGAACCAAATGCACAACCATATGTCTTCAATAACTGACCTAATCAGGATTTTCCATAGTCCACTGCAGTGCACAGACATATCCAATGGTGGAATTCTCACTGGCAATAATACAAATGATAAGGCCCATAGTCTGCAAAGCACATTAAGATATGTAGAACTATATAACAACATATTACAATTTTACCCCTAACTCATTCCAAATACCAGCCTACAAATTTGACCAAGAACAGAAATAAGCCAGGAACTGAGCTGCATAAGATAACAGAAATAATTATTAACAATCAGATCCATCTCCTTCCAAGTACCATTTACAGTAGAATACCATGAAAAACAGACAAAGACCCAGAGAGCTATACAGTTGCGTTCTCTGTAAAGATATTATTATGTGAATCTTTAAATGTGCCTCTCCATTAGAAACAAATGTCTCTTTTAGGAAGTAAGAACATTTTCCTGTAATATGAAAGAGATAAGATACACAAATAATGGAAGAGAGTCTTACAAATTACAGGGACTGGATGTGTATGAATACATCTGTCTCTTTAAGAAGATTTCTTTCTGCAAACTGCAGGTAACCTGGCACAGGAGGCATATATATACAGTGCTCAGAATGCCCTTTACAGGAACACATTTCTTTAGATAATTCTTTTTCTATGTAAAAGCCTAATTACTCAGTGGTTATTGGACAAGGAAAATGGAGATCCATTTAAATTTAGAACTGGAATCCAAGCCAAACTCCAGGGGAGGAAAAGGAACATTTTACAGATGGAGACTTGCAATCTAACTGCAGAGTTAGGTAATATAAATGTCCCAAAAGAGGAGAGGAATGCACAATGTTATGGTTAAAGTCACCCAAATGAGAATTAAGAAATCTGAGTCTGTCTTCCGACAAGAGACAGATTTGTCACAGTTGTGGAGAGACATTACATAGCTACATGGGAAAGAAGTATTCTTAAACTAACATATGCCTATTTTCGTGTGACAAACACCTAATACAAAGGGAATTTTTCTTTTTTTCCACAAAATTCAGAATGACATGTCATAAAAATGAAGTTTCTAGCATTAGAACTACCATTAATATTAACATAACTAGAGAATTCTGGAAGTCAAAATCAAATAAGGTGGTTATGTATAAGTTGGTAAATAAACCTTGTGGACAACCCTTTCAAAAACTCTAGGCCATTTTTAAGCCAGAGACTCATTTCCAAAAGTAGCTTGAAGTCAACTATTTCAAAGTTATTTAAGTGGCCAATGCTGCAGATGAATGCTTGATAGGAATTTTATGCTGGATAAACAGGGTAGATGCTTAATCCTCACTGATTTTAACACATCTGCTTTTATATGCTTAGATGCCTGAATTTCAATGACATTAATCAGATTCTAGCCTCTATAAACATGCTTAGTACTTTCTGAAAATAGGATAGTTAGTTAGGTATTTTTGACACTTCTGTTTTTCTTCTTCGATAGGCTCTCTTCTCTCTCATCTGTCATATAGTTCACCCCCACTGATGCTACACTACTGCAGAACTATGTATAGTTTTTGTGATCTACTTTCTCTTTACCTTTATCCTTTATTTCATTTCTTCCTCTTCTTCCTACTCCTTGCCAGTTGCTGTTGATCACAGACAAATATGCACTGGTAGGGATTATTCTAATTTTGACTCTGTTATTTTGCTTCTTCTGTCAGCATTGTTGAATTCTGTTCAATTTTCTATAGAGACAATTGGAGTGAAAGTCTCTGGAAGATAATCAGGATGTAATGTGCCATTGTTTAACCTGAAAGACCAAAATGTCAAGGACTGTCTTGACACTCTTATCTTCATATGAGTACCAGATCTGCCCTTTGTGCCATGTCACCCCATTTTCCCTGCTTAGTCCACAGTGTTGATGGATGAAAGAATTTTAGACAGGATGGCACAACTGGGATGGAAATTAATTCAAGGGTCCTGCTACCTGTGCTACTCAAGGGCAAGGGAGGGAAAGGTGAGGAGGAGGTGTGAACTCTGCTTTCTTTCTAAATACCAGGTTAAAACCACATACTTTTGCACAAGAATAAATTTCTCTGTAAATTCTTAATCTATACTTTGACAACTGAAATTGCATTTCTGGCTGCCTTGCACAAAACATCAGAGAATATTGAGCGTCTCAGAGAAGCAAGGAGAATTACAGAGTCACTCAGGAGGTCACCAGTCCAACTTCCTGGCCAAAGCAGGTCAGCTCTGGGATCAGACCAGGTTGCTCAGGGCTTTCTCCAATGGGGTCTTGAAAATTTCCAAGGATGGAGCCTGAAAAACCTCACTGGGCAACCCGCTCCATTGCTTGGCTGTCCTCATGGAGAGATACTTTTGCTTGTATCTGTTATAAACCTCCCATGTTTAAGTTTATTCCCATTGTCTTCTTGTTCTTCCACACATGGCTGCAAAAAACCTTGCTCTGTCCTCCTGATGACTTCTCTGATAACTTACTAGCTGTCTCTTCTCCAGGCTGAACAAGCCCTGGTCCCTGAGCATCTTCTCACAGGGCAAGTGCTCCAGTCCCTGACCACCTTGTTGGCCCTCCCCTAACCTCACATCAGTTTAAAAAGGTTTTTTCTTCTATTGAGGGGGCAAAACTGGTCACATTGATGGTCTAATGACTGTCAAGTGAAGGGGGATAACCACTTCCCTCAATTTACTGGCTATGCTTCTGTTGATACAACCCAGCCTGCTGCTAGTCTTCATCATTGCCAGCATGCACTGCTGGACCCGGTTCAGCTTCCCATAAACCAGTATGCCCAGATCCTTTTCCACAGAGCTGCTCCTCCGCCAGTCAGTCTCCAGTCAGTAGCACTGCAGAGGCTTATCCCATCTCTGGTATACGACTTTGTATTTGCTCTTGTTGAAGTTCCTAATGGCTCATTCCTGTAGTGTGGGTAGCTCTCTTTAAATGGCTGTTCTGTCCTTGAGCATTTTGATAGCACCCTAGAAGTCGCTATGATCCACAAACTTGATAAGGGCACATTCTGTCTCTTCCTCCAGGTCATTTATAAAGCTGTTAAATAGGACAGGTCCCAGGACAGATCTCTAAGAATCTCTACTCATAACCAGCTTCAAGGTAGAGTGTGACCCCTTAAGCACTGTTCTTTAAGGCCAACAGTCCAGTCAGTTTCTCACCCCTCCAATAGTCTGTTCATCTAGCCTGTAACATCCCAGCCTGGCTAAAAGATATCATGGGAGGCATCTCCTACTCAGCTGTTGTCCACAAACCTCATCGTTGTTAGGTTGGTTGAGCATAATTTGACCTTGGTAAATCCTAATCACCTTCTTCTCCATACGTATTTGCCTTGAAGAATTTTGTCTAATAGCATTGGTGAGTGGAGAAAAAAACAGGGGGAAAAGTACTTAAAGTATATTACAATATTTTGTTTCCCTAAATCGTTCAACAATAATAAACAAAAAAAATTCTAAAATAAAGACATTCTATCCAGAAAAGGTTGAAAAAGTACAGGTTTTAAATCACAGCATGAAATGGACTGCTTTTAGTGAAAAAGATATTCTGACAGAATTACATGCCACAGCAAAATTGTTGACACATTCCAGTGGGTCTTTGCTGCTGACAGAATTAATTTGTACTATTGTCATTAAAGGCACATACTTTAATATACAAAGTAAAGCCAATGTTGAGTTTTTTTCAACTTCTTATGAGACAATTTGAAACATTTCTAAGTCTTAAATTAAGAACTGGTCCTCAGCAGACAGGTGTATAACAACCTATACACGTACACTAGCATTTAAACCAGTTGTAAGCAAAGATGGTCGGATATCAAAGAGCAGGGAGTGCTGATGTGTGAATACATTGTTTGAAAAGTATATGGCAATATTTCTTGACATAAATACCCTTAGTTATCTACTTTGACATTTTCATTAGCAATGCTCACATATTTTTTACTAATAATCCACAGAAATGGATTCTTCTGTGAAGCAGAGAACTACTTTTAATTCTTTATTACATAGACAATACCGTGTTTAAAAAGTATCTCAAGAAATGTATCATGAACTGTTTAAATAGGTACGTTTTCAACACAAGGAGGCGCTGTTGAGATTCAGATCTTTGGGACAGATCCAGTCATGCACCAATATACAGACTGGTATATTTGTACCAAATTTCTGAGGTGAGCACTATTCTCCACAGTCAAGAAAGAAATCCTGCCTCTGTGCAAGATAACTTGTGCTTTTCTATAAAGTTCATAACCTTGGAGAATAGGTAAGGGTCAGTACTACATCGTACACAAACGTGTGTTTCTGTAAGACACATACTATCAGAATTCTCTTACAATTTTCCAGTATTCATGACTGGCTCTCAAAAAGTCTGTGGGTAACATTGCATGGACTAGTGCTAATAGCCTAACAAACACTGGGAAGGCAAGAAGCCTAAGAATTAAACAGATTAAGAATTCATTCTGGTTTATTTTTTGTAGGATATTTCCTATCACAGATTTGCATTCACTGATTTATTTTCAGATTATTCCAAAAATCCACTCATCGTGGTGTAAACATAGAGCTTCCAGGCCACCTAAATTTTGTAAATATAAATATGTTGAATCAAAACATCTGTGCTTCAAATCAGGCAGCTTTTTTTAAACAGGTTGGTGACAGTGGCGTAACATAATCATTATATGAAGCAACAGATAGAGCAAATTTTCAGATCTCCGTGCTTGACAAATCCATTCCTGTATTTAGAAATACTCAGAGAAAAACACATGATTTTCGGAGTTGCTTAGCAAGTATAACTCCCATCATTTTTGGCATACTAATATACAGAGATGTTTGGCCCAACAGATTCAAAACAGCATAAATAATTAATTAAAACTGAATGAAAGAAAGAAAGGATGACTGAGATAAGCCATGGGACCTCACTATGAATACGCAGTGCAAGGGATAAATAAATTCTCATTCTTAAAGAGGAAATAGAAAAGAAAGAAAAATGAAAATTGTACCCTCCTCAGACTCCTATTCCTCTCCAAAAACAGTAATCCTTATTCAGCATATGTTTCCAGTGCTGGTTAGCAATCTCCCATCATGAAAAATGACGGCAGTTACATCACAGGAGCTCCTGGCCATAGCTCTCCCTAGGACATGCAGCTAAGACGTGAGCATGACTTCTAGAAGAAAATGGCTTCTAGCAACAAGGATTCATTAGCTTTTCAGTTTTCAGTTTGTCCATGTTTGTTTTTTAAATGAAATGGAGGGTTGTTGGTTTTTTTTTTAAACATGCATTTTAAAAATAGTGTTTAGATAATTTAGTCACTTTTTTTTACTGGAAAAATGTAGTTCACATCGCAAAATTGCTACCTGCCCTAGTCTTTTGATCACACTGCTATGAAAAGAGTTTGAACAAGGGAATCTTTATCTTCCCTTCATCTGTCAGCTTCACAAATTAAGCCCAGTTACACCTTTCCACCCAAGCAGACAGTCATTATTTTTATTTTAAAATGCCGAGAAATAAGGTAGTGGAGTCTCTCTGCCACTTGTACATTGGCACTCTGTCCTTACCTTGCTCTATCTGGCAGAACACACACACATACATGAGAATGTACAGTTCAGAAAACCATAATTGAACACACCAGGATTCACAGTGGGATCCCACTTGCAGAAAATGAGCTCTTCGCTTCTCAGTAAACTCCCCACAGGAATTTCCAGCTGAAGAAGGCAGTCTGTTTTACACACCAGAAATCACATAAAAGGGTGGAAACACTGCTCCAGATCAGCATTGTTAGCATTTCTATAGTCAAATTATTTCAGACAGTCAAATTACTGGAAAACAAGTCTACCTTCAAAACACCTCCTTGAGGTCAAGACATATTATTGCCATTCAGTGAGGGACAGATGTGTTATGTGTCACATCTGATGTCATCCACTGAGTCATGGGCAAATCCAGAGTATTCTCTAAGAGAGGTGAGAATGACTGAAAAGAGAAAGACAGTGTTTGCCCCTGTGCTCACTCCAGTAGGTCTTGCTGCCTCTCCACAGGTGAGGGCAAAGTAGTTTTTCTGCCTCCTATGTCTCTTCTCTCGTGCAGCTCAGTTATTAATTATAGGTTAGACCTCCTGGGACCATCTTATCTAGAATGCTCTTGTTTTTAGCAAAACTTGACCTTTCAAAACAAGAGTATATGGGGGGACTTTTGGATGACACATTAACAAATTTTATGGCTGAATCATTCACGGCCTTTTTCTGTTGTTTCTGAACCTGTGCCTAAAACTGCAATAATCTATTTGACGCTACTAGAAAATACCTTTTTTCTATTTCTTGTATTTTTATATTCTTTACTGAAGTATTTTTTATAATCTTCTACCTTTTTGTAGAAAATTTTGGCAACCCCAGTGATTTGGAGGACTAATACTAAAATAGTTTGCTAATTTTCGCAGAATATCTTTATAAAGAGACCACAATTAATTTTAAACAGGTATTTCAACATTAAATTTAAATGCAGTTCTTCCAGTTCCATTTGAAAATGGCATTTTCTGGAGAGAAAAACTCCCTTATCTTTTGCTGAGTGAATGGTCCCAGTTAAACTTTCTAGTTTCAGTACTTCCAACTTTCGCCATTTTATCATGCATCTTAGAATATTTCTTCTCTCGTTTCTTAAGCCTTGGCATCTGAAATCACATGAGTGTTTGGCAATTTTATTTTCCTTTTGAAAAGCATCATTTTCACCTGCTATTGCTGTTCAAGAAAGCTTGAAATAGGAACACAAAGCACTTAAATAAAAAGGAATGTAAAAAAAGAACTTGAATTATTATTTTTTAAATCTCATTTTTAAAGCAATTTCATGACAAAGCGGAAAAGTGGTGGCATGGGGCTGGCCAGGTGAAACCCTTATGCATTCATCTGATCCTATTATATTGGATTTTCAGAATTACAAGAGAATATTTCCAGTGTTCACCCTGCAGAAGTCCTGAAGAAGACAGCAGGATTTCTCACAGTCAGTGCAAGCAGGAATTGTTATGTTAGGATGAAAGACTCTAGCCCCTCTTTCCCCCCACTTCAGCCCTTCTCATGGTAAGGCAGGCATTGCAGTCATGCAGACATGGCCTTCAAGTCTGGTGGCCTTCTATGATAAAGTGACCTGCTCGGTTGACATGGGGCGAGCAGTCGATATTGTCTACTTGGACTTCTCCAAGGCCTTCGATACAATTCCCCATGGCCTCTTCTTGGAGAAACTGATGCATTATGGCCTGGACAAGTGATCTGTGCAGTGGGTGAGGAATTGGCTGACGGGCCGCATGCAAAGGGTGGTGGTAAATGGCTCTTTTTCAAACTGGCAACCCATCACAAGTGGGGTCCCCCGGGGATCAATATTGGGCCCAATGCTATTCAATATCTTCATAAGCGACCTGGATAACAGGATCAAGTGTAGCCTGATGAAGTTTGCAGATGACACCAAATTGAGTGGGGAAGTAGACACTCTGGAAGGGAGAGCCATCCTGCAGGAAGATCTGGATAGGCTGGAAGAGTGGGCTAACAGAACCTTATGAAGTTTAACAAAGACAAGTGTAAGGTCTTGCACCTGGGAAAACGTAATCCAGGAGTGCAACTCAAACTGCAATCCACCTGGCTAGAGAGCACCTCCGTGGAAAGGGACCTGGGGGTCCTGGTGGACAGGAAGCCCAACATGAGTGAACAGTGTGCTGCTGTGGCCAAGAAGGCCAATAAGATGCTGGGTTGTATCAAAAAGGGCATCACCAGCAGAGCTAAAGAAGTCATTATCCCTCTCTACTCAGCGCTTGTCAGACTACACCTGGAATACTGTGTACAGTTCCGGTCCCCGTTATACAAAAAAGATGTGGACAGGCTGGAGGGGGTCCAGAAAAGAGCCACAAAGATGATCAAGGGTCTGGGAAGCCCGCCATATGAGGATAGGCTGAGAGAGCTGGGTTTGTTCAGCCTTGAGAAAAGGAAGCTTAGAGGTGATCTCATCACCATGTACCAGTACTTAACGGGTAGTTACAAAGAAGATGGAGACTCCCTTTTTACAAGGAGTCACATGGTGAGGACAAGGGTAATGGGTACAAGTTACTCCCAGGGAGATTCCGATTGGACATGAGAAGTAAATTTTTCACAATGAGAACAGTTAACCATTGGAATAATCTCCCCAGGGAAGTGGTTGACTCTGCTACCCTGAACACATTTAAGACTCAGCTGGACATGATGCTGGGCCATCTCATCTAGATGGTGCTAGAAAGGTTGGACCAGATGATCCTCGAAGTCCCTTCCAACCTGGTATTCTATGATTCTATGATTTTAAGAAGTCAAGGGTCCCACATCCTGCAGTCACACCAGAGACATTTGAAATGGGTGAACACAGGATCAGGATCTAAAGGAGTTTTAAAATATCAGCTCAGGTTTGCCATTATGAAATTGCTAATTCCATTAGATTCTACAAAGAAAACTTACATCTGGAAACCCAGCTGTGTTACAAAGACCCAAATCTCGTCATTATGCACTTGCATATTACCTCACTCAGTAGATTCACTTTCACACTAGCACAGCTAAACACTGCAACAATATAAATAATAGCAGTTTAATGATAACAAGAGTGCACTGACATAAAACTAATTGTGTGTCATGGGAAAGAATGAGCAAGACCTGTGATATGGCTCAATATTGACAAAAATGAAAGGGTCATAGGATCAGATTCCTGTTTTGCCTGACTTCATACTTCCAGAAATAACAGACTAATGGAGCAGCTGCTCCACTACTGAAGTTGGAACATCATCTTTTTAAAAAATTTAAATCAATATCATACTTTTTAACATGTAAATAGAGGCAAAATTATATAAATATGCTTTAACTATGAAAAATTATTTTAAGAGCATTAAAAACCTCCTTCCTGTGAGATGTGTATTGGATGAATTAACCTGAAGAAGGTTATGACAATGCTAAGGTACTTACAGGCAGAAGACAGAGACAGCCTGGTTTGGAAAAGAAATCTCTTTTTAACTTAATGTAGCTCTTCAATCATGGTGTTTCTTACACAGGCTAGAGAAGACAGTCACAAATATGAATGATGTACAGAGGTTTAAAAATATCTTTTTTTCTACAAAGAGTTAAATAACAATGTCTCTTTCTTCACTGAAGATGGAAAGTGGAATTTTGAGCAGAAAGCATGTTTCAAAATCTAATGAGATTTTGAGGAATAGAAGCATCCAAAGCCAATTACTCTGCTTTTAATGACTGTTTGTTAAAAGGAGCTAAAAAGGCTAGGCACGGTTCGGGCCAGTAAAAGGAGGAAATTAAGATCATACATCTCCATAGTCAGCTTCCTAAAACAGCTCACTTAGCTACTACAGATCAAAAAGTTTAGAAGCAAAACAGGGTGTTTCAGCTCCCAAAAGCACACTTTTGATTACATGACAGAAGCCTTTCAATTAGCTGTTAGAGTGACACATTATGAGGATTTGGCAGCTCTAGATCAATAAGCTGACCCTAGAATTTCTTTTTTTTTATTCCTTCAGACTATCAGGAAAGGGAAAAAATAGCATCCAAGGGCAGAAAAAGTACAGCGACATAAAGCATCTGCACAGTATAAACAGAACAATGGTGACCAACATTTTTCAATACCTTTCACTAGATCCTCTTCCTTGACCTTTCTCCACCTTATTACATTGCTTTGAAACAAACAAAAACATTTCTGTGGTAAGTCAAAGTCAAAAGCAGGGCATTTTTCAGCTCTTTTCCTAGATTTTCTAGCTGTGGTGATCTTCTAATTGCAAATTCTTCTCTATATGTGCATTCCAGCTTTTTTCTCTTTTCTTTTTCTTCTTTAAACCAGAATGAAACTTGACAGAAATGAAAGCTTAACAGTCATGTAGGACGTACAGATCGTAGAGATTGCACCATTATCTCTCCTCAGCTGTTCCTTTTCTGCTAGCACAGACATTTCCAAACAAGCTTGGAGGCTTTCCTATGTGTCCAACAGCCTTAAAAGCAAAATTAATTCAATGCTATGAATTAAACAACAACACATACAAAAAATAAAACGTAACTTTACTGCATTTTTTTATCACTTCAGCTTCTTCTGGACCATAAGTAAATGACTCAAATTCTGAAAAAGGTTTCTGCATTTTCCTTCTAGTCCATTCAAGGCTAACAATTCATAATATGGACAGCTAGGAAATCAAGTTCAGAAATTTATGTGAAGTGCCTGTGCTAGAACCACTAGAAAGTGATAGACATGGGGGTTAAAAAAGGTAACATAGCACACATGTCTCTGGGTAAAATCTAAAAGTTATGTGTCAGGATGCCCTCTTTTCCCTATATCACATAAAACATACTAAATAACAGGGGAACGAATTAGTATGGTGGACTGTAAGGCAGAATTATGGCAATGAAATGTGAGCACAGGAACCAATGAAACCTGATGTTACACAGAAGCAAAGACAGGAGGAGGGAAGGGACACTCGTGCCAAAAGAGAGAACACACCTTGTGGGCTTGGATGGAGAGAGCCAGGGAAGAGACCCTGACCAGGAAAGAGGTTACTGCAACAGCAGGCTGTGGGACTGTCCAAAATCCGCATGTCAAAGGCCACAAGGGAAGCTACTGCATGAGGGCAGGAATTGCTGACAGGCAAAGAGCAGTAGGAAGTTTCCTCTCCTGAAAATCCTCCTTAAGGAACGTAGTTTTTGTGTGACTGGGCAAAAGTACAGACTTCCTAATTTGGAGCCAGGACATCCAAGAGAGTGGGAAGAAGAGCCAAGGCAGGCCTTGATCTTAAATGGTGGACTAGCCTCTGGCAAAAAGCTGTTCAGCCTTTGGGTATGAAAATAAGATTCCAATAACTGAAGAAGCAAATGTATACTAGATTTTAATATTTTTTTGCTTATGACTCAAAGCTGTGTCCAGTTGTGTGTCACTTGCATTAAGTCCCAACCTCGCCCTTTCGTGATTATCCAGTATACTTCCCTGATCAGGGAAAACAGGCACGCAATCCAGAGTCCTCCTTTCACAAGTGTGTGCTGAGAAAGCATAAGAGAACTGACATGTTATGCACCTGTACAACACAGTCAGGACTTGAATCAGCTTTTGAACTGCCACATCAGCAAACAGAGCAACTCCTGGACTTGAGCCTGCACCAACTCTGTGGAGCCACCAACTGCAGTACGCAGCATGCCCCATAAAAACTGCAACATCCATCAGCAGGCAAATGGGAATCTTTATGCTGATACTGGCTCATCTGTGCTTTGCAACCTCCAAGTAAAATTATTAGCATTGCTCCCAGGGAGAGGAGAGAAAGATAAATATGATAGCTCGTTTCTATCTTAGGCCAGGAATTTCAAATGGGCAGTAGGGATTATTTCCTTTTTGATGCACATTTTCAAGTTTGAAGGGAGGCATGGGAGAATATGTATTAGGGCCACAGAAGATTTCTTTCTTGAGCTTGTTTAGTGAGAACAGTGTTATTCAGCTGCCACTGACAGGTTCTACTTAGAAAAAAAAAAAAAATCTCATTATAGTGTGCCAACATAGTGCTGTGCCATATCCTAGATTTCACAGCCTAAAATTACAAGCACACTTGCCAAAAAAAAAAAAAAAAAAAAGTGAGCATGAGACAAAAGGCAGAGTGAACCAGAAGACAGAACGCTGTCAGAAAAATCACATAAAAGCAGTGAATTATACCATGGGACTTAAGCATCATAGAGCCCCATGAAATGAAAAAGTTCCATTGATTTCCTCTCAGCTCCATGAGTGGGCTCCTTTATCAAATGCCTTTGAAAGTAAGACCTCCTGCTGGTTTTCTTATATTAAACTGGGGAAAAAACACATTCTATTGTCAGGATTGTTGCAAGGATGTAATCGGAGGTTTGGCATCCCAGCTCGCAGAAGCCAAGCAACTTGGAAAAAAATCCCTATACTTATAGTTGCCATTTTTCTTTTCTAATAGAAGGTTGAATATAATTACTTTAAAACTCAGTGACATCAGGGGTAGATAACATTAAAACAAATTACTTTTCTTCCAACTATGCGTTTTCCTCATCATTGTGATAAAGTGATAATTGCCTGGAGATTGCTTATTGTAAAGGCAAGCTCTTGTCACTTACGAATTCCCTCTTTAGGTCACTCTCCTGACAAGCAGAATCATTTACAACATGAACCATGAACCTGAGCCACATTTCTGCTCAGTTGTAATGAAAATTAATGTGGGAGTAGCAGAAGGAATAACGCTGGGGGAGAAAACTTCTGTAGGCATCAGGTATTTGGGGAAGCTACCACGTTATCTAAATGAATGGCTGCCATCATCCATCTCGGCTCAAGAGACAAAGCACTGTGTAATCAGTATGAGAAAGGAAGTTATCTGATTGATTAGCTGATTAAGATCCACCAGTCCAGAGGGGACAAACATTTACCAAAGGTTTCCTGTTCCTGAAAATTATGGCTTTTGTGTTTTCAGTATTAACTCATCTTTGGGAATAAGTATAGAGTTAGCACATCACATCTGGATTTCCATGAACTCCATACATGGACTGACTGTGTAGGCAGAATAGATGAGATGGGACAAAAAATATGAACAGTATTTTCCATACGCAAAATGAAAACAGAGTATGTTTATTTATAATTATGTGTTTTTTGCATAAGGGAAAAGCAAATGAAAAAAAAAAAGAAAGAGAGAACATGCACAAAAAACACTAAAGCTTTTCCTTTAAGAGAGTATATCTGATGCGAACAAAAAATTGCAGCTGCATCCAGCAGACTTCTAACAAACCTGCAAGTGCAGTAGTAAAATAATTTGAAATATATATACATATACACTGCTACATAGAATAGATTCTTTGATCTAGAAGGAAAACCGTTCAACACGAACAAAGCTTGGCAGCTACAAGCTGACATGAGATGGATGTTACTTATTTGGCTATTACTTATTTGCCAGTTGAATCAGAAGGATTAACCTGCTGTTGTACAGTCTCCTACAGACAGAGATAAAGATATGAAGTTAGGCAACTGTATGTGTGGCTTGGGCCCCAGAGGCAAGCTTGCCCAAACTGCAGGCAGCCTCAGGGTTGCTCTCACTACACCTAGCTGTTGTGGTCCTGGGGATCCGTATGACGAGTAGGGGCTGCAAGAGGGCAGTGAGCACTACTTCTGAAGGGACATGTCAGAGTGGTGTAGATTTATGCCACTGGGAAATTTCTTCTCCCTGAGCAGAGTATTCAGGAGGCTACTTCTGCCTGCTGCGCAGAAGTCTTCAGCCATCCTCATGGGCTGGCTGAAGGGCAGCCATAGGAACAGCCTCACTAGATAGGATGAAAAGTCCTGTCCCTGATGCTTTGCAGACTAAACGCATTCATATTATAATCAATGTTCTGGAAGATACTTTCACATACATGAGAAGAACCTCTAATCCCCTTCCTCATTCCCTTTCTTCCTAGTTAACATAACTGTTGCCATTAACACTATCAGATACCTATAAAGGGAGTTCACTGCAGAAAATACGGATACTATTCTTCCAGCAGTCGGCTCTAATAATAGCACAAAAACTCAGGTTTCAAGTGACTTTATTTGAACAAATCTTAGGAAGTAGTGCAGCTTTGAACCATGTTTTATTGGCATCTGCCTTTAGAGGCTGTCAGCACCTCACTTTGGTTAATTAAATCTACTTAAAGTAGTTTGATGGCAATCCAGACTGATGAGCATTTAGGAAAAAAAAAAAAAAAGGCAAAGGAAAACAGGAGAGACGTGAAGAGACAGTGCAAATTCAAAAAAAGAGTAAAGATAAAATATGTTATAACAGCAATGTTTGGGAAAAAAACCACTGAAAAGGAAGAGAAAGGGAAAGAATTACAGCAGCTTAGAGAGCAACAAAATGTATGAGGAAAATTTCTTCCAAAACATTTAATAGATTTTTATTATTATTGTTGTTGTTGTTATTATTATTATTATTTCTTCTTTTAAATACAGCTATCTAAGCTGAATATGGATCTTCACTGTATTCCTGCTTTTTCCCAACTCCAGCTCTGAGTTGGTTTAACAGTAGTTAGAATGATAGCCTTAACTACAATGACACATGCATACCCTTCTTCATCTTCACTTTTCAGAAACCATTTATATTACAGAACTGGAAGCAAGCATAATAAGGCTAGTTATTCCAGCGATATATTAGCCAGCTATTTGCCTGTGCAAACGGAAGCCCATGTCCCCTTTAGAGCAATCCCAGTACTGAATAAGAGACAGAGTATTAAAAATAACTAAATCTGTGAAACGGGAAACGTTTTAAAAAATCTATGTGAAGATATTACTGTGCTTTATTCTTAGTAAATTTAACACTGAATAACAACTGCCTGTGCTGTTGTCCTCTGGAAAGAGTTCTCATTCGAGTCTTTTTGTGTACTTCATTACTTCCATTGGCCAAACTTCCCAAAATTGTATTTCTCATTATGCATCAGGATTAAAGAATTCCCACAGTGCATTGCCTTGATTCAACAAGACAAAAGAATGTGCCATATTATGGGAAACAGAGTTAAGGTTAGTAACTCACCTGATTTTGAAAAAATGAGGAGGAGATATTTAACATACAACCGGCATGTTGTGCTATCACATGTGAAGTAAATACGGATTAATGTAGAAACAAAATAATTTTATTTTGTGTTTTACTTTAAATAGATATATTTTGTTGCATTCTTTCTAAAGGAAACTTAAAATCCAAGCAAAACCTACGCATTACTTCTGGGTTTGCAAAAATAAGAGGTGAGGCACGAGGGAGGTGCTCTTTGTAAATACTCCAAATATGACCTTGTCTTTATTCAAATGTTTCCTTAAAATTTCCTACCAAAATAAGTACAAAAGCAGTCAAGATTAATTAAGTTACCAAGATGTTGAGGCTACTAATATTACCTTATTCTTTCCTCCTGTTCCATCCAGCAGTTTCTTCCAGTTTCCAGTTTCTTCTCTATATAGTCTTACTCATACACTGTTCAGTATCTCAGGCCAGGAATGGTCCCTCTGTTGTAAGTTCATATGAGCCAACAGTAAACGCACAGCACATATGACCACCTCAGATAAATGGAGACAACTATTGAACTTCAGTTCAACTTAGCAAATCCATGCTGCAGTACTTAAAGGTTCTGGACATCCCTGAGGTTTCAGCAAAGAGGGCAGCTATAATATATGTACCTCAAGGTTTCAGCCTAGAAGCATTTCTCTAGTACAATCAATAAATAACTAATTTATCCAGAAAAAAAAAAAAAAAATTCTTCATGATTTTTGAAGTGTTCACTAGAAAGGAATCATGTCCAATGCATAAATTATTTTCTGACTCCTCTACAACTACTTAACTAAATCTGGTCATCTTAGACTATCAGTCTACTAGATGGTGTTTTCTGAGATGGTAAGAATCCCAGGGATTCCCAAGAGATGCTGTGCCCCTTTTCTTAATGTTTCCACACAAATGGCGAGATACTGCACTGTACCTGGAAGGTACACAAAGCCCCATTTCCAAACACATGGATTAAAAGAACAAGTGTGAAAAAAGTTGAGCCAGAAGTATCAGCTTGGGGGATCAAGTCTTAGGTCATGAAGGTGTTATGACTATGGCATAAGAGGCGATAGCTAACAGTTGGAGGGAGGCAATAACAACACTGAAATGTGTTTGAATGTGTAACTCAGTCCAGTTGCATGCCTACCTATAACAACAGGGCAGGAAGGGAGTTGCTTGAACTGCAAAACCTTGTTGTGTTTCTTAAATGGTGAGAAAAATACCAGGCCTGAAATGAAAGACAGAGACTGAAATATTACATTTCTGGTATGTAACAAGCTATTTCTCCTCTGTGGTGTGCTAAAGCAGGGTTCTACTTCCTCTTTCCATTATAAAAGAATACATGGACATTTTGAGTTGCCCACAAGGCTCAGACTTCTCAAAAAAAAGTCTGTCTTTTGTCCCCAGAGCCATGGATCAGCTGATTCCAAAACAAAGACCACAGCCTAACAGAAATTCTCCTGATACTGGATATTGGGACACAGTCTGGACTCAAGACACCAGAGCAAAGTCTCACTCTTAAAATTCTAGGTTTGCACCAGAACTCAAATATTAAGCCTAACTGAAAAGAGAAGGAAATTACTTTATGTCATTTGATAATTTTTTTGAAAGTAAATTAAACATAATAAACAATAATAACGAGGAACAAGCACATTCCTTTCCTTGAGAAAAGGCACAGGAGGTGGAGAGAAGAGAAATTTCACACAGGAACGTCAGCTGTGGCTCTGGAAAATGTCATGCTACAGGTGGTATAAATGTAAATGAACACATGGTACTCTGGAACAGGAACTTAATGTTTGGGGTTTTTTTTCTTTCTTTCTTCTTTTTTTTGAATCTGTATGGATTTATTTTGAATACTGAGACTGCTGTCTGTAAAGTTACAAAGTTATGGGTCACTGGAGGGACACTCCACAGCTAGTAGTTTCACCCAGGTGGCTGAATATGTCTGAGGTTTTCAGAAAGCTTAGAAGAGTCCCTGCTGATTCCCACAATGTTTCTCTTTCTGTCACCTCTCATGCTTAACTGTGTGCTCCCTCTCCTCATCAGTCCTCAGTCCCTGCCGGAACTACATGCTCCTAACTCCACACACATTGCTTCTTTATCCCTGCCTGTGCCCATTCTGAAATCTCTATAAACTGTTATTCCCTGCTCCAAAAGAAAGCAACACTCTCCTACTCTTTCTCCAAACAGTCCACTCTTCTTCAGGTGTGTTCTTAACTTACACTCCAAGACTTACACTCCAAATAAAAGAGAATCATAGAATCATAGACTGATTTACGTTGGAAAAGACCTTTAAGATCACCAAGTCCAACCATTAACCTAGCACTGCCAGTCCACCGCTAAACCATGTCCCTAAGCACTACATCTACCCATCTTTTAAATACCCCCAGGGATGGGGACTCAACCACTTCCCTGGGCAGACTCTTCCAGTGCCTGACTACCCTTTCAGTGAAGAAGTTTTTCCTCGTATCCAGTCTAAACCTGCCCTGGCACAGCTTGAGGCCATTTCCTCTTGTCCTATCACTTGTTACTTAGGAGAGGAGACCGACCCCCACCTCGCTACAACCTCCTTTCAGGTAGTTGTAGAGAGCAGTAAGGTCTCCCCTCAGCCTCCTTTTCTCCAGACTGAACAACCCCAGCTCCCTCAGTTGTTCCTTGTATGACCTGTTCTCTAGACCCTTCACCAGCTTCATTGTCCTTCTTTGGACACATTCCAGCACCTCAATGTCCATCTTGTGGTGAGGGGCCCAAAACTGAACACAGTATTCAAGGTGCGGCCTCACCAGTGCCAAGTACAAGGGGACAATCACCTCCCTGGTCCTGCTGGCCACATTATTTCTGATACAAGCCAGGATGCCATTGGCCTGTTTGGCCACCTGGGCACACTGCCAGCTCACATTCAGCCAGCTGTCAACCAACACCCGCAGGTCCTTTTCCACCAGGCAGCTCTCCAGCCACTCTTCCCCAAGCCTGTAGCATTGCATGGGATTGTTGTGACTCAAGTGCAGGACCTGGCACTTAGCCTTCATAGAATCATAGAATCAGAATCATATAATACCAGGCTGGAAGGGACCTCAAGGGTCATCTGGTCCAACCTCTCTAGCAAAATCTAGACAAGATGGCCCAGCATTATGTCCAGCTGAGTCTTAAACATGTTCAGCATAGCGGAGTCAACCACTTCCCTGGGGAGATTATTCCAATGATTGACTGTTGAACCTCATACAGTTGGCCTCAGCCCATCAATCCAGCCTGTCCAGATCCCTCTGCAGAGCCTTCCTACCCTCCAGCAGATCAACACTCCCGTCCAACTTGATGTCACCTGCAAACTTACTGGGGGTGCACTCAATCCCCTCATCCAGATCATTGATAAAGATATTAAACAGGACTGGCCCCAATACTGAGCCCTGGGGAACAAGAGGAGCCATCACTAGGATGAAAATCAGTGAGACTGATCACTCTATTTCTATCTTTCTGAATCCTGATTGTTATGGGGAGTGGTATCTCTTCCTATGGTCTTGATTTACATTTCAGTTTCATATGGAGATACTCAAGCTATCTCAAAACATGCTGCTTCAGGTATCAGGAGCACTGTAGCCCTCTTACGCTGCTAGGAAGGTGGATTCTTTCTGAAAAAGTGTATACAGCTATGTTGCTTCTAAGCTAACTTTTTTGGGGGGGGGTTACCTTTCATATTCTCATTTCTGACTTGCAAGAAAAGGCAATTATCTACTGCACATTACAGATCTGTGACTATTTCCCAGATACTTCTAAATGGAGCCCATCAGTTAATTGTACTTTAATTTCCAATGTTGGAAGTGTAAACCGTTCTCATGAGGTCACTTCTAAATGCGTAATCAAGGTGACATGCACTCATGTCATGATTTTTTACTTGTAGCAGCCTATAAATGTCTTCAATCACTTCTAAATTTGTTTAGCATAATCAAAATATAAAAGGCCATGCATGGATTTTAAACAACTTCAAGTGGTTCAATTTCATAATACTTGTTTAATTTTCATAATTATTACACATCTGTCCACTCCATTTTATGGATCAAGCCCATAAAGCTAGCATTCATTAGTATGCTGAGGTTGCTTACATGCCTCATGAGCAAAAGCCTTTTGATAAGCGAGATTAAAATAATTATTTACTTCATCAGCTCTCTCACACATCTCTAGATTCCTGACTGAAACTATAGGCCCTCTAGTGTGATTTTTTTTCCCTAAAATTCCCTCAGCACACACTGATATCAGGTTTACTAGCCATTCTTGGAACTGGTGATTCATAATGGTTTGATTCAAAATAAATACAATAAATGTGCAAGCATACACACACATGGTGATAAAACAACAAAGCATTTTGAAAGGAATTAAAAAAAATGAAACGCTGAAGTAAGTTCCTATCCTGCTGTAGGGTATCCTTAATGCATGATGATTTAATCTTGGAATAAATTTAACAACTGCTTTTTCATATGCTCATAAAAGTATGGTTCACGTCTCTCTCACAATTCTTTCTTGATAAGACTAAATAAGCCAACGGAATAGCTCTGTCTTCCAAATTGTTAGCAGAGCAGTTACCACTTTAAAAGAAAAATAAAAGATGTCCTTGGGGTACAGAGTTTCTTTTTCCTGCTTGTATCAATTTTGAGCAGACACCATTCCATATGCATTCGTTCATTTATTCAAGGATGATGTGCGTTATACATGGATTGCAGCAAAAATCAGAATTAATTAGTGGAGGGATGGAAGCTGTCAGTATGATTGCACTTTTTAAATGCTTCAGTTGAGTTTATTTAAAGTTTGTTACTATGCTAAGGACAAGTCAAAAACAAATCCACATCCACATCAATGATGCAGCAAATGGAGAAATTTCAAGACCCACAGGAAAATTCCAGTGGCTTGGCATCACAGCATGTTTCATTTCATCATCTGAACAATGAGGATTACTATTTAGCTATTAAAGACTGTACATTAAAGAAACACATGCCAGAGAACTTCTGATCAGGTATTTTCAAATGTGTTGTAGGTATTTTCAAATGTGTTATGTACCTCCCAGCTGAACTGAAGTCAACAGAAACCACAGCCATTGGCTCACTTGAGAGATGCGCCTCTACCATAGTAATACTATAAAAAAAATCTACTGTAAGACACCTTTGCACTATCAGAGCACTGGAAAACAGCATGAGTGTAGATACAAACAACTTGTTTTGATAATTTATTTTGGAAATTGATCACTTTGGGGTTTATTCTACTTCCTTAATTCTTAGATGTCCCTTCATTTGGCTTCAGCTTCACTCATTCAGTTATTGCTCTGCCTTTGCCAACGGGACTACAAAGGCTTTCTTCTGCCACTACTTCTCCTCTTTACTGCACTGTCTCTAAGTGTAGAATGTTGTTTTTAATATTTTTTGACAAAGTACCTCAGAAAAGCTAAGTTAGGCTTTTCAAGGAATGCTTATTTAAGCCACCAACCCTCTACGCTTGCAGTAAGCCACCAACAAATATGTCTTATTGGTCTACCAGTCATAATACTCTTTCATTTGTGCATCAAAACAAATTCTCCATGCATTTGGCTCTCTAAACGATGAGAATTATTATTATTGCTTCCTACTTACAGAGAACACCAGAAAAAGAAGTAAACGCTTTACAGACAAAACCCACAAATACCAAAGCTGTTTGGTTATTGTTGAATTTTTTCTTGTTTTCCCTTTTAACCATTTCCAACCAAAGCTTCCCATTCTCTTAACTGTTTCCAGTGGGAATCATCCTGCTTTGTAGTGAAATGTTTGGAAGAAGTTTTTTTCACAGGAACACCCCCAGCTGCTGAGGGGGTCACAGAAATGCCAGACACAGTCAAGAAGCACAGGCTGAAAGAAGCCAGGGCAGCAAGGGGCAAGCCCAATGCCAACCATCCCCTAGTCCAAGGGGGCCTGGCCTTCTCCAGGCCTGCTCTAGTTACCCTTTTGCACTGCACCAGTGAAAAACAGTGTACTTGAGTCCAAAGGTAACCACATGAGTTGGGGTTGTTATAAAGACAATTCTGAACACTGATACACTTGACTGCTACAATGGGAATCAATTCGTGACATGAGCTGCTTTCTGAGGTGGACCACCACACTTCATTGCACAGGAGGTTTTCATCCATTAACTCCTCCCTCCTTCCAGTCCTCCTGCTGGTTGAATCTCGCCCCTTCCCTACCCATCTCCCAGCCTGTTCTATCCCTCACAAGCACTCATTTTTCAGTCCTCTGCATCCCTGCTGTACCTCTCACTTTCTGTTTGTTTTGGGCTGGGCACCACACCTTTTCCACACAGCCACCGTAATGGACACATAGAGATGCACACACACATGCTGATGCATCCTTTTTAGCAGCAGATGGTACACTCCTCCAAGGATTACTCAATCTTGAAAGCTTTTTTTTTCCCCTCCCACACGACTCATTTCTTCCAAGATGACAGCATCTTTTCGTGCCCACTCTCTGTTAGCCCAGCATTTTCTTCCTCCTGTGCCACTTCCAGCAGTGATTCACAAGCCCACAAATTATTCTGCCATTACTTATATTTGTTTATGAAACTGCCAACAGATGGGTAATCGTCTTCCAAAATAATAGTTACCTCCAGGCACACATATTGACAAAGTACCATGAAATGCTTTTGTTTATACCCTGTGCTCTTCTTTATGATACATGAAAACTGCTTTAAATGGTTTCTGAAAGTCTTTTTGACTTAACTGCTATTCCTCAATAGAGTCCGTTTTCCGTAATGGTGTAGAACTTACCCTCCATGATCTCCCAGTCAAACCCAAGAAGCCAAGATTCAGTATTTCTGCTACTCTATTTTCCTATTAGAAAGAGTCAGAAAACGTCCCTTCTTTCAGGACTTTAAAAAAGTTATGAAAAAGGTTGCATTACTCTAACTGTAAGAAGATATATTGGCATAGCCAAAGATAGTCCTGAAAGACTGAAAAGAGAGGACAGATTTGTAAATTAATGGGCTAAAATTTAATACATTTGGAAATGAGCTCCAAAAGACCAACAACACGTTGAAGAGCTAGATGTTTCCACTCATCACATACTTTTTCCTATATGCTTTTGTTATATGTTAGCACTTCGTTTCTATGTGAACTTAAAAGGAATAGAAAGGTGAATTCACTCTGAAATGACCAAAAATATTCTAGTTTTGCTTTATGGCTCACCCTAAGTTAGAATAAAATGCAAATAAACTTCTTACCTTTTTTTTTTTTTTTTATTTTCTAGACTTGTCTATTTTGAGAAACCATATCTCCCTCTAAGGCTTTTTCAGATTTATGCAAGACTGATTTAGGGCTGGATAGAAACATCCCTGGGCAACATATAAGGATTAAACAAGAAATATTAACTCAACTTTAATAATGGGAGTTTGAATGCTGCTATAGTCATTCAGCATTTTTGTAGAACTCATCATTAAAAACAAACCTGAAGTCTACGTCTTAGCTCACAGGAAATTCAGAAAGGCAGTGTAACTCTCAAAGGTGGATTTTGGATGTCACTTTTAGAGGAGTAATGGACTTCAGCTCATTTCTGATGTCATGAACCCGACTTAGAGAAAGAAAGCTTTATCACCATTGCATCTAATGCAAGTGTTCTAAATTCCTTTAATGATTTTTTTTGTATGTCAGTTATTTTATTTTGAAATTGAATAATAGTTTTCTTAAATCCATAATAAATTCAGTAGCAACTCTGAATAAGTCATGCACTTTTAATGGTCTTATGCCTTTTTTTCTGTCAGTATCCCCTTTGATGACTCTCCAAAATGTCGAGGTACAAGCTTGGTTTTCCTGATAGTGAAATTTCCAACACACCAAATAAAAAGTTTATGTCATTATAATATATATTAAAACAGCATGTAAGTAACCAGTGACACAGTTGCTAAATACTTTTTATGGGATATTTTAAAACTTCTAAATTTCTCTTTCAAAAAAAGAAGCAAATAAACAAACCGAACAGCAAGACTCATGTATACCCTCCAGCAACCCCTGAATCAAAATGTTTTCTCAGTGTATTTAACTTGCAAGTCACTGCAAGACAACTGACACACCTGACTGCATAGTTCCCTATTCTTCCTTCTTGTTCTCTCATTTAGATTTTTTTTTTATTTGCACTTTAACAATTTGGCGTTCATTTCTTTAGAAAGTGTCAGTAAACACACCATTAAAGGAGATTGATCTATGGTTCCAGACCAGCCTAGCGATGATCAGAACCTAGCTGTAAAAGACTACATCACAACCTTAGAAAACATAAAATTCTTTAACAGTTCCATGAAAGTGCTAGGTATGCTCAGCCCATTGCTTTAAACAACAATTCTTTGCTGTTCAAAATACACGTACTGCAGAAACCAAAGACTGGATAACAGACCAACAAGAAAGAAAAGTACTGTCATGTAAAAAACATTTTAAAAATATTCCAGTTGCAGACATCACATAGAATAGAATCTGAAACATACAAAGTCCTGCTCTTGAGTTGAAAGAATATATTTCATGTCATGTTTGTTACAATTAGTTTAAATTTAGCAGTGGTCTGCAAATTTTTAAAAGGGCTAAAGGACTCGTCAGCACAGTATTTGGCTCACCACTGGATGTCTAAAGTTCCCAGACTATAGGAAACACATTGCAGCATACAATAATAACTTCTGACTATTGCAATAAATACACTTCCAGAGAACACAAAATAATAATAATGAAAATGATTGAGTGTCTTGTACAATATAATCACAGAAAAAGCCAGGAATATAATGCACTGTACGTAATTACTATACTGGAATGTCATATTAATTACCATGCTGTACACTGAAAGATAACTTTCCAAAAGACTCTTATCTGCATTCTGCCATTTTTGAGTCCCTGGCAGGACTACTTACAGTGCATGCATGTGGAAAATTGACAGATTCTGCACATTTGGTGCTCTTTTCATGATGTTTGCTACATTCAGCAGAATGTAAGATTTCAGATTTAAAATATGTTTCCTAGCTCATCCCACTGTATAAATCAATGTATTAAGCCAGGCTAGCAGAAAGCTAAGGGCAGGCACAGAGAAAATGGGCTTACTCTAAGATTAAAAAAAAGCAGGATATTTTCTTATATAAGTAATGGTGAATTAACATTTATATAGTGGGTTACTTACCAAAGCATAAGCCATATTCCATGTGTTCCAAATGTAGGGGGAATGCGGGCAGGAAAACTATACTACAGAGAAGAAAAAGTTTGTTTATTCACAACAGATTAAGAAAGAGCTTAAAAAGAGAAAGATACTGTTTAAATAAGAAATGCATCTATTAAACCAATGACACCCAGTCTTCCTAAAGGTGGAAAGGATCACCATTTTAGAGAAAGCAAGTCTGTACTCCAAATTATAAGGTATACAGCTGACTGCAGGAGGTTAGTTTAAGGAGTTTATATTTATTTGTAGGGACATTGCAGCAGGCTCCTAGCTGAAAAAGAGTGGGGACCAATGTTCATTTCTGGAGATGCTTGCTTTGTCACATTTCACAGTTCCCAGTTAATTTGTTTTATTCTTTTGAAATATTATCAGAAGATATAGAGAATACCTCCTGTACACATAGAATTTATCTGTCCCTTATTGTCTTTCTGGCTCATCCTTCTCCAAGGCTTCTCAAGAAATATAATCTAAAACATAGCAAAAAGAAATTAGAGTAGGAGGTAGAAGAATATGCTGTATATTACGGGTAGAAAGGAGAGGAAATTGTGATTCACTATCAAGTATCATAATGGATAGGAGAAGCAATTCATAAATTCAAGGTAGGCTTGTTTCCTTATGCATCATAAAGACACGTTACTTCTTAAAGCATGGATTTATTATCTTTGGTATCAGATAGCCAGCCTTGCCAAAGAAAAATGTAACATTCTCTGAAGAACACTTGATAGCAGTGGACCATAGTATTACTGCCACTGCTAATAATGCTAATAATAATAACAGCAGAACATGAACAAAAAGGGAAAACAAATTCTGAAAATCTGATCCTTCTATGAACAGCATCAATAAAGAGATCAAGTTAAACTACAACAGAAACAGAAAGACAAATGTAATTAACCCACACTGCAACTTTAAAAATAGGCAAAAGAAAGGCTCGGCATGGGGCTTGTCCTGAGAGTTTTGTCTTCATATGCCAAAACCACTTATGGGCAAGGCAAATTTTCTTTTAAATGTATAATTAAGTCTTACTACTTATTTTGAGGGTTTCTGAGGCACTCTGGCCAAAACTGAAAAAGCAGTCAGAACTGACCGTTTGATGACCTTTTACAATAGGTCCTTTTGCACTATTCCACTGTGTAAGAGAAGCTGCAAAGAAAAGGGAAACAGCACAGAGGGAATAAGAATCAGAGTTATCAAAGAAATAATATGTTAGACAGAAGTTAGAAAAAGTCTCCAAGAACGATCTCTGGGGAAATAAGTAGAATTATAGAGAAAAAAAAAGGAGTACGTCCTGGCCAGATCATTACCTCTAGCTTAGCAAGGCAAAAAAGATGAAATACTTGCAGATCTGGGAAAAGGGAAAAGAAAGGAGAAACTAAGAT
Organism: Nipponia nippon; assembly: GCF_047370975.1. Classification (NCBI taxonomy): domain Eukaryota; kingdom Metazoa; phylum Chordata; class Aves; order Pelecaniformes; family Threskiornithidae; genus Nipponia; species Nipponia nippon. The sequence goes on from NW_028262336.1 coordinate 27,212,764, forward strand.
GTTATCTTGACAGCACCCTTCCTCCAGCTATGTGATAATCAGTGAGACCAAGCAGACAATCATTTAGAGCTACAAAGAAGACAATTATCTCTCTGTGGCATTTGGCCAAGCCACACTAACTCATTGCAGGCTAGATCAGACTTTCTCTAAAGGCCTGCATCTTGTATTATTTCCAGTAAGATAGAAAGCCATGTACTCTTGTCTAAAATGGGTTCTATGCTATGGAGACAAAGAGACAAACAAATGGAACTGATGGACCCTAAGGGAACATAAAGGAAAATATCAGATTTAAGCTGAAGGAAAATCCGAAGGGTACAACCCAAAAGATTGACTGGGCTGTGACAATGCATAGAGAAGAGGGAAACAAAAATTAAAAAACCGTTGTGAAAGAAGAGATGAGAAAGGAAGAGAGAAAGAATGAAGTAAAACAGACTCTGGAAAGGGTAATGTAAAGGACTCTTGGTAGAGTGAGGTGGGGAGAGGGAAAAGAGAAGGCAAGGAGACAGGGAGGAGATGGGACGAATAGGGAAAAATGACACACCACATGAACTTTCATAGTTTCTGCTCATCTGTGTCTTCTAATCCCTCATTTTGCACTGATCTGACTAAATGACATACTAAAAACATTTTGAACAATGTCTGAGGAATTGTGGCTGTATGTACTGCCTTCAGTGGGCTTGGGCCTCCCCAGTCAGGTGCTAAAGTTCTTGTGACAATTTTAGAGAGACTGGAGACTACATGCTCTTTTAAGGGGGAGAGAGGGGAACGACACTTCATTTTCAAGCCTGTAAAGGAGACAGAAGTTGTCTTTCAACTACCTAAATGGGTTGTAAATTTCAATGTCTTTTTGTAGCTTCAACTTAGTAAGTATGTGCGTTAACATTTCTCTTGCTAGTGTCTAACAGTGGCAGCACAAAGACAATGGGTGCTTGCAAAAATATATTGTGCTGGATTGACTTTGATGGAGATGCAGAGTCTTTGCCATTGCCCAAAACTCAAACCTTAAAAGCAAGCATAAAAAAGTTTCGTTTGTCAGCAGGGAAAAGAGTCAAAGAGATACAAGAATTAATTCCTTCAACCTCTACCACCACTGTCTTGTTAAACAACTTGTTGCACTGGCAAGTTCTGTAACCTGAGGAATATTGTGTCCCAAGTTTTCTTATTGGCAACATTCATTTAAATTTTGAGTCTTTTTTTGCTTGATGCATCTGTGCATTCACTGTTACCCATATAATCTTCTTAAAAAAGGATTTTATTCTGCCATCTCATTTGTAATTAAGCCTAAATCATGATTTAAACTTGAAAAAGCATCAAGGGCATCATTACACCTTAACTTCCCCTAGGTTTGTTTCAGCTGGGACACTCTTTAAATGAGAGATACATAAACCTAAAGCATGATTGAATAAAGTGTGTTGAGCAAATTTCAGAGCTCTACATGTGAACATGGAGAACAGAAGAAAGCAGAGTGACTAAATGAGTTATTGGGACACGCAGAAGGTCACTATGAGTGAGACATTGACAGGCCTTTAGATGAATGATTACAGAATAGTGGACTCTCTAGTAGTCTTATAATGTTATATGATATGAACATCCCACGAAGGCTGGGAGCACAGATGCTGCTTGTTATGTGCCAAGCATCATTAAGGGAGCAAACTGGAGGTAACTCCTCCAACTCTTCACTAGCCCACCAAATTGTCTCTTTTTGCCAACAGGGCATGGTTGCACTGCCAGAGGCAATGTCATGCAGAGACACATGAGTAAGGCTGAGAAACACAGTAGAGTAGCCCAGGTACAAAACTACCCTAGTGAAAACAGGCACAGTCTCAGTGATTCCATGCTAGGGCCAATCTAGGCACTGAATAAACGGTACAGTAACACTTTATAGAAAACTAAGACACTATTTTTGCTTAAATGATGAATGACATCATCCAAGAAGACTGAATGATTAGCATGCAATCTATTTAAGAAGAATAATAGATGATAAAAACTGGAAGGGATATGAAACAAGCTATTTGGGAAATATTTACATTACTTTTTTTTCAGTAGCTTATGTAATAAAATCGTGATAGGGGTGTAGGCAGGGATATTAAGAAGTTTGGGTTTTTTTTTCCTTTTGAAAATATCAAGTATTTTCTTCATTGTTGTTGGCTTCTTTTTTTTTTTTTTTTTGCTTTGAGATCTCTGTGGATGGCTGGAGAACAAATGGATCTATTAAATTACAAATTACAGGATACCAAAACCTGAGCAACTGAAAATTGAAGAGGTTTTTAGACTTGGAATATGATAAATCAGTCTTGTAAACATCCAGCAAACTCAAAAAAAAGAAACCTTTATTTCTGAAATTTCCCAGCCCACAGTCTTTTACATCGGGCCTGAAAAAGAATCCATTAATTTCTTTCTTCAGTCTTACAAATTGCTTTCTTCAAATGAACCCAAAATTTGATATGAGAAAAAAAAAACACAAAACAAGGCTTACAGGCTTTCATGCTGCATAAAGAATCAAAAAATTTATAAACTCATCTGATAAAAAGTGTATCAACAATAAAATAATATCTTTGACTTTTTTTTTTTTTTTTTAGTTTAACCATAGTCTAAAAAGAATTTCCAAAATACTGTAGATTGAATGCAATGATGTCCAGGAGGTTTCTGCATATGCAGACACAGGAAACACCTTAAAGGAATTCTAAGCAATGCTTTCTGAAATGAAAGATTTCCTTGGGAGTCATTCAACTTAAAAATGCTGTAAAAACAATCTAAATGGATGTCAGCTTTTCTATTAAAAAAGTGATAAATGTAATTTGCGAGTATTACTATTTACTATTACACTAAAGTGTCATAATTGATGTGGAACATTGTTCCAGCATATCTACACAGTTTATACTTATTTCCATAATACTTCTGTAATGTTTGTGTACTCTTTTGTTCTTCAAAACAATGAGTTTTAGTTCAAATAATTTCTTTTATGAAAAGTGCTACTTAAAACACCTCTTTACCAGGTATTCTACTTCAAAGTTTTTTGTTATTTTCTTGGACGATTGTGGTGGGTTGGTCCTGGCTAACAGACATACTCCCACCTCACCACTCCCCTGACTCTCAGCAGGGTGGACTGGGAGAAAATAAGAAGAACAAGGGAGAGAAACCTCATTGGGTCAAGACAAAGACAGGGGGATCACTCATCAGTTACTATCATGGGAAAACCAGACTTGACTTGGAGAAATTAGCTTAATTTACTGGGAATTAAAATAAGTATTTAGTTAACAATTCATATAACAGGGAACAAAAACAAAAAAAAAAAAAGAACAAGCAAGTGTTTACACACTTGGGGAAAAAAATCTTTTCTCCCCTTTTTCCAGGTTCATCTTCACTCCAAACACCTCCACACCCCCCTTGTTATCACCACAAGTTACATGCAGTCCCTTCAGTGAGGTGAAGGGCAGCACAGGGGAGTTGTGGTCAGGAGGCAGAGGTTTCTGTCTCCTGCTTCTTCCTTCTCACACTCTTTCTCTTCTCCATTGTGGGTCCTCCAGAGGCTGCAGTCCCTTCTGGTGTGTACCTGCTCCAGCACAGGATCATTCATCGGTGCAGTCCCTTTGGGGAAGTACTTACTCCAGCATGGGTCCTCCACAGGCCACAGTCACTTCAGGGCAAGGGGTTTCTGGTCCACCACAGAGTATGTCCTCCTCCTCCTCTGACCTTGGTGTTCCCTCTGTTGGTTTTCAATCTTTTTGTTCCCTTTTTCTCTCCATGTCTGTTGTTTTCTGCCCTTTCTTAAGTATTTTCACAGAGGTGTCACCAGCTAGGCTGATGAGCTCAACTGTGTCTTGTGGTGGGTCTGTTGGAGCCAGCAGAACTGGCGGTGTCTGGCATGGCGCAGCCCCTGGCCTTTTCTCACAGAGGCCACCCTGTGATCCCCACTACCAAAGTCTTGCCATGTAAACCGAATACAATGGTGAAAAAAGATTAAATACGCTCATTGACCAAACTGAAAAGAAAAGAACTAATGACAAGTTAAAGTAAAGAGATGATAAACAGCCCATATCCTCAAAGGAGTCTCTCTAAAATATTTTATCAATATCCACAAGGAACAAACACCCACAGAAGTAAATCAGTCACCAGACAATGCACAAGTATTGAGTACTACCTTCCAAACACGTTTGTAATTGTAAAAAGAGGTACTTCATTGTGTTATGACAGACAGCCCACCAAAAAGAAAAAAGATGTCGCCATAATAGGTAGAAGCCACCTGAGTAATAAAAGCATAAACAAAGTTAAAAAGATGCTGAATATTCTGCCTGGAATACAAACTTTGATTATATGCATCACAATTAATTATATTCGTTATTACAAATCAAAAATTGTGGATATCTTTTACATCTATGTTAAAGAACAAAATAACATGTTTTAATTAAGGAAATTATGGTAAATGTTCTTATCCTGCACACACATGGAATTCTTAATGCAAAAGTAATCAGCAGAAAAGTGATCAGATAATTAAATCACAATCAGAATGATCTAGAATAGGAAAAATTCTTCTTATTACCTGTATATCTAATTTTGAAGACAAGAAATTTATAGACACCTCTAAGTCCTGAGCACATTATGCGTTGATCAAATAAGTGTAAAGTAACAGGACATGTATCTGCAAATACAACTTGAGAGAATTTAACATAATAACGGAGTCACAACTAAGCGTGTCAGAACCAAGAGCCACTCAACACAGCTTCCCTCCCACAGATACAGAAAAATAAGTCCTTCCCCCCAAAGACCTTAGTTGTCAAAATGAAAGCAAATATAAGAAAAAGACACAAAAGTAAATTAAACTTCCTTTTTTTTTCAGGCAAACCTAGAAGTTACTCTTCAGATTAACAAATGTATAACCAATCACTAGACAATAGGTTAATAAAACTGAAAATTAGTAAATTCACCAACAAAGACATGACAACAGGGCAGAACTAATACCAAAACAATAGAAATTTACTTGCAAAGGGCAATGAGTTACAGATTCTTCATCACGTAAAAGTGGGAACTCTATTTCCCAGAAGATGTAACAGTGTGTAAGAATATATTCCTTGCAGATATAATAATTCAAAGGACTGTCTCTAGTAACATTGAATTACAAAGTTGGATTAGAAAAATCAAGGGCTATAACAGAAAAAGTGCACATCTTGGAAAGATAAATTCTTGGCGGAGTTTAACTGCATAAAAGTCACAATCCTGAAAATCCTCACTATTCAATTACTACCTTCCACCGAAGCAGCTTAATTCAGTGCACATTAATGCTTCCCTGTGCACCTGAAAGTGCAGTCTCCATGCATCCATAGAAGTGCCTCTGTTGTACTACTCTTGAGCAGCTTAACACAAAGCTTATCCCTGACTGGGATCCAAAAGCCAGGCACTCCACACCTTATGGTTCCTAAAAATCCCTCAAGCACACCAAGAGATGCAAGTACCCTAGAAGATGCATTTGCTACTTACCAATTTATTTTGTAATGGCAACGGTCATCCAAGTGCTTAATGGTCAGAGCACTTGTGCAAGAGAACCACGTTCAGCTGTTTTTTGAAGATTCCCATTAGCCAGGAGAGCACATCCATCAGTGGTTAACAGGCTGTTTTGTACAGGGACACATCCCACCCATCACATCTGAAGCTCTGCAGCCCAGACTCACCAAAACACAGCACTCGAGTTAAGGTTGCCCTAAGAGGAAGAACACTGCAAAAATTACACTTACTCTTCTCCTCTCTTTGAGGTCCAAGAAATCTTTATGTCCTGTACTGAGGCACAACACCAATAAAAAGGATAGCAGGTTATTGCTATGACTGCATTTCTAGGGACGCATCTGAATTTGAATTCCTCCTAGGCAAGGAGAGGAACTGAAATGTAGTTTCTCACATTCTGCATTTACGCTCTATTCATCAAGCCATGATCCGGCATGAGTAGTTGGTAACAGCACCATCAGGCACACCTTGAAAGACAAAAAGTGAACAAAAGTGCTCACTAACTTGGGAGGCAAAAAAGAGAAAGGGCTCCAGAGTTTCAAAAGAGTTTGATACACTAGCTCCATCTTGGACTGAAACCTTAAGCCATCTGTAGGTTGGGATTTATGAGCAATCCTATTTGTCTATGTGTCTGGCATAGGTGAGCTGCTGGATTTTTGTTGTCACTTTCCTTAGTGCACTGGTTAGGTTTTTGTTGTAAAGTGTTTTGCTCTATTCCATGTGTTGCAGAAATTGCCCAGGTGTCTCACTAAATGATTTCAAGTTCTTTTAAGAAATCAAGCACCTGGGTGCCTAAGTCACTTGTTGGTAACGGGTAAAGAGAAGTAACATGGACCTCTCACGAGTGCCTCTAGAAGGTGTCATTTTAGTGTCTGAAGGACTATGATAGTGATCACATTTCTTAAATCTTTATCACATGGGCATAGATATTTCCAGGAGCCTGAGAAGAATTACCTTATCCCATTAAAAAAAAGGTGCCATGTTTGTTTCTCGAAACTAAGTGGACTCCTCGGTGCTTATTAAAACTTGCTGAACACTCTAAATAGATATTCCAGGCATATCTTTGGTATTTTACTTTCTAAGGAGACATTACTTTCTTCATTTTGATTTCAGACAAACGTTATCCTGAAGATAAAAACAAGAGAAGGAAGTTTGTTTCACAAGAGAAGCAGAACAGGTCAAAAATTACTTTTCAGTATGATTGAATCAATAAAATTGTCATATAGTTGTCCAACTTAAAACCTAGCTGGTTTTGTTATGTTTTCTAGTACTTGCACTGCAGTCCAATAAAGTGGAAGTGTTACAAGTAGAGGCATAGAAATTATTCACAAATCAAGAACTATGCAAAAGGAGAAAAGAAATTACACAGTCAGTAAATATTTTGCTAAGACTATTTCTTCTCTTTTTGAGAAAGCAGAACTAACATCACTCCTTAAAAATTGTCTTGAAACCAATAAATTTCCAAGACAACTGAAAAAAAGTCCTTTTAAGATACTGTTATTTCGGTTCCCTCACTCTGATTGTGCTATATATTATTGCATGTTTCAGTGGAAGGTCTCAGAGAACATAAAACCTCTGATTCAATATCCTTGTCTAAACCATCTCTGCATGTATAAAATCAATAACTAAACCACAAAAGGTTCCAGAAATAAGCTAATAAACTAATTATAGTACTTCATCTTTAATTAGCACTAAGTATTTTCCAAACACCACCACTATTTATCACTGTTGACCTAACAGTACCCCCTTTAGGTTCAGGAGTTTGCCTTGTGTGGATTATGCAGAATCAGAGCCAAGAACAAAGGCTTTCATTCATTCTGCTGGGCATCTCCAACTATAAGATATTGGGGCTTTTATGTCACACTAGTAAATCTTAATGTTTAGTCCAGTAGGCCTTTGTCTCAAATTGCAGGATGATACTTAAGTTAGACAACATCTAACTGTAACTGCTCTCAAAGGACAAAGTAGGCATTTTCAGGAACCTGAGGTGACTAACATATCAGTGCAAGGGAGAATCTGTTATTAGGAAAATAATCAGCCACGGGAAAGCTAGGAGAGATGCATTTCTCCCATATTCTGTGTTGGCTTTACTATGTATGTGAGAACAAACGCCAGTGAGGGAATGAGAGGCAAAGATGAATTGTGCCACAGTAGCTTGGTTTTCCACCCTCCTGCACCTTGATGCGTACAGATGGAGTTACTGGGTGCACAGGTGGCATGATTGATTCCACAATGCTCTCAGGCCAAGGAGGCAAAAGCACAAGTCTGGGAAGCTGGAGGAAGATCGAAGGTGTTTTAGTGAATAGCTGCATACAGGCATCTTATTTAATTCCTCAGATCACAACAGTGTGACAGCGCTATCTAACCAGTTATTGCTGTGCAACTTGGACCCAAAATACATCCAAATGAGAATTTTCCACATATGTAATAATTTAAGCCCATTTCGCATGAGTCCACGTGGAACATTGAAGTGGGAAACAGAGGAGGTTCATATCGATCACGTTCCGGCAGGTATGTTAAAAATAAATGGAGGAATCCAAACTCAGCAGTTACCTTTGCAAATAGAGCCCTGTGTCAATGATACAGAGCCCAGAAGAGCTGCCTTTATTCACCTGAGCTTTTGTGTTGAGCTAATGAATGCCTCCAGCAGGGAAGCACTTGTCTGGAGACACCATGTGCACACAGATGTAATGTCATGGTCATGGAAACACATGATCAGAGGCTGCCATTTTAGGCCCTGGAAAAACATTTTCATAAGCCTAGTGCTTAGAGCTGCCGTGAGAGATTCTGACCAAGAAAGAAAATTTGATCTAAGGAAATGGTGTTTTGTAAATGATTGGTATCCACAAATATTTATGGAAAATATGGCAAGATTTTGAAACGTCTCTGCTGTCTCTCCTGCTAGATTGCTTATGAATCCAAGCTTCTTAGATCAACAGTTAAAGATCCCAGGCCCCAAGCAGCCCAGCTAGGACATTTCAGTATCTACAGCTCTGCTCCATCATGAGCCTAACATCCCAGCAACACTAGGAACTCCAGTCTGAGCCAGGGTTTCAGAGCTTCCTGTCTTCTTCCCCTACAGGTGGAAGAAAGGCAATCTTTAAAGTCATAGACATATTTCCTACTTTTCCCCAGGAAAATTAGAAGATGAAGATTTTCAAAACCAAAACTTTCTTCACCTCTTTGCTTGCAGAACAGATACCAGACTCCGTGCTGTCCTGAAGCACAACATAAGCATTTTCAGAGTGTCAGAATTTCCCCAGCACAAAAATGCTGAATTATTCGTTGCTTTCCTGGAAACTCACTTTTAGATCAGATGCGTTTTTCAGTTGAAAGAAGCACATGTTTTTGTAAATACACAGCTTTCTTCTTCAGTTGGGGTACTGGAAGGCAGCTTATGTGCAGATATTATGTGTCAAAACCAACAACAGACTTTTTCTGAATACTATTTTAAAAGAATTAATCCGAAGCTTTTCCATTAACATTAATGAACACTATCCACTTAAATACCCTGTAAAAAGAAGAGAAAATGGACACTATCAGGCATGAATAGTCAGCAAGTCTTACAAATTGCAGAAGCCCTGAGGGAAATTCATGTTCTAAATGAGTCAGTGTGTGATTGAAAGTGACACATCAGGGAAGCATATTCCATTCCATTTAAATTATTGTCTTTCTTTAGGCTTTTATGTTGTTTATGATGGATTATATTTTGTTTGCCAGAGATTCTGTTTTCATTGTTAGCAAGTGTGCATCTGCTGCTTCAGCACTCCAAGGTACCAGCTTCAATTAGCGTAATATTCTCATTAAATTAAGATGTTTATAATGTCTACAATGCAAATGCAACAGGGCAAAAGAATAATACAGTTCAGTTTGAGTATCTCAGTTAAATCAAAGGTATGGCCTTTTAAAAGGCAAACAATGCTTTTATTATCACAAATATTACACATATCGAAGTCCCATGATGTCATTGGTTATGGCAGGGGCTAGGTACCAGGGGTACAACAGAATGTATCTATTCTTCCAAATTTGGTGCCAGACTGCCGTTAAGAAGGAGTTACCACCTTGAAACAAAGACAGGTAGGTCCCATCTTCCCAGTTTGGAGCTACTAGCATTTTTTGCACTATTAGTCTTGAACAGTGCTCGTGAGCAATTGAGCAGTATCATGCCTTTCTGACGTATGGGCTTGTGTTTATGGAAGATCTTTTTGCCCCTCTTTTATTCCATGTCTTTGCTGGATTTTACTTAGTTGTTGAAATAGCAAGCACTCCCCAAATTGCCCACTAAAATCTGCCTCTAGTCTGCACAGCTCCCAGCTGGGCTTAATGTCATCCATAATCAGCTTCCCACTCTTTCCACTGCTCCCCTTTCTTTCTTCCTCACGACACCCACACAGCCTCAGACCCAAAGGACACCATCCCTAAACAAGTCAGGGAATAGGGAACAAACACCCACTCATTGCTGCTGAACCGTTCCTTCAGACTCATTGACATTCCAACTATCTATACTCAATATCTCCACACCCTGATTTAGCAAAAAAGAAACACTGCTTATAAGTGAGCTACAAGTGAGCTCACTCTGTACAGATTATTCTTTGAAGTCTGCATGTTAAAACCTCAAACCCTGAACAAGTGCACCACAGCTGTATCAAAACAGTTCATCCAATTTAGTACCCTCATGGAAAAGTTCCTTACATCTCTTTTACTTCCCCAAAATAAGGTTGAACACACACACAGGCACACATTTCAGAATCCTATCTCAAGCTCAAGTATAATCATTTATTACAATCTTTCCCATGAAATGGTGGAAAAAATCCTGGAATTATATATGCACTAGTATTAATATCATTAACAGACTAGTACAGTCACCGCAACTGTCAGTACACAGGGCACATGTATCTTCACAGTTTGATAAACTGTATTATCAAAGAAACCTTGCAGAGAAACTGCAAGCAAAGCTAAACTTAGAAAGAGAGCATAGCCTGAAATTTACATTTTCTGCATTTGAAGCTGATATGGGTAAGTTCAGAAAAGAGGTAACTCTATCCAGTTTTCTGACTGACCAGACCATGATAAGGGAGTCATATGCTTACTGTCCTCATACAAGTTTTTTAATATTTTTAAGGCAAACACATACACGTGTATTTATTAATCATACTATATAACACTATTATATCATATAACCATCCCACAGTCAGCTAAGAAATACCTGTCTGCAAGGCTGTTATCGTACATGTCCCCTACACTTCAAGTATTCATGAATGTTTTATCAATATGAGATTATTATTATTTTCACTTTTAGAAACCTAATACTAGATCTTAAAAGACTCAGGACAAAATTAATGTGTAGTATAACACTACTGAACCGATTTGAGACACAGAAAGAAAGAATTTTGACCCTATTTTTTCCTGAAGGTGGTATGAGCAAGCATAAAGGTGGCCTGGTTAGAAAGGGAAAATTACTGAGCAAAAGAAAATGTCTGCAGAAAAATACTGACAGAGAAAGGCCTGCCAGCCTGGAACTGCAAGCCTGGGAACTAGGCACGGGAACCAGAAACATCCTTGAACAGTGCAACTGGCCTCTTTGAAGTACAGCCAGGGTACTTAGAAAGCACAGACATCCTGAGATACCATCGATAAATGCAAAACCAAGGGACTGTAATGGCAACTTACCATCTGAAAAGGTGGAAAGCCTTTTACTTATCTTTCTCTCTCTCTCCAAATAAGTAGTCTGTTATAAGTATCACTGCTGTTATATTGTTGACAAGTTGCTTCACTAACAATAAGTTTGTAGTAACCTGTAATAGTATATACCTACTTGGTTGTTGCTGTTATTGGTTGTTGCTATTATATTGATTAGGGTTTTACGATCAATTACTGCTATTTTTGATTGTTGCCATACCTTTAATTGTTACTATGTTGTTAATTGTTGATTGTAACGGGGGGCAGGGGGGAAGAGAGATTCACTTTATTATTCATGGGTATACTTGCTAGTGGTGATTGTTGTGGCATTTGTGGTAATCTGTAATGAAGTAGAGAAATTTAAAGGATAAAGCCTCCATGTCCTTGTGTATTATGGAATCCTATGAACCCACGGTCATGATCCCTATATACCCTGCAGACCCTTTAGGTTGTGATAAAAGGCCATTCATTATCTAATCTAATTTCCTAAACCACTTAAAATGGTTCAAAAGGAGAGTGATTTTAAGTAGAGAATAGCAATCAATTTAACATCTTATTCAAACTGTTTAGCAATTTCAAACATTTGCTAAATGAAGAATTGACAAATCAGTTCAAATAAAAATCAAGATAAACTTCTATTCATGGATTGCAAGAAACTTAATGATTTCTGTTCACAGAAAGGGAAAGAAGCAAATGTTGCTGGAGCTCAGCTTGGAGGTGGTTAATATAAAACTGGTTTCCCATGTAGTTAAACAAACTTGATGAGATCTAAACACTCATCAAAACCAAGGGAATTACCATTTTCTGGATGTAACCATCAGTCCTTTCCTAGACTATAGAGGACACAGTAGGTTACTCCAAAAATCAGATACCTCAAAGGTACCCAACAGTTTAATATCCTTTTAAAACCACTGACTAAGCCAAGGGAATCTTGCACATGGAAGTTTTATCCTCTAATTCAATCTGAGCAACTAGTTCTGCACAGCCAAGTGTCTGAATAAGACACTTTCACCTTTGTTTGGATTTGGTTAGAAAGAATTTGACTTCCTTGCATTCACCATTATACTGGTTTTGTTGTCTCTCCTCATGTTCAAATAATACTACCTACCTCTAAGTACTCTATTTGCAGGAATAACTATTTATCACAGATTGAGCCTGTGATCAAGGAACTCTAAAAATCAGGGATCAGATGAAGAATGAGGATTCTCTAGAAATTTCTTTATTAAGACTTAACCATGATGGGTGTTCAGCGTCTTACACACTAATCAATGCCTAATGTACTCAGGAGCATGTCTAGCATGAACCTATTATCTCGCAGGAATTCAGTTCATTTATAGAAAAGCATAGAAACCCTGCTGTCTCTTCCTCTCCATGACTACTTCAGGAAACCAATGAAGAAATTAATATGAACTATTTCCCTAAGACTAATTGATAAAGGCAGGAGGTATGAAGAATGCAAACATCACTACTGAAGAGCTGTTTGGAGGTATGCTCATCCGAAAGCCACCTAAACAAAATGTTAAGAGGCCCTGAGCTTCTTCCAAAGACATATCAGCAGAATTACAGCAAAGCACCTTATACAATGGCCCGTATCTTAGCTAACACACGCAGAAGCTTCAAAGCTAGAATGATTAAAGCTCATAAGCTAGTCCTGAAACACATATGAGAAGACATGAATCTTCTGTCCAACTGGCACAATAGCACACATTTATCAGTGGGTTACGTGAAGCTCTTTGAGGACTGTGCAAGTCTTGCAAATTTAATAGAATATGCTTTCTTAGCTAATCCTACTGCTGCGAACTACCTCACCTTGGCTGAGCTAGTGAAGATCTCCATAAAAATAAGGGAAAGGAAAACAGTGCAAAAACTTCAGAGTATTTACTAGATGAAAGTAAATAATGTTCAGTCTGCAGCAATCAGCAATCAGACTCCCAGACCTGCAGCTTTGGAGAAACACATCTAAAAGAGGATACACATATTTCTGTAACTGTGTAATGGTAGCCAGACGATGGCAAAAGAGGTGATTTTCAGAGAAGGTACTAAATTTTCCCCAAGTACTGGAAAATTTAGAGGGAAGTGCTGAAGTTGCTTGAGTTTCTTGTCTATGCAGTTCAATGCCTTATAAATGTATTTGGAATTTAAGTTTTGTGCTTTAAACAAACTTTAAAATACTTGATGTGGGGATAATAATCATACCTTAAATTAGTAATAGATACTCCTGAGCCTAACTTCACAGTAGCATAATGGGGCAGCGGGTTACTGTTTGGTTTGGTTTTGACTCTATGTGGCCACAAATTATGTTCTTACTTTGGACATTTTCTTCAGAGGTTATCATAAAATGTTTTGTTTAAGGGACAGAAAATTACAAGAAGTCATAATATTTTACTGTTCTTTTGAAATATATGTATACACATAGATTTACACTATGGATTCATTTTGGAGAAATGTGTATCATCATTAGAAAATGGCTCGTTTTCTTCTTCTGTGCCCTGCAGAGAGACATAGGCAAGTTAGAGAGCTGGGCAATCACCAACCATATGAAGTTTAACAAGGGCAAGTGCCAGATTTTGCACCTGGGACATGGCAACCCTGGATGTACATACAGACTGGGGAACAAGAGGCTGGAGAGCAGCCCCGTGGAGAGGGATCTGGGGGTTCTGATTGATGGTAAGTTGAACATGAGCCAACAGTGTGCCCTGGAGCCAGGAGGGCCAACCGTGTCCTGGGGTGCATCAAGCACTGTATTGCCAGCCGGTCGAGGGAGGGGATTGTCCCGGTCTGCTCTGCACTGGTGCAGCCTCACCTTGAGTGCTGTGTGCAGTTCTGGGTGCCACAGTACAAAAAGGATATGAAGCTACTAGAGAGTGCCCAGAGGAGAGCCACAAAGATGGTGAAGGGTTTAGAGGGGAAGCCATACGAGGAGTGGCTGAAGTCACTTGGTCTGTTCAGCCTGGAGAAGAGGAGACTGAGGGGAGACCTCATTGAGGTCTACAGCTTTCTCACAAGGGAAGGAGAAGGGGCAGGTGCTGATCTTTTTTCCCTGGCGACCAATGATAGAACCCGAGGGAATGGCAGGAAGATATGCCAGGGGAGGTTTAGGTTGGACATTAGGAAAGGTTCTTCACCCAAAGGGTGGTGGGGCACTGGAACAGGCTCCCCAGGGAGGTAGTCACGGTGCCAAGCCTGACAATATTCAAGAAGCATTCGGACAACGCCCTCAGACATATGGTGTGAATTCTGGGGTTGTCCTATGCAGGGACAGGAGTTGGACTCGATGATCCTTGTGGGTCCCTTCCAACTGAGAACATTCTATGATTCTATGATCTACAGTCTTTGAATAAGGGATCATATCATGTGGAAGGTATGTGTTGCTTACTTTGGAGATTAACATCTCAGCGGTCTTTTCATCCTCAAGATTCTTTTACCATAAACAGAAACAAAGGAGCTTGGAAATTTTCATCGCTTTTTCAGAACTGTCTAGCCAGAATCCTTTGATCTTAAAGGCCATTAAATGAGAAAAGATTACTGAGCATGAGATATTCAGGACAACGTACCCTGGCCTTAAAAGAGTCCAACATAAAAATTAGCAACAAATGGACTTTACAACTTTTCAGAGAGTGAATCAGCATACCTATTGCCTCAAGCCCATAGAGTAACCATGACTTAATGGTTTTCTTTGTCACTCTTTTGCTTTCTTATAGATTCATATAATTTACCACAACTTTCCTTTCCTCTGTCTTGTTTTACAACCCATATAAACTCATTTAAAAGAGTCAGTCCAAGGCAAAAAAAAAAAAAAGGTAAATTTGTCTGTGACCTTGGAAGACCTAGACAGATTATGACATTTGTTCTTTCTTTTTTACAGTTGCTACCTACAATTAATTGTAATAAAAAATACAGTTAATATTATATTTTAGTGAGTTATCTTTTCCTAATCTTCAGGTTTTATTTCTCATTACAGGAGACTAGGTGCTTTTAAGGTGCTGTATACAGCAGACCTGTAAAAATACAGGTTCTTTAGGAAGAATACCTGGGTTTCAAGCAAGAACCAGGTAACTGATATTTCTAAGCAACTAATTCAGTCAAAATTCACAGGAGCCTGAAAATGAGCATCTACAATAGGAGTGGCATATGAAATTCTCGAGGTAACATTTTCTTTATAATGTCATTGCCTTGTTCCCCTGTGAGTAGAATTAAAAAAAAAAAAAAAAAGCAGTGGCACATTTTGAAAGATTTTATTGTATTGCATTAGCAACTATCCTTTTCATTTAGCATTTTTCATTTAAATTGTTAATATTGATTTTTTTTATACACAATCCAGTACAACAGTCACTTGTGGAAGGCTTTGTTCATAATTGCAATGACTTCTGTATTGTACTAGAGAAGATGAATATTGATGTCACTGCATTGAGAATTTATAATGTAATAAAACAGTGTGCCATACAGCACAGAACTGTCACTGTTTGACAGCCTAACTCTGAACAATGCCTGTTAGAATAGTTAGAGGATTTTCTTACTAGTAAATGGTATTTTTGCTGGGGCAATATCAGTCTACAAGCACATGTGTTTTTCTCTTACGTCACTCTGAACAGGGACATAAACAATTCTCTGCAGAGTTACTTTTACCTCTACAGCATGCTGTAGACTAATACACACCATAGTAAATAGGGAAGTACATGGAAACAGCCAGTAAGCAACATGGTTCTGGGACACTCTTTGCACTTCCTGGGGGAAACAAGTGATAACTGTTCTCTGCTTTAATTACAATATTTAAGTTTGATAGAGACAAATATCTGCATAGAAGTGAATTTTAAGAGAAGAAATTGCTGTCCTTATAAAGCAGCAAGTTAGTATCAGGTTAATAAAGAGATAATTAAGCAAAGCCAGATCACATTCAGAACTAGATGAATATTAACTTACATGGAAATCCAGTTCAAGTTGGATATATCATGAAACCACAATACTGATGACAAAGGTAAGCAGCAAACAGTAATTAAATCCTGCAATGTTATGAGGGGTCATCATTCAGCTATTTCAAGTTATAAAAAAAAAAAAAGAATTAATAGGTGTACAGGTAATTTTGCAGCTTCTTTATAAATTTATGTGAACCACCATTTGTGGATGGTGAAAAATTATGTGGATATTAATCACCTGTTCTTCAGGAAAACCATGGACAGAAAGGGAGGCATACTGTAAAAGGATTTAGGGCAAAGCAGCATTTTCACAGAAAATGAAGAGCTGGATGTGAGAGGCACAATGAAAAACCTTTATAATCAGGAGGCACAGAGAATGAGATGGGCATGTAAAGAAAGAGTCACAAAGAAGAGGGAGGACCCCACAATTTTCTCCTTCAGTCCAACCTCATGCAGGAAACAGAGAAAGAGGCGTTTCAGATTTATTTACTAACAAAAAAATGGAGCTCCTAATCTATAACAATGGGTCACTTTTTGAAGGAACCCCAGCATTTTTCATCTTCCAGCCAGAAAGTGCTGGTTCCTCTCCTACCTTTAGTTTCTTTTCAGGCCTTGTGTAGTTGGAGCCCAGGATTTTTAATATGAGATTTTTTTTCCATGATTCAGGGTGACTATAGCAGAAAACCCCAGGTTACACACACCTTGACCAGTGGAGTTTGTTCAGTGGAGACGTAAAACATCTGTTTTGGAAAAAAATCTGGTAATCATGAAGCTGCTTTCTTAGATATGGAATCTTCTTCTTCATACCAGCAAAAATCATTCCACTAGTTTGAGTTCAGCAATGTTCAACCCCAGACTAACAGCAGGATTATGGTCTTGTAATAGTTTCCAAATTTGTAATGTTTGTAATGTGGAAAACACAAAAATTATGCTGTTCAGGCACTTCTTGCCCTATAACATCCCAAATTATTAGGTCTTTCTAGTATTATGTACAAGAGTAAATTAGGTGATAATTGGCAATTCCTACTGCACTTCAGGTCTCCATCTCTCAATTTATTGTTGTTGAACGCAAGGGCTGCATCAGCTCTGTCCTGCTACAGATGCACTGAGAGCACTCTCACAGTCACATTTCTGGCTGCCCATACCATCTCCTTTCTGGGGTGCTGTCTGAATTTCCATGGGACACTCTAGCCACTCCAAGAGGGAAGTGGCCTTATGGTTTTCTCAAAAGTGTCCACGTACTTGTTGTCTGAATGACTACTCTGAACTAATGCTTAAAATATAAAAAATATTTACATCAGAACATTACATTCCAAATTAATCACAACATCATTAACGGTACTACCAAGGGGTTTTAGGTTATGGAATCTTTTAGGATTATGAATTTTCATTTTAATTTGATGCACAGGGTTTTGTGGGATGGATGGAAGTTATGAGAAAATCTTAACCAGTCAAGAAATTAATACTTTGGTCTAGCTGTACTCCTAAGTAACGCAGTCAAACCATTTCCCTGATGAAAAAAAAGGATTTATGCAGTACCATACATTTCCACACTGAATCTGAGTGAACAAAACTAAATATTTCATTTTTCTTTTAAATATGCTTCATGGATCTTATACCATGTCTTATACTTTCTTGATAAGGAAAATACAGGGTGTTGTGGTTTAACCCAGCAGGCAGCTAAACACCACACAGCCGTTTGCTCACTCCCCAGTGGTACGAGGGAGAGAGTCAGAAAAAAAAAAAGAAAAAAAAAAAAAAGTAAAATTCATGGGTTGAGATAAAGACAGCTTAATAAGACAGAACAGGAAGGGATAATAATAGTAGTAGTAGTAGTAGTAGTAGTAGTAGTAGTAGTAGTAGTAGTAGTAGTAGTAGTAGTAATAATAATAATGATAATAATAATAATAATAATAGAATATACAATATAAGTGATGCACAATGCAATTGCTCACCACCCTCCAACCAATGCCCATCCACTTCCCAAGCAGCAGTTCCATCACACATAATGGTTACTTGGGAAGACAAATGCCATCACTCCAAATGTCTCCCCCTTCCTTCTTCTTCCCCCAGCTTTATATGCTGAGCATGACATCATATGGTATGGAATATCCCTTTGGCCAGTTGGGGTCAGCTGTCCCAGCTGTGTCCCCTCCCATCTTCTTGTGCACCCCCAGCCTACTCACTGGTGGGGTGGGGTGAGAAGCAGAAAAGGCCTTGACTCTGTGTAAGCTCTGCTCAGCAGTAACTAAACCATCCCTGTATTATCAGCACTGTGTCCAGCACAAATCCAAAACATAGCCTCATACTAGCTTCTATGAAGAAAATTAACTCTATCCCAGCCAAAACCCGCACACAGAGTTTAATATTGTACGATTTTGTCCCTCAGTAATGTGCTCTGCCTGAAAAGTATATGTCAACACCTCTTATTAGATAATTACGTTCCATCATTATCATGATTGAGTCCAACTCATCATTGAACCCTAATTTCTATTTTTTGCAATGAAAGGTAAAAGGCAAAATGGTTTCTTATCAGTTACCCTGATATTTATTGCTAACTATACAGACTGGAAAATTATGCAAATAATGAAAGAGGCATTTTCATTAATACCTAGAAAAAGCATTTTTACTGAAAAGTCATAGGTTTGCTTAATGGAAAACTGAGACATAAAGCAGCTTCTTGCAATCTTATTCTTCTCATGAGCAATTTGCATTTGTTTCATGAAAAATATTTTCCAAGTTAGGTAGCAAAGGTAAAATGAATGAGTTGGTGTCTAATATTCAGTTGCAACTGCAAAGATTCTTTATACAGAACTCATTTCGTTTATCAAATAAACAGGGGCTGAATTTTTTTTTTAAAGGTCAGGCACAAATAAAATTGGATATTCCATTACTCATCAGTACTCTTTTATGACATGAACAAATTCTTAAGTGGAGCTAACCAACCATCTTTTTTCTTTGGAAAAATAAAATATATTTTAGAGATTATTTTAAAAATTAACTACTGTTACTACTGCTAACTACTGTTACTGCCTACTGTTACCTGAAATAGTTTGTCTTTTCAACATAAACAATGCTTATTCAGTGCTAAGTGTGAGGGCATTTTGGCTGTCTCATAGCTAAGGAGTTGTAAATCTGCATCTGCCAGCCTCTTTCTCCAGGGTAAAACACCGGGGATTCTCAGTCCAGAGGATGTATGCAGGCCAGACTGGCAGAGTGCAGTCCTTTCAGGCTTCATATGGAAAGAAGAATTTTCGGGAGAAAGGGGTGCTGTGGGAAGGTTGTCACTAGGTGTGGCAGATTATAGGTGGGTCTATTTTTATCTATAAATTCCCTCTATAGTAAGACACCACGGTTGGCATTGCCTTTTTCAAGATCCATAAAACGATGGAATTTTCTCTCACTGGATATCTTAGTATTTTCACAAACATTTTCATCCAGTTTCATAAGCAAAGGTGATAGAAAGAAATCTTGTATTTAGCACAGACTCCCATGAGTCTAAGCACAAGTCTCATAAGGATAAAGGATGTGCTGAGAGCTGTTATTCTGTAGTTCAGTATTTACTTTTCACTTTCTATCAAATGTCAGGAAAAGACTGTAATCTTTCAAAAAACTAAATTCAAATAAATTATTTCAAATTCTTCACACACAAAAAAAGATTCATTGCAGTTCTGAAGTCTTATCAAAGCATGACATGATAAAGCATGCATAGGGGAGGACCTACAGAGTAATGCCTGGTACATTATCCTGTTCAATGACGGAAATAATTCCATTCTACAGTTAATGCTATATAGTTTCTGTATGCATTTTGGGATTATAACTACACTGCAGGCAGTAAAAGTATATGCCATCTCTTTCCTCCTCCAAATGCTTAGTAAAATAACAAATGTTCACAGATATTCTTGTTTCTAATTGGATTCCTTCTAGGCCACCTACACAGAAAAACACAATTGCTGATGCCTGCAGCAGCCACATTGTGCTGTATTGTATAAATAGCTCTGGGAGTTCAATAAAGAGCCAAATCGTACAACAGGTTTCACAAACAGGAGCCTTCATTTGTTAAAGATGAAAAGGTCAGTCCCCCAATTTCCAAATTGTTTTTGCTTTTGAAACACTAGGAGAGGATCAGGGATTGAGAGGGGGACAGAAGGGAGGAGGTCAATTTTTGCCTTTTCTTTTGCAGTTATCTATGTATTGGCTCTAAAATGTGTTAAATAAATGTAACAATACAAATTGTAGATGATTATATGCAATGCTTACAGTAAATAATATGTAATTATAATAGACAGTGGGTATAAAATGGACTGGAATGAAACACGAAATATATTGCTGCAGTAAATAGAAGTCCAGTACCATACAGCGAAAAGGCTCTGAAATCAAAAGTCCTTTGATAGCATGATGTTGTTTGAACAACTAAAATGGATTATGATTCCACTGGGTAGGTGTGTACTTTAGCATTCCACATTGTATTAAAAAAGATAAAAATTCGGGAAGCAACTGCCATCAAGAGAAAACCTTCAAATAGATTTTCTCTGCTGGTAAAATTACCACTTACATTTTCCACTTTACAAAGAAATACAAAGCTGTGAATTTGTATTAGAACAGATTTTATTTATGCCAAGAGAAAACTAGATAGCTAGATAAATAGATATTAGTAGACAAACACACAAATATTCTGTGTACATGCACGTGTCTTAGATGCAAGAAAGCTCAAAAAAAGGCTACAGTGTGAGGCATCTAAAAGTTTATAAATGTAAAAATTAAGAGTTTCTGTCAAATTGGCATTCTTCAGTGTTTGCCGTGGCAAGTGGTGCTATCTGGAGGTGTACGCTGATTATCCTAGCACTCTAAAATCTCTCAGATCCCTGCTTGATATAGCTTCCTCAGATGCTTCATGCTAACGCAATCACCTGATTTGCAATCTGGAAGGACTAGTCTGAGCTAGTTCATAGCTTCTCAGAAATATAAACAAACTGAACTTTGCTAACCCTTCCAAAAGAGAAATAGAAGCAGATGGATAGAGGGGCAGACAAGTGGGTGAGGGGAGCAGTGGAAAAGACAAGGGAGGAGATATTTTAGATTCAAGATTTAGAGATCCTTCAGTGTCATTCCTTGAGGAATGCTTCTAGAAAGGAGCTACCTCCTTCCCAGCCAGCAGCAGAAACTACCAGTCTATATAATCACTAAGTGGAAGTAGCTGTACTCAGCCTTGCTTACCAGGTCTTCCTATATGTACGTGGGCCAGCATGTGTACTTCAAGATTTTCTGAGTTATGCATAATCTAATCATCTGCAGGCTTATTTTTCCAAACAAAAGGCAATGCCCTGATTTAAAAACAAGTCCCACGAGAATTTTGCTTCCAAGCGTGGAAGTGCTGGTTCTTCTCAGTGAAACATTTAAGATCCTTTTAAAGGGCAAATGTGCTTTCCCCTTATTTACATTCTGGGAAATGAGCTAACCATGTAGCTTTATCTCTTCCAGAAATAAAAATTGACACCCAGCATGGGCATTTTCACCGAGAACATTTTAAGCTGTGAAATCTTCTAAGAAACTGAAAACAGGATCTTAAAATGAAAAGGGACAGGCCTTAGATGCAGACCCTGCCTACACATGCCATGGAGGGAGAATCACCCTGGCTTTATCTTGCTGCTCAATGCCTGAGCAAAGCTTTTGCTCCAGAGAGTACTGAGTAAGGGCTACATAAGGAATATCGGTGTCTCCAATGTGCTGCACAGCACAGTACTGAAGGGGAGATACACCAGACTCCCACAGTCCATGTCTTCTGTGGTCCTACTGCCTCGTATCAGCACTGAGGAGGAAGGAGAGGGCAAGGATATTTCTTTCAGTCCATTGGCTTCAGTAGTGACTGCTGGGGTTATGCTGTCAATGTGCCTCTCACATTCATTATCTGCAGTAAGATACCATATTTGTGCATATAAAATTACTTTCACCCACTGAGAAGAAAAACTTCCTAAAAAAATCTGTCCTGAAAACTGAAATTGAGATTGGTATCCTTAGCATCCAAGGCAGATGGGCTCTGTTAGGCATAAGCAGTGAGGCTCCAACGACCTCTAGCATGCTACTTGCAATGACACTTCCTACCTTGGCTCTATCAGTCCACCCTTGCAAATGTCTCTTGTGCATTTTTATCTCTGCTTTATTAAGGAGTGTAATACATTCTTTTCCGCATGTCCCTCTAAAATTCCTCTTCTTGCTAATCCTTCTAACACAAAAAACCTTGTCATATTCCCTTCTCTTTCACACGAGCAGGATTTCCCACCACTTCAGTTTTCATTCTTCTCTTCGCCATCTAAGTAATCTGTTTATGCAGTCTCTGATGTCATACTGGGCACGTGCTGTCCCTCCCATGGGACTTCAGTCTCACACAGTGAACAGAGTATAAAGACAGGGAGCGTCCACAACTGCAGGGAAAGGTCTGCTCAGTCCATGGAGCCCAGTGGAGAACTTGTGCACAAATTACTCTGTGGGATGTTGCATTTATCCACATACATAGGAAAAATCTGTGGAGTAGTTAGAGCACGCTTAGGCAAGAAGACTCACCAAATAATTAAACTGCCAAACTCTTAAAAGAATTCTGCAAAGTGCTTGTAAATTGATAATCCTCTAGGTTAATCATATGGTCAAATTTGAGCCCATTTCCTACTAACGGTAAAAATTGTTGATCCCAAGGGATCCCCTTCCAAGTTTCAACACTTCTTCAAAGCACAGATGTGCTAAAGGTGCTTCATAAATAGCTGTTTCACATTTTCAAGAGTGTGGGAGTTTTTTGAACTCATTTTGCTTCGCTGTGTCAAGTTGCAGGCAACATTCTGTATCTGCACTACCTCTAGGTGAGACCCTGATAACACTGCACCTGGCATACATTCTTTCTGTAGCACAAAAATTATAGTACTCTCTCATTAACTTGGTTAAGGATCTGTTTGCATTTTAAGATTTTTTTTCAGAATTCTAACGTAAGGAATAGATTGGGAGAGTTTTGCCAGTACATTAGTAATTTTTAACATCATGAACCTGATCAAGGAAGAAAAAAATAATTTCCTACACAGCGGAAAATATGATGGAGATACAGTTTATTTTCTAAATAAGGAAATTATTATGGAATTGGACGTTAAAAGCGGTTCATTCTTCCACTAGTACAACACTTCAGCTTTTAATGTTGCTATTGCATTTACTCTGGATTCTGGCATACATAATAAGAGACCTAAAACCTTTAAAGTGACTCACTGTTGAACTAAGTTGGTTTTTAAAACCATCAAAACTATGTAAATTGCAATGCAATAGAAGACAAGTAGGAAAAATAGAATGGAAATGCTGTGAAAGGAAACTGCATGTAGTGCTCCTGCCATCTTGTGGCTCTTCTGCGCAAAGGCATATGAATGTTAACTCCTTCAGTTACATACTTAAACTAAGTTTCAGTATTAATTCTCCTAGTGCCTACCTGTGGCACAGGTCTGCCAATAATAGTCATACACACATGAACTGTTCAGACAAGGCCTAGCCATGTGTTGAAATAAAAAAGTATGTACCAGGAAAAAAATATCTGGAAAGAGAAAGATATTTTTAGTTTGTAGACATCTTTTATCATCCTCTGGGCTCCAGACATACTTTAGAATCATAGAATCGTTTAGGTTCGAAAAGATCTTAAAGATCACCAAGTCCAACCATTAACCCAGTGCTGCCAAGTCTGCCACTAAACCATGTCCCTAAGCACCACATCTACCCGTCTTTTAAATACCTCCAGGGATGGGGACTCAACCACTTCCCTGGGCAGACTCTTCCGACGCTTGACAACCCTTTCGGTGATGAAATTTTTCCTCATACCCAATCTAAACCTCCTCTGGCACAACTTGAGGCCATTTCCTCTTGTCCTATCACTTGTTACTTGGGAAAAGAGACTGACACCCACTTTGCTACAACCTCCTTTCAGGTAGTTGTAGAGAGTGATAAGGTCTCCCCTCAGCCTCCTCTTCTCCAGACTAAACAACCCCAGCTCTCTCAGCTGCTCGTTATATGACTTGTTCTCTAGACCCTTCACCAGCTTCGTTGCCCTTCTCTGGACACGCTCCAGCACCTCGGTGTCCTTCTTGTAGTGAGGGGCCCAAAACTGAACACAGTATTCATAGAATCATAGAATGCTTTGGGATGGAAGGGACATTTAAAGGTCATCTAGTCCACCCTCCCTGCAATAGGCAGGGGCATCTTCAACTAGATCAGGTTGCTCAGAGCCCCGTCTAGCCTGTCCTTGAATGTTTCCAAGAGTGGGGCATCTACCACCTTGCTGGGCAAGCCGTTCCAGCGTTTCATTCGAGGTGCAGCCTCACCAGTGCCAAGTACAGGGGGACAATCACCCCGCTGGTCCTGCTGGCCACACTATTTCTGATACAAGCCAGGATGCCATTGGCCCTCTTGGCCACCTGGGCACACTGCTGGCTCATGTTCAGGTGGCTGTCAACCAACACCCACAGCTCCTTTTCCACCAGGCAGCTCTTCAGCCACTCCTCCCCAAGCCTGCAGCATTGCATGGGGTTGTTGTGACCCAGGTGCAGGACCCAGCACTCAGCCTTGTTGAACCTTATACAGCTGGCCTCAGCCCATAGATCCAGCCTGTCCAGATCCCTCTGTAGAACCTTCCTACCCTCCAGCAGATCGACACTCCCGCCCAACTTGGTGTCATCTGGAAACTTCCTGAGGGTGCACTCGATCCCCTCATCCAGATCATCGATAAAGTTATTAAACAGAATTGGTTATTGATAAAGAAATTAAACAGAACTTTCCCAGAGGAAAGAAAAATACATTTTATTACATGTATATAAATACAAGTATAACAAATTTATACATGTATCTATATTGAAAACTGTATTTAAAGGTTTTTTTCTCCTGGAAATGCATACATTTATACATACATATACATGCACTCAAACACAGACACCATTCAATGTGTATGTATTTAAATATTTGTGATTCTAAATTCGATCTAAAAAGGTCAGTAGATAAGGTACATAATCAGCCTTACTTTTTTCAATTTCACTTCTTCCTGAGACAATCAAGACATACGATTACTTCCCCCACAACTTCAGCTTCCAGGAGCTACCGCATCAACTCAGACAATCTGACCTGAATTTAAACCATTCAACTCAGTTCAACAAACCGTCATGTTTCCATTCAGATAGATTCAGCCTGAAATGAAATATTGAGCTTGTTTTCCCAATTGGAAAGCAAAACATCACAGCAGAATTGAAACTTAAGCACTGAAAATTTCAATTTTGCAGACTCTGTTTTGTTCCGCTCATTGTGGCCAAATATGGTTTGCATTAAAAAACCTTAATCTGATCTAATCAAAAGCCACTAGCCAATCAATCAGTATGAACAGAAACTGCTGGCTTTCTTCATTTCACCTTTGGAGCCCAACCACAGAAACCGGCAATGTTTCTCTGTCCTGAGAACTTCAAGTCTGACCACATGAGACTAAGGCTTACAGAGTTCACCTGCCACCAGTTCCATAGCGCTAACACCCCCTCCCCAAAACAGAAAGAAATTAGAGAAAGCACAATGGGTGGTCAGGTTCTTGAGGCTCTGAGATGACTTCTTGAAAAGAGGCTATGATACGAGATTTTAACAGATTGTCCTCTGCAAAGAAGGCATATGCAATTCCCACTGCAGAGGAGGAGTAAAGTGTTTAGCATTCCATCCCGGCCATACCCTATGACATAGGATATTTAATTTTTTTGTGGAGGGACTAACACATTAGAGCATTGTCAACACTACTCATCTGTAGCCCTCTCTCTTTCTGAGGCATGAGGAAAACTAGGTGGTGCAAACTATATTTGGGGAGAAAAGACTGAATCGGCATTGTCAAGAGAATATTACTATTAATACCATCCAAGAATTTTTACCATGGTAAAGAAATTTCATCTGTTCATGAGGGAAAGCTGCTGCTGGTTCACTGAAAATTATTGGGTGCCAACTGGCACAAATAGCAGTTGTGGTGATTTCTCATACACAGCTGGGATGAATGGTTGAGATGGAAACTGAGTAGCCCATTTAACTCCTTGACCCTGCACAGGAGTGCTTTACTATCAGTCAAAGCAGTCCCAGCACTGGGACTGTACTGACTTATATGATTGGAAAATACGGACCAAAGAATCCCATTCAACCATCAGTGTCAAAAAGCAGCTGCCTGGGACTGGAAGACTTTACTCACTTTTTAAAAAGCATGGTAACTATGACTTGAAGGTGTGCTATCCCAGAAAAAAAGTGTCTGCAACGCATGGTATCAGTAGACTTCTTTGCACTAGGTAGTGTTCAGTGTGTGAATGCTCCTCGCTTTGATCACCAAAAGTTTTATCATGGATAGACAAGCATGTTCACCATATTGTAACTCTCACTACCCCCAGACAGTCATCACTGGATGTAAGTAAAATAATATTGATGAGTCTTAATTTAAAAGTTTGTCTTTCCCAGGAAAAGATATTTTTTTAGAATTATAGATTTATACAGCTTGTAAAAGACTTCTGGAAGTCATCTGGTCCAACACCCTGCTCAAAGCAGGGTTACCTCAGAACAGGCTTTTTAGCTGAATTATGAATACCTCCAAGGATGAAGATTTCAAAACCTCTTTAGGCCACCTGCTCCAGCATTTGAATACCTTTATTGCAGAAAAAAAATCCTAATATCTAATTGGAATTTCCTGTATTGCTGCTTGTGCCCTTTATCTCTCATCCCTTCGCTGTTCAACTCCAAGAAGAATCTGGCTCTGTTCTCCTTGCTCATTAAGTAGCTGAAAGCAGCAATGAAAATCCCCCCATCTCCCTAGCCTTCTCTTCGCAACACGGAACAAACCCAGCTCTCTCAGCCTCAGCTCACACACTCAACATTTCAGTTGCTCCCCAGTGAGCTTTCTCCAGTAAGTCCATGTCTTTCTTGTACTGGGGAAGCCCCAAACTGGACAGAGTAATCCTGCACAAACACTGAACAGAGGGGAGTCTTCATAATTGCTTCCCTCTACTTGCTGACTACACTTTTGCTAATACAACCTGGGACATGGTTGGCCATTTTTCTGCAGGTGCACAGTGCTCACTCATATTCAACATGTGTTCACCTGGACTCCTTTCTTACCAGTCAGGACCCAGCCTCTGGCCCAGGTCTCTGCATTTGCCTTTGTTGAACTTCACAAGGCCCCAGTCAGTCCATTTTCCCAACCAGACAAGGCCCCCTCTGGATCCATCTACCCTATAGTCTACCTATCCAATCTATACTTCACCAGTTTGGCTACAAGGGTACCACGGGTATATAGCAGATACTGTTTGGTATCTAATGATCCTGAAGCTGGGGAATCAGAGTGTAAACAATTTTTGTGCACCCTTTCTGTCTCCAGAATATTGGTTCAGATAGGAATTATATCTTGAAACTTGATATTAATACTATAAACTATTTTTTGCATATGTTGAAGGAAAAGTAACTGATGATTTTCAGAAGAAGGGTGCAATTTTAAAGTTAGTCATTGTTCAAAAATATTCAGCTGGTTAATATCAGATATCTTCAGGTACCTAAAGAATAATTCACTTAAAATATTTGATCTGTAATAACAAGGTCAGCTGAAGGTGAGAGTTTTCAGGTGCTCTGAGAAACAGACTGATAATGATTTTCCCACTATAGAGTATGTTTCCAGTCACTCTTATTTTTCTGAAGATTTTTTTTCTAACTGAAATCTTCTGTCTCCTCTTGGCCTATTCACAAATTATTGCAGAAAATCTGAATAATTTCAAGTGAGAGGCTGGTAAAAATAAATGAACTTCTTCAGTTATAAGAAAACAATTACTTTTTACCTTTATTTGAATCAGATATGTTGGAGAAAAAAAGGTTAAACCATGAGTAAATATAACCTGTGGATGAGCTGGAATTGGATGAACTATGATCATTGAAAACTGAATGTGTAGTACATTACACAGTGTTAGATCTCAGGCTCCAACACACTTCATTGGTAGATGACCAGGCCTAATTTTCAGAATGAAGGACAAATACATATGTTTATCTGTATTGCAACAGCACGTACCAGAATTGCAACCGTACACCAGGATGCACCATCACCAGAATCCCATTGTGCTAAGTACCATGTACAAAGACCGTCTCTGCCTCAAACAACTAGCACCTAGGAGCAAGACAAAAGAAAACAGAGAGAAATAATAAACAATTTCTAAGACCATTAAGCTGAAAAAAATCCAAAAATTAATAACATGTATTAAAATAGACTAGGTTCCCTATCAGAGAATCAAATATCCAAGGTCAAGTTTCTCTGATATTAGAGAACACATGTGAAACCCACTGGCCAAATAAAAGTTTTAATACCACTTTAGTGCCAGTCCACACAGGGAATGACTGTCATTGTTATCAGTTCCTTTTAGCTTAAAAGCCATAAGTATGAGTTACTGATTTAAGAATAGCAACCCTGCTGATAGTTACATGTTGCTATAGGGCCTAATTTCCTTTTCTTAGCTCTTTGTCTTGAAAATTTGAAATTTGACCTTGAAAATTTTGCATAACTGAATATTTTTAAAGTGGCCTCTGTAAAATTAATCACACTAAAATTAAGAAATGTGAGGATTAAAGTGGTATCTGTCACCTTAATTTCACACCCCTGCTTGAATGCATTCTAATAGTCTTAATTATATCACCACATTCTGTACAGATTTCTACCTCTCTCAGTATACAGTATGAATCATCTCTGGGAACAAGTCACTGATTTGCAGTGAAAGAAGCAGTTGTCCATAACACCTTGGTTTCGTTTGTCACTGACACTGGGAATTGTAAACTGAAATAGAAAACAAGATGGTCTTCTGAGTGAGACAGGTGAAAACTGTCCCACTGAATTACATTTTATCTCTGCCTCTGTCACAGAGACTCTCATTACCTAAGCATAAAATCTTTTAAATTATTTTCTCAGGTGTCTACTAATTATGAGTTTCTCATTAAATGCTTGACTTGAGACTCTGCTCTGGGGTCAAAGCTGATCACTCATGAAGGAAACTGAAGTCAGCAAAAGCTTCACTTTCAACCTGAAAATTGCTGATAGTAAGTGTTCTGATAAAAATCAAGCTCCAGACATCTTGAAGTAGGCATCCAAGACTGATGATAGGTATTTTACACCTGAAATAATTATGTGTCTCAGTTTCCCCTCTGTAAAAACAAGGTAATATTTCTCACAACTCTAGAGTTGCAGTACTAAGTAAATAATTTTATCATTGTTGAATAATCAAGATCATGTGAGTTAGTATTTTGTCTTCAAGGAAGGCCAATTAGAGTAAATATTGTATTGAATCACACCATGATATTAATATCACATATTAAATAGCTTCTCATTGAGTAAGCATAAATTTGGAACAATAACAAATAAACAGAATATCTCAAAGAATTTATGCGTAAAGGTCTTGCTCAGCCATAAGGTTGCACATGCACAGAAAACCTTAATTTGGGCATTTTTTAAGCTTGAGGTACTTGATCTTGCAGCAGGGATGTTCCTTTTTACACAAGACAGATTAAATTTTTAGTATTTAAATTTCAGGTGATCCCTTTCAATCTAGTCACTGAGTGAATCACAAATACAGAATAATTTCTACAGCTTTGCAATAATCAACTTACTTATACTGTTATATTGCCATCAAATTCAAATCTGGTTTTTTTTCTTCAGCTCTAGAATGGGACAAACTCACAATTGTAGTTTATCAGTCAGCAACACTTGGTAACCATAAGAGTTCCAAACAAATCACTTCATTTGATTTAGTATTTTTTGTCTCTCAATATTGTTACTTTTCAAAGCTCTTATCACTGGGTTAGACTACAGACATCAATCAGCCAATAAACAAAGTGTATGGTTTTATTTTCATAGAAGACTTAGCTGTTGTTAATGTGTATGTAAGCAGACAAAAATAATCACTATGAGATCCAAAGATAATTGCACTAGGTAACCAAAAGTACAAATTTGTATTTACATGTCTGTGCCTATGTTGAGTAACAAGAAAGCCTGTAGCTTTGTGGTAAAGGGAACTTTTGTGTATTAATAACATTAGAAGTTGATTTTTTAGAGACTGAATTTCCATCAGCTTATGAAAAAGGCAAAAGACTGTCAAGTTCAAAAATAGCCTTTCATATACCAGAACTATTTGTGGTAGGCTTGTCTATAGCAGATTGGCTTCAATCCAGCTCACCAAGCTGCCTTTCAGTGATACTTCACTTATGATTAAGCTTTTACTCACTTGTTGTACAGACTGTTTAACATTTAAAATGAAATTTCATTAAAAAGGTTGCTTCTGTGGTTCAGACACCTTTTTCTTTTTTCAAATTACTAATTACTATAGGGGAAATCCTTCCTACACTGATAACTGAACGTTAAAGAGAACAGTTAAAGACTAACCAGAAATATTCATCTCACTCCAAAGTTAATCTAGCCCTATAATCCAAATGTAAACTTTCAGACCTAGCTATCACAGGTTAAGCTGCTAAATCTTGTGTTTGAATACAACTGATGCATCTTCATGGACACTTATTACCAAAAAATTGTTAAAACAAAACTTTTGGATCGAAGATGACTGACTTGCAAAATTTTGGTTCTACTGATTGTAGACTGGCAAAATTATAAGAAAATAAACCAAGGTTTTATGATGAAAATTGTGAGGCATTTGATAATAGGTGATGGCTTACTATATTGAACAAAACTGCCAATATGAAAGGCATTGTTCCTTAAAGGAAGGTCCATTTTTAAATTGTGAAAAAGCAGTATTTTTATACTTGAGGGATTTCTTAGTGAGAAATCCCATCAAAATTGAATCCATTTAAAATCTCTGAGGAAAGGATATGCCAGTGACTTTCAAGGGAGAACCACCTGAGCAAGGGAATTCTATTTTAAAAGCCAGATGGTAAAGAGGAAGGCTAAGCTTGAAAAGAAGAGGTACTGTTAATGTCTCAAAGGGGAGGAGGAAGATAAATCACAATATGTGGAAAGGAGCAGCCCAAGAGGGGTTGGAAAATGATCCTTCACAGGTAAGAAGAAGGAGTTTCTGGTTTTTGAAAAATTATGTTCTATGAGCAGTCTTCTGGCCAACCTGTGGTATGGTACTTTGGTACAGGACTTCTTTATCTCCCAAAAACTTTAATCAGAGTCCACTCCAAATTATTCTTCTGTAGTGTATGGATCAGAGATGTGAACAGATGTGCAGTTCTGCACAGGACTTTTATGCTCAAAAAGTTTTTAAAGCAATTTAGCTAATTGCATTTGCATAATTGTCAGTAATGTGTATAGGTGAAAAACACTGGTGGTTTCAAGACAAGGAGAAAAACAAACCCTTGGGGATTAGAGAATACGGGAATACTGAATATTAGGGATGCAGGCCACAGAATTCATAGAATTACAGAGTTAACTGGGCAGGAGATAGATTCTCCTCGGAACAGGTAGGGAGAAATGGAGCAGATACTTGTAATTTTTAGAATACCAGGGAAAGAGGGAGGAAATAGAAAGCTGTGTAGCTGGGGTGCAGGTCCAGAAAAGGCTGCTGAGCTTTGCAGAAAACTAAAGGAAGGAAGACATTGAATATAGACTATATTGAATGAAAGGGAAATAACTTAATATAAACTTTGCAGAGATCGCTAGAAGAGCTTTGAACTCAGTGAGACAGATATAAAAAAGGTTGGTAGAAGCTTGACTCTTTCACTGTCAAATACGAACTTTTGTGACATCCAAGAAGTGTGGAAAGGAGACTACTCTCAGCTGCCTGTTTCACCAGTATCACAACAACATCCAACAGTGACAGCCTTCTATTTTAGCCCAAAACTAACAACTAGTCGAATGTATGGCAACTAGATCTGGATGCTACTGCTCACACCATGTCATACGAGATGCAAGGTACTTGGAAATCCCCAATGGAAGCTTTGAGAGTTCATTTTGCAGATGCAAGAGACCTTACTGTACCTCCTTCAGCAAACTGTTGTTGAAGAAACATGATTATCATTTGTGTGATATCACTGTCCACTGTTACAAGGCTGGTACTCAGCATGGCCTGATATCTTATTCAAGCTGCCAAGTGGAAATCACCAGTAGGACCAAGTTTCTTTTACTCTCTTTAAAAAAGAAGACAGCAATGCAAATGAAAAATTATTCAGCAATAACTGTCCAAAACCCCACTGAGCATTTATAGACAGCAAAACTGCAACAGTTGCAGAACAATTCAGATCAGAAACCTAAATTTTTCTCCTGCAGAAAAGAATTCAGAACATGTCTGTCCATTAGCCCTATCAAGAAAGTCTACAGCCAAGAAATCTTATACTCGTAGATTAAACTAATCATCTAGACCTCTACAGCCAATGGAGACAGTCACACCCAGAGGGTAATTAATTACATCTCAAAATAGGTCAGTAAGAAAGTAAGGTTGAATCAACCTTATGGGTTGATTGGACTGATGGATTGATGGGACCTAACTTTCTCTACTAGGATGTTATAGGGCATTTTATAATTTCATTTTTTCTGCAATATCAAAAAATGTTTGCAACCTATTACTATAAATGGATTGTAAATGAACAGTTTGATACCAGATGCCAAATTTCTCTGGAGGCAGGGCTCTGGCAAGTGCCAGATGCTTTTTAATTCTACACTTTTAGTTATTCCAGGATGATTAAAAACTCAATAAACGCTAATAAGTAGTTTGGCACTAAAATGTACCTAAAAATCCAAATATTCCCAGTTTCTTTCTTGATAAAGATTGATATAGCTTTGTTTGGAAAT
Source organism: Nipponia nippon (assembly GCF_047370975.1). Taxonomy (NCBI): domain Eukaryota; kingdom Metazoa; phylum Chordata; class Aves; order Pelecaniformes; family Threskiornithidae; genus Nipponia; species Nipponia nippon. The sequence goes on from NW_028262336.1 coordinate 27,245,641, forward strand.
CCCTTAAAGACATAATTTTTCCCAAGCTTCTTCATTGTTTCCTCATTCTTTGAAGTAGAACTAGCAAAGCTCCATTTTTCCTTCTTCAATTCATGTGAGTATTTAGTTTCTTTTCCAGTCAGGAGGCTGAAAAAGCAAAAAAAAATAATTACAAAGAGGATGAAAACAACTCGAGTAATATTTTCCAAGACTGACGGGGGAAGGGAACATTTGGGTATAGAGAGCGGGGTTTTTTTAGAATTTCTGTTCTCACTTTCTCCTAGCCTTTTTTAAAAAATAAATACTGTATAAACATTACATGTTTACTAGAAGACACTGTTCATTATTTTACTTTCAGCACAAACAAGATTTAAAGAGTAAAAAATACTAAACATATACTTCCAAGTTAAAGAAGGATCTTGCAAATGCCTACATTAACATTCACAATACAACTAGATTGTGGAATTTGTGGTCTGCAGTTTTCCTGTTTTCCCTCAGGAATGTAATACATGTGATTTTAAATCAGAATTTAAGTCTCTTCCTTATATATGTAACTTGTTATTTCGTCTTGTCGTTCAAAGTTTTTCACTTTGTCTGTACTACCAAGGGTATGCATAACAGAAGTGAAAAGTCTGATTAATACTGCTATCAGGAGCGTGTGCTAATCTCTTATATCCAGAGAAGTTGTAGGTTATTTCCAGGCTGATGTCATTTGTAGAAAAAAAGCATTTTTTAAATGCCTGACAAGATTGGGAAATTTATAATCTAAAATACATCCTCCCTGTTAATGTTTTTTATGCAGATTATTCTATCTGGCCCTTTTCGCCCCTTTCATTCTGTGAAATGCTTCAGGACCCTGATGATAGGTATGGCATAAATGAAAGGTCAAAATTGTATTATCAAAACCAGACATATAAAAATAGCACTTAAGAGGTTCATACTTAGAAGAGAGAAATCAAAATTATACATGTGTATTCCTATCTAAACAGAAATTATTGCTGTCCTGACAGTCATCCACAATACTTATTCGTACTATGAAAAAATCACCTTTCACAGAATGTGGTGAGCCCCAGGATATCCTTTCCATCCTTCAAGTCTCTGAGTGGGTGTCAGGGAGCAGGCAAGGGGATGCTCAGCCTGGACCAGGGGCTCCCCAGGGCCCGTCCCACCACCCCAGACAGAAGCAGGGCAGACAGGGGGGACGGACGGGGGGGGACAGGACATGACACCAGGGCAGCCCCAGGCACCCCCCTGGGGATGGGACAGGAGCCTGCAGGTAGGCCTGACTCAGTAGGGCCCATGGCTGGGCAGGGCAGTGGAGAGCTGGAGACTGACCCCTGCTGCAGCATTGCTGGGGCAGGGTCAGACAGCCCCAGGGGGCTGAGATGGGGTCCTGGGCAGGGACAGTCAGGCCCATGAGCACCCTTGAGGCCCAGACAGAGGCCTCTGCTCCCATCAAGGTCTGTCCTCACACCTTGCAGAGGTCTGGGTTCAGCCAAGGGCCAGCCTGGCAGTACCCGAGCAGGACAGAGCCAGAGCTGGCGGCCAGGCCCAACCCAGACCATAAGGCAACATTGTGGTGATGAGGCAGGTCTGGAATCAAGCTGGGAAGTCAACCCACAGGTCACAGCCAGGATCAGGATAAGTCCGAGCCAGGCCAGGGAGCCAGCCCAGCAGCTGAAGCCTGGCCCAAAGGGCTCTGTGGAAAGGCAGGGGCAAGGCTGTAGCTGAGCTAAGGACCAACACTCCTCTATCATGGCTCAGACAGAGAATAAAGGCCTGGGGCTGAGCTTATATAGAGCTCCTGGACGCACAGGTGTGGGTGGAGGCTCCAGGTGAGGCTGGTCAGGGTCTTTATGGCTTATTAGTGCACTCAGGGCCCTGATAATGGGAATGGTGAGTCAAAATGAATATGGCTGTGCTAGACTACGGGTTCTTGGTTTTACAGGTACATATGTACAAACTAAATATTGGCATGACTGTCCCTAACTAGAGCAAGACAGAAACACAGTAATTCCTAACTGAAGAGGCATTCACAGGAAGCACAAAAGACAGTTCTTGAATTCAAGACTGATACTTCTATAGGCAGCAACTTCTGGTTTCTCTATGAAAAGCTGTATCACAGAACCATAGAAACCAGGAGAGGAATGGACTTAAATACACCACCTAGTCCGTTCACCCGCCTCAAAGGCTATAGAATTGCAGCTATATCATTCCTAACACCTGTTCTTAAAAATCTCCAGTAATGGCTTTATATAAGGCATATGCCTAAGGTACATACCCTGCTGGAAAATATTTGGGGGGTTGTGTGATTTTTTTAAATTCTAACAGTTTACCTCAATCTTTTTTACTTCGGAGTCTATTATTTCTTGTCCTGTCTATCAAGAACACAGAGAACAGATTATTTATTTCCTCTTTCTGTTAGTTTCTTCTCATTTTCAAGACTCACCAACTGCTACCTCTATTTTTCCCTTCGTTGACCAAATAACTGCAGATCTTTCAAGCTTTCCTCATAAGCCACATGTTTTCAGAGGTGAACCACTCTTGCTGTTCATTTTTCATGAAGCATGAGGATTGAAAGAAATACTCCGGTTGCTAAATACACCAGAAAGTTGACTTTCAAGGCGCAACCTGACATTTGTCTTTATTGCATTGAACCCTTCTTTACCAGATTTTTTCTCAAGTTTACCAGGAGCACTTTGAATTATAATGCTATCTTCTAGTGTAGCTGGTGTCATCTCCAAATTTAAGAGTCATACTCCCTATTCCTTCATCATGGACATTAATGAAAATAGTGAATAGTAGCCTACTAAACCCCCACTCAATATATTCTCCTCTTCTGGTGATGAATCACTAATTAATACTCTGTACAAACAGTTTTCCAGCCAGCTGTGCCCTCTATAGCAGTTTCATCTAGACCATTTTTCTACAGTTTGTTTATGACAATGTCATGTGAGGAAGTGTCAAAAGATGTAAAATCAAGCATCTTTCCTAGCACAAAACCATGTTCCCCTTCATGAATGAAACTACTTGACACAATTTGTTCTTAATGAATCTATACACCTAGGTGTTTATAAATTGGTTGTTTCATTATTTGTTTCAGGTTTTTTTGGTAATAAAAGATAACAGTCTATAACTCCCCAGATTCCCTTTGTGATGTGTTCGCCCTCCTGCAGACTTTTTGAGTATCCCCTGCTTTCTAAAAGTTTACAAATATAACTGTGAATGACTTTGAGACCATATCAAGCTTGTTCTCTAAGTGTTTAGTGAGGAATCCCACTGAGCCAAGATGATTTGAAAAAAACATATTTTAGTAACCCTTGACCCCACATTCCCTCAGAGGTAACCTATTTGATGCTGGTATTAATTCTGTTGGCCTACTGTAAGATGTCCCTCATCAGTCACTAGGGTCACCTTCCCCCACAAAAGTCTTCAGTCTCATCCCCACCAACCTCAAAGGACAGTTTAATTCCATATCTGAAACTCCCTGACCAAGGCTCCCACCAAACCACACTGCCACTGGCCCAGGCTGAGGCACAACCCCTGCAGCCACTGGCTGTGGAGGGAAGAAGGAAAGCTGTCCCCCACTATCCTGCTCCACCATTGTGTTTCTCCTCCTGTAGGCAAGCAGAGATTCAGCCCTCCTGTGTGATCCTTCTCAGACTCACATAGGTCAAAGCAGGGCAGTGGCAACAGGTGGAGTTGGCCCTTCCACCCCTGATTCATGGGGAATCAGATTGTTTCCAGGGATGGTCACATGCTCTTCTTCCCTATGAGGAATGGCTGCCACAGGCCCAAATCAGCCTCCTGCATGGCTACAAAGCCTGCCTATAGTCCTCATCACTCTTTTCTGCCATCAGCTGCACTTTCAGGGGAGCAGAGTAAGAGGTGACCCCAGCATGATTAGTCCTGTAGACCACACAGTGACACTTCCCCAGATGTTAATGTCCATGGATACTTGACTGAAGTCAAAGACAACACTTCATAAAGAACAGTGCCCTTAAAACAACACTGTGGAGTTATGCTCGTCCCCACAGAAGCTATATACTAAGCCATTTTTGTGTTATTACCTCATTCCTGTTTGACTCTTTCCCAACACAGTCAGGTGTGGCAGATCTAGCAGCTGCTGTCAGAATTATCTCATCCACTCTCTTCAAGCCCACCTCAAGACTTCAAGTTAAAGGAAGTCAGTAGTCTTCCCTATTGTATTCATCAAATTCACTGAAATGCTTTCCTTCTTGAATGAAATGCATTCCCTGCAGGGAATGAAAAGAGCCTGCCATGAGGTAGCATAAACTTGGTCCCATAACCTGCATCTCATTCCTTCAGTTAAATAGGTTAAACCCATCTGCTGTGCTTTTAGATGTCCATTGCCTAGCCAAAGGATTTGTTTTGGGGGAGCAAAATAAAGCAAATACATCTTTAATGTCAATACTGTAAAAGAAAGTATTATATCTTATATAAAAGTCACTTGAAAGCCAATGACACACAATAAATTTCATTGTTTTTCCATTCCCAGCAGAGAGGCTAACATGCCTACCTGTGCTCTAGAAGAAAGTAAGTTAAAAACTTCTCAAGACAAACTGAGAAACTTGATGCTTTTCTTTCTGCTGTAAACTGAAACATCATTAACAAATTTCCATCTCCAGATCTGAATAGTCACCTTGAAGCAAAGGCTGAGTTGAAATGAGTGCCTGGAATACTTTCCCAGGACAAACATCCTCTTCACCAGTTTATTAGCTACGTCTACCCTGAGAGCTTCCACATACAAAGGGTCACTCTAGAGGTGTTTCAGCTGCACTTCAGGATGAGACCCAGGGTTTTTTTGGAGGACAAGTAGATACGCAGAACAATCAGGAAACAAATGTGCTCTAGCATGCTTCAGTTCACTCCTGATCATCCAGATCTTCAGTCTGGTTTATCAATAGACTAAGACTGCAGCACACAACTTGGCCTTCATCTGCTCAGATTCAGCTTTTCAATGCAATTTGATCTGGTCTGCTTTTAAGAGACACATTTTCTTTGCCTACTTCTAGCTTTTAGAGATAATGTCCTAGCTCACTTCTTGGAACCAAAAAACACCTCCATCTTCTTAGAAGTGCTGGATTGGCATTCACAAAGGCTGCTTTAAACAGCACTATTTTGATTCCTCTTTCTACTTCTCTCTTCCGTGTGTCTTCTGTAGCATTCATACCTCATTGTTGAATTCTGAAAATTCTTCAGAAGCCAAACCTCCAGAAACAGTTCCGACAGTCTTCATAGTCACTGAAATGTTGAAAAGAGAGGGGACAAAATAGAATCATAAAATCACAGAATCATAGAATCATTTAGGTTGGAAAAGACTTTTAAGACCATCAAGTCCAACCATTAACTTGGCATTGCCAAGTCCACCTCCAAGCCATGTCTCTAAGCACCACATCTACCCGTCTTTAAATACCTCCAGGGATGGGGACTCAACCACTTCCCTGGGCAGACTCTTCCGACGCTTGACAACCCTTTCGGTGATGAAATTTTTCCTTATATCCAATCTAAACCTCCCCTGGCACAACTTGAGGCCATTTCCTCTTGTCCTATCACTTGCTACTTGAAAAAAAGAGACTGACACCCACTTTGCTACAACCTCCTTTCAGGTAGTTGTAGAGAGTGATAAGGTCTCCTTTCAGCCTCCTCTTCTCCAGACTAAACAACCCCAGTTCCCTCAGCTGCTCGTCATATGACTTGTTCTCTAGACCCTTCACCAGCTTCGTTGCCCTTCTCTGGACACGCTCCAGCACCTCGATGTCCTTCTTGTAGTGAGGGGCCCAAAACTGAACACAGTGCTCAAGGTGCGGCCTCACCAGTGCCGAGTAGAGGGGGACAATCACTTCCCTAGTCCTGCTGGCCACACTACTTCTGATACAAGCCAGGATGCCATTGGCCTTCTTGGCCACCTGGGCACACTGCCGGCTCATATTCAGCTGGCTATCATCCAACACCCGCAGGTCCTTTTCCACCAGGCAGCTCTCCAACCACTCTTCCCCAAGCCTGTAGCGTTGTATGGGATTGTTGTGACTCAAGTGCAGGAGCCAGCACTGAGCCTTGTTGAATGTCATACAGCTGGCCTCGGGCCCATAGATCCAGCCTGTCCAGATCCCTCTGTAGAACCTTCCTACCCTCCAGCAGATCGACACTCCCACCTGTCCTGGTTTCAGCTGGGACAGAGTTAATTTTCTTCTTGGTAGCTGGTATGGGGCTGTGTTTTGGGTTTAGGATGAGAACAATGTCGATGATACACTGATGTTTTGGTTCTTGCTAAGTAGTGCTAAGTAGTTGCTAAGTGGCGCTCACACTGGTCAAGGATTTTTCAGCTTCCCATGCTCTGCCGGGTGCACAAGAAGATGGGAGGGGGGACAGCCAGGACAGCTGACACAGACTGGCTAAGGGGCTATTCCATACCACATGACGTCATGCTCAGTATATGAGCAGGGGGAGTTGGCCAGGGCGGGGGCAATGGTCGCTGCTTGGGGGATGGGCTGGGCATTGGTTGGCGGGTGGTGAGCAATTATACAGTGTATCGCTTGCTTTGTATTACTACTGTACTATTATTACTTGGGTTTATTATTATTGTTATTATTACTGTTACTACTGTTCTATTTTCATTTTACTTTAGTTATTAAACTGTTCTTATCTCAACCCATGAGTTTTCCCCTTTTGCCCTTCCAATTCTCTCCCCCATCCCACCGGTGGGGGAGTAAGCAAGTGGCTGCGTGGTGCTTAGTTGCTAGCTGGGGTTAAACCACGACACTACCCAGCTTGGAGTCATCTGCAAACTTACTGAGGGTGCACTCAATCCCCTCATCCAGATTATTGATAAAGATACTAAACAGGACTGGCCCTAATCCCAAGCCCTGGGGAACACCACTTGTGACCGGCCGCCAACTGGATTTAACTCCATTCACCACCACTCTTTGGGCACGGCTGTCCAGCTAGTTTTTTACCCAGAGAAGATACACCCATCCAAGCCATGAGCAGCCAGTTTCTCCAGGAGAATGCTGTGGGGAATGGTGTCAAAGGCTTTGCTAAAGTCCAGGTAAACACCATCCACAGCCTTTCTCTCATCCACTAAGTGGGTCGCCTTGTCATAGAAGGAGATGAGGTTAGTCAAGCAGGACCTGCCTTTCATAAACCCATGCTGACTGGACCTGATCACCTGGTTGTCCTGTACATGCCGTGTGATGGCACTCAAGATGATCTGCTCCATAACCTTCCCCGGCACCGAGGTCAGACTGACAGGCCTGTAGTTCTCTGGATCCTCCTTCCAGCCCTTCCTGCAGATGGGCATTACATTTGTTAACCACCAGTCAACTGGGACCTCCCTGCTTAGCCAAGACTGCTGATAAATGATTGAAAGTGGCTTGGATAAATAAGTCAAGGAGCCAAGACAGGTGAGATCATAAAGGTTTTCATCTATTTTGTTTCTGATGAAGAGAGAAAGGTTTGGAATAGAAGGAAAAAAAGAGGGTAGAGGCAATGAGGAAAGCAGTATTAAAGTAAGAAGTCAAGGATTACATATAAGTGGTATCTCTGGCCATGAAATCTAGTAGAGGACTATTATTCTTTGTCCTGGAAGGTGAAAAAGCTGATGGAGGAGGGAACAGGCTGTACTGAAGGAAGTGCTGGATTTCCTTCAAAAATGCTCAGCCACAAAAGAACAAAGATGGAGGAACTGTGCACTAAGGACTGAGTCAAGGCTCAGGATTAATGGGATAGTATCTTACACTGAGAGGAAGGCATGGAAATAAGAGAGAAAGGGAAAAGGAAAAGGTGAAGGGAATGAACATTTCTTCTACCAAAAGGATGTAAGAGCTAGCATCGGGTCACTAAGGATGACAGAAAAGTCCTCCATGTCCCCTGCTGGAGGTTTTGGAAAAATTGAGAGAAAAACAGATGTGGTACAAGATGAACGAACATGCAGCTTTGGCATTTGGACAGATATGCAGACATTGGGATTATCCAGAATAAGAGTAAGAGCTGGAGAAGAGGTGAAAACTTTCAAAATGTTTCTCAGCATTAAATAAAACCTATATATTTTGAAACAAGTGTCTTAGTGACACAGTAAGATGGACTCCCCCCATAATCAAAAATAAGGCATGGTCTGTGAAATAAGAGTCCATATTAAAAGAAATGCAGAAATAACAGTTGAAGGGGAAACTTTTTGCTTTTCTTGTGTGTGACAGTTGAGAGATGAATGCCACAAAAGATGAGTATTGTCTGTCAAGAAAGAGAAAGAAACAAGTTATGGACAGAGGCAAAGCAACGATTACAACAAAGGTTGGAGGAATATGTAGAACCTGTGGAGCTGGATGAATGGCTGGGAAAGTGAACGGTGATGATGGAGATAACAAAAAGGGAGTGTGAGCTGGGGGTGATACAATCCAATTCATGAGGTAGAAGTAGAAGTGACAGTGAGCATAATATGAAAGAATTGGAGAAAAGTAAAGGAGAGAAGGAAGCTCAGAAGAAAAAAAAAATTATGTTAGGAGAAGAGGAAGATGGGAAATCAGCACAGGTTACTGTAATGAGAAGGGAAGTCAGAGGGAATTGCTTGCAGTGCAGTCTTTGCTTTTCTGCTGCACTAGTATGAAGACACCATTCCCACATATTGCACAGTGCAGTACCGCCACAGATTTGGACGAAGGGAGCATGAATGAGGAGCAAAGTGAACACATCACCAGGCGCACATGTAGGATGATAAAGTCCTGATCTTCACAAGTGGGCTGAGATCAGAAATATGCTGAGATGAAGAAATTCACTTACAAGCACTCTTTTAGAATTACCCTTGTTCAGTGGGAATCCCCATTCAATGTACAAAATCAACTGAGAATTGCCAGGATGAATCACAGCAGTGGTCCAACCTGTCTTAGCCAATACCAGACATGTTAGGTTCCAGAAACCTTGGCTGTAAGATAACTAAAAAATATATTGCTCTTTAAGTCACAGCCCTCATTTGCAGTTATTTCTGTATGTATTTTGATTAAAAGTCCCCTCTGTGTAAGCCATGTTGCTTCATCATAACTCTAAGATTGCAGTAAAAGCACAGGGATACATTTATTTATAAATATATACCAAACAAATAATTCTTTTAAAATTGTTGCCTGTAGTCTGGTGGCAAACTTGATTTTGATTTTTTTTTTCTCTTTGTGGGAAAAGCACAAAGGTTCACAAAAATTCACAAACATTAACGTAAGCAAATGTCAAGAGATGAAAGAGCAAAAAAGTACAATGAATCAGTTTGACCACTGAACTGTACTCACATGCATCAAACAGTAAAACATCTCCACCCTGGGACACAAGAAACAGCTGGAATTATCAGGAAACTTAATGGCATGTAGGTATCCAGAGGAAATAATTGTTCTCTTACGAACACCACCTCTCTCCACCTGTGATTTAACGGCCTTCAAATACCAAAAAATGACTCATTACAAGTGTATCTCCCAAGAAGGAAACAGACTACCAAACCAAAAATGAGATGCAAATGTCCTTTAGGTAATGGCATTTCTCAAATGTGTGTTACAAGGAATCTAAAAAATTATTTCACTGTCTTCTCCTGTGCACCACAGTGATCTCCATGAATCCTGTGGAAATTCAGGCTCTGATCCTGCAAAGAGATCTACTCCACTTTAAACTTTTGAGTAGTCCTGTTAGCTTTGCTGGAATTACTCTTTCACATGAAGTCAAGCACTGTTATCAGCATTTCTGTGACTAGAGAAAATAGTTTCCAAAGCTCATTAAGTATTTGTCAAAGCAGCACGTCGCTGAGTAGGATTCTGCCAGGGTACTAGGAACGAAAGGGAGATGTAGGCCACAACCAACCTAATGTCACGTTGAGGAGTACTCCACGAACACTGAATGTTACTGAAATACCTCATATTTTATCCGGATGTGCTCCTGGAATACAATAATTTGAAGTGTATTTGAGGAATTAAAAATGAACTAATAAAAAGAAGTCGTGAGAACACAGACAAGCAAGTTATCATTACTTTCACTACTCTCAATGCTTCACAAAAAGAGAATAGATGCACTCTCCTCTGACATATTAAACAGATCAGTTCCCACTTCTGTTTGCACAACCATTCACACTTCTGTTTTGCCAGGAAATACCGAAGGTTTAAGTCTCTGGTCATGCCTGACAATTTGCCTGCATACAAAACTGCCTAGTGAGTAGTAAGAAGTATGCTTTAAATACTGCTTTGGTTAAACCACTGTGAACACTCACGGGAACCCAGCAGGGGCATTTGGGATATTATGCTAGAAACATAAATTCTGCTTTAAGCAAAATATGAGTATAACCATTACATTATGCAAAAGAAAATTTCTTAAATTACACATCCCAGAACACCACAGTATGTATTTAGATCAGTATTGTTTTGAAGGCCCTAAGTCAACCCAATGAAATGTCACAGGCCTATCGCCCCAGCAAAGATGAAGGGAAGGCATCACTTTGTCCTCTGTGAGAGCAGAAGACAAGTTTGGGAGCTCACCTCTCCCCTGTGGTTGGTAAGAACCCTGAGTAATTTCATGTGAGTACATGAAGTTTCGGGATGGAAGGTGTAAAAGTGAGAGAAGTTTTAGATTTTCCTTGTAACGTTCCCAAGAGATATATCAAACAAACCCCACACCAATTTGTTTAATGAGATTTTCAGCTTAAAATGACTGCAGGCCACTGCAAAAATCAGATTCATTTCTTGAACAGAAAGGTGGAGAAGGAACATTTGTGTAAGACTCCATATCCTTGCAACTCAAAATAGTTTGTCATTCTGGGACCTGATTTTCAATTTTGTACAAAAGATATTACTTTAGTGTCAAGTTTAATAAAAAAAAAAAAAAACCAAAAACACAGATGAGATTTTCTACTTCAAATAGAGAAATCTGTTTTAAAATCACTTATCTAGCTGTTGAGTTATTGGCTAATTGAAAATAAGTAATAGTTGTGTGCAAGAAAAAATAAGGTTACACAAGACTTTCTACTGAATTTAACAGTACGTTTCCACAATTTCTCTGACTAAGTGCATATATCTTGCGAAGGTATGTATACAATATATATTTCTTTATTCTTAGAAATAATTCAGACTCTCTGTCTTCATACCTTGGATCTAGCTTTCACTGAAGTAAATTCACACTGAAGCAAGTGGGAGTCTTCCACAGATACCACATTAGGATATATACGTGGGACCAGCATGAATGAATTCATTATTTCTCTCTGGTGAATCTTTATTCATTTTACATAATATTAAAACAAAATAAATACTTACTACTTCTATGGTACATGCCCTATGGGCTTTAGCGTTAAGAACACAAGACATTAGTTAATATGTGTTTGAATAGCCAACTACATTTAAGAATCCATTCAACTAATGTTGTAACAATTATTTGTTGTTAATACCACATTCTATCCTGCAGGAAAATTGGCTTCCTACTCCATCAGTCTTCCATCTAATTATATATTCCAGATGATATTATAGAATTTGCATGTATTTAATTTTATTTTATGTATTTTCTAAGCAAATCTGCTCCAACTGAAAACTCTAGAGCTCTCGTACTGCTTTTAAAAAATTAGTGGGAACATGTCCACTGTCCAAAAAGTTTTATTGTTGTGTTTTTAAATTAAATATTACACCTGTGTTTGGTATTTAATTGACAAATTAACTTACCTAGTACCCTACCCCACGGAGGAACTGAGCATCCCAAATTTCCACTAAAGCCATGATATAATTGACTGGAATGAAACATCTTTCATTTTCATTGAGCTCAAATACAAAATCCTCTCACTGCACCAAGCCCTTATTGGTCTCCCCGCTCCCCAAGTTTTGCTGAAATCCAAGACCCTTTTTTTTAAAAATAATTACTCTTTTTTTCCCTGTGCATGTGCATGTCTCAGAAGTCAGTCAGAATATAGTAATCTTGTTTCACATTGCAAATGTTGCGGTTAAAACACAGTCCTGTTTTGAAAAATCTGACAAATTAAGTGGCATTTCCTGTTTGAAAGAGGGGAGCAACAGAATCTTTCAGGAGCATGCAATGCTGGTGACATTCAAGTGAGGCAACTGCTTTCATGGCACAGCGCTCTGAGCCTAGTATATGGGGTAACTTTAGTTTACAGTTCAGAATGTAAGAAAAAGTATTTCCTGCACGCAAAATCATACAAATGTGTTCATGCAGACATTCAAATCAAATATCACCAGGTTCATGAATGAATTCAATTCTCCTGCAAGAACCTCATTTGCTGCCATAACAGAAAAAAACAGGCCTCCAAAATCTTGTGTCGTCAAGCAGCTTGCGGTGTTGCTGAAGCTGATGTCTATGGAGCACTGTTCAGGTGACACTCTCCTTTGGTTGAATCCTAAATTGAAAACTTTTGCCTTACCTATTTACCAGGAGGTAGGAATGCAACATTAGCGTAGGTCCTTAGATGCACATCTAAATAAAGGTATAAAGTGCACTTCTGCAAAGCTGTGACTCGATCCCTTCACTATCAGCTCTTTTTACTCTGTGGCTTTGCTATATCAGGGGAGTGGACAAGTAGGCAGTAAATCCAGTCTACTAACTTTAAACAGAACTGATCATCTGAATACGACAAGCCTTTAAGAACTCCAATACGATTATCAAAATTTGGACTTCTGCGCATATATATCCACAGAAATCTTTCACGTTTAGATCAAGATAAATTTTCTTACATTGCATTCCATAAATAAGGAACTCATCAGTTAGCTATAGCCACTGCCTGCCAAGAATGCTCTCACAGCGCCAGAATATGTCCAGCCTGTCTCCTTATTTACAGCCTTTGGCAAATAGAGATCATTACAGGTACATTTGGTCAGATGATGTATTTGAACCAGTTGTAAATAAAACTGCAAATTGATAAATTCCATTTAGTAGCTTTGATGAATGGATTTCAGATGTTTTCTCCTGAGATTTTTAATTTTTAATCATGGAATCTTATAGCTGTATTCAGATCATGTCACAGTAAATTCAGGTATTCATCTGCAACATCATATGTTAAAAAAAAAGACAAATAAAAATTGAAACAGCAATTTTGTAAAGTAAATACACACCCTAAATCTTGTAGAATAACTCCACAAAAGCTTTGCAATTGTGTTTATGTTGCTAATGTTGGCAATCAGTACTGGATTTCGATCACTATAGCTATATAACCCCCTGCCTAAGGAGGATGCTGAGGTTAATGCACTTCACTGTGCTTTTCTGGTTAACTTTTGACTTGGCCTGGGCTCTGTGAATAGGATTCACCTGAAGAAATGTAGTGGCTAGCATAAGTAGACCTCAGCATCTGAGATAAAAGTATAGATTTTCTGTATAGTCATAGAGATAAATAGGTCTTCCAGGGTACAAATCATCTCCATCTAAAGTAGAAATCTAAAACAGGCCAGATGAACTGTGTCCAAAAAAGTCTGTTTCTTCCCACTTACAGACCTTACAGTGAATCCACGGTAACTAACGCAGACACAAATGTCAAGACATGAAAGTCCATCTTACATGAATCCCCTGTCAAAGGTCTAAAACTGCTTACATTCAAGCCCAAAGGGACTTCAGAATTGTCCTCCTCCTGTAGAAAGACCCAAGTCCATTAAAACGATTGTCCCTGGAATGTCCCTGGCAACAGTGGATTCCACTAACAGACTTGTTCACCTGCATGTGCAGCAAGTCTCGAGCAAGGACTGACCTTTCCCATTAATTGAAACCTCCTCAGTTCTAGTTTTCATGTGAAATAGTGATGCCCTGCCCTATACCTGGCATCTCTTACCGGGACTTTCAAATATCCAGTAGCCTGTGCTGGCAAACATCCGGAAATCTGGTAGATCATCACCTGCAGCAGCAGGGCAAATAAATTACTATAAAAATTACTATATCAATCACATAAACCATTAAAATTAGGTCAGCAGTAAACATAAGATAAAGTCATCCACCTGTCGTATGACATACAGGAGATAAAAATACATGTGCCTTGACAAGCTGGTTTTTAAAATTCTGTTTTGAATGTGTGTTTTTTTCTAAGGTAAAGCATCCAAGTGCCCAGGCAACAAATGTTATGCACAAAATTCTATGCAATATGATAAATGGTGTTTCTGCAAGTAAATGAACACACATCCTTATACAGGAATTAAATTAAATCTAAAACAAGAATGAGTATGTAAGTTTATGAATAAGTGAAAGTACACAAAGTAAGGCATATGTAAACTTATCTTGTGTTATATGAATCATTCTTGACATACGACTATAACGGCAGCCTTCATTAGAAAGGGGAACAGCAAAAACTTCTAAGAAATGAAGTAGGAATGCTTCCTAACGTTCAGTGGTTTGGCATTCTTTTTAAGAAGGTGAAGAAAGCATAAACAGAGCCTGCAGGCATTTCATGAGTCACTTCAGAAATTAAAAGTTTTGCGTATGAAGCTATGTCACTTGGAAAAGAGGATATGATATATATGTGGTGGGCATGAAAATACTAGATACATTTCTTGTTGTTAGTTGTGGGCTCTGCTTTATAAATGCTCATCTTTCAAAGGATGAAATTTCAGAGAAACAGTAATATTTGATACCTGAAGGTTTTCATTTTATGCTAGAGTGTAGATACATCCTATAGAAAGGAAGTTGTCATTGGAGTTTTAGGGACTCAGGAAATAAGAGTGTGTACATGTGTGGTGTAACCACATATGTCTTCTTGGATCATAAACTAATTTACAAATCTACTGATCCTCCAGCTGATGTTGTCTTATCTTTCCTGAAAATCATTCATAGATACATTCAGAGATACATTCTGAGAAGTGCCCATATGGCACACAGTCATCTGGTGGCCTACTGCAAACACTGCCATGGGTTGGGGCGGAGAGGGGAGGGATATATCCATATGCATGTACACACTTATAACTATCTCATTCAAACCTCCAACAGCAGACTGAGCTACCTCTTTACAGTGAAAGTCCTAGAAGAAACGGACTGTTATTTGCAACCAGCTTCCTCATCCCAAACCAGCTTCCCTCAGGTTGAGGGGTTTTACAGGTACTGGTCTGTCTCATCTCCTCTGACTAGATCATCCCTTTTCATCTCATCAGCACTGCTTTGGCAGCAAACTTTCTAGCCAGATGGGTGTTGTTGTGCACACTGAAAAGAACTGGAAAAATATGAACTGCTGTTTCAACATCTCAGATAAATTTTCTACATTGAGATCCGCTAAGACATGGAAGTGTCATTCCAAAATGGTTTCTTTCATTGAGAAACATTTTTGAAAATTTTTTTCAGTTTTGGAACATTGGAAACATGACTGATTATTCATAGCAATTTATCCCTTTGTGAGCATTGAATACACAGCAACATAGTTGTTTGATGTTTTAAATGATTAGAAGGGAATATTTCCCTCCTAAGTTCCACTTCGTGCTCAGTTGTCAACTACTGCATGGAGCTAAAGTGACAGAAGGAAATGTTTTGGCAGATACCAAATCTTCCTTGCTTTGCTCTGCCACCTGTTCTTCCTGCAGGATACAAGAATGCAGGGAAAGGGAGGACAAGCTGAAAGAACGAAGTTGTGCAGTGGCTATGTTTTGCTGGGCAGAGCGCAGCACTGAAGTGTTGGGATATTAGGTTTTTCTTAGCAAACTCAGACTCAAGAATTCTGCAGTAACATCATACTTCCAGTTTTCACTTAGGGAAGCTTGCAAGCCCTCACAGTTGCGCACAAACACACTGAAAACATGATCCTAAAATGCAGAACACATGAAGGAACAGGAAAACCCGTTTTACCACTTCTAAATCAATGTGCTGGTATTTTGCTTCTGACTTCAGGTCTTTGCACTTGGAGACATCACATAGAGTTGGTAAAGAATCCTGCAACATAGTGCAATTTTATGATGACCATAAGCCTCGTGGAAACATTTCTGTTTCAAAAGACTTTCACTAAATAGCAAGCAGCATTCCACCTGGTTTCCTGCCAGCTCATCTCTCTGCTGTGAGCTCTGATCACTGAGGTTTGTGGCCCCAGAGTACCACTTCCCTCCCACTAGGACTGCCTCAGGACAAAACTGCCTCAAATTAAAGTAGGACTTTTAGGACGCCTTAGCAAAAGCTCCAGCAGCTCTGGAGGGCAAGAGAACCCTGCTCGATGAGGGTTTTCACGTTCCCCACTGTGGAGAGATGTATGGAATTTTTTCTGAAGCCAGACTTTCTCTGGCTCCTGGGCTTTTCACTTCACAGCAGGGATGTGCCCAGAAGGGCTTTCCAACCACTCCTGGGTGCCAGAGACTCCCTCAGAGTTCAAATACCTACCTGCAGCCTGCCAGCTGCTGGGAGCAGTCCCCGATTAGCCCAGACCTCCAACTGCATCACACTTGCCAAATCTCACCTCCAGATTCACTTTGCGGGGGGTGCAATTGTGTGTGCCCGTGTTAGCCGCACTCAGGCTGATGAGTTAGTTTGAAAGTCTAATGGATCATTCACAGAACCAAGACCTACGTGGATACAGATATACTCTGCTGCATTGTCACACTGTTAGCCAGTTCATTGGGTATAATGCTACTTCCCTGTACATGTGTTTGCTGTTGAGTCAAGCTCTGGTCTGGGGTATTTTTCTTTGTTTTTCTCCAGTTCCGGAAATGTAGGAGGAAGAGATGGTCCAGATCCTACAGTTAACAGACACAAGTGTAATCTTATTTAACCCAACAACAGGACTGGCCATGTGAGGAAGTGCTCCTCACCTGAGCAAAACCACAGGGTATCCAGTCCTCAGTGCTACCATGTCCTTCTTTAAAAACAGAGCACGCTGTTACAAATGCAGCTGTAACTTTTTCTTGGTACAGGATTGTGTTGCTCTCTTTCGAACAAGATAGATATATTCCTTCATTCCTCCTTCTAACAGAGAAGAAATCAGTTGAGGCTGTGACTCAAAGTAAAACTGTTGGCCCCATTGAAGATCACAGCCTCTCCTTTGAAGGCTATGTAAGATGTGACTTAATAACATGATTTTTAGGCACATAATTACTAGTTGGTTTCTCAAGACAACCTGATGCTGGTAACACATGCTGTCAGACCCTCGAGGTTTGATTAGTCTAATTCTTCCATTGCCACTTACAGAAAGTTGCGAGTAGGAGCCCTAGGGCTCCTTGTGGCACTGAAACACCCTCATATATAGCCTTCCCTGCAGCCACTAGCTTTCAGGGTGTCAACCTGAAAAACGGTAGACTTTATTTTTTCTTTTTTCTAAAAAGCTAAAATAGAAGTATAGTTATAGTGATACTGATCATTCCCTACCCAATGAGTTTCTGCTCCCAGCTACAACTTAGTTTTAAGTGTGACACTGTCCCACCTGAAGTCCTTTCTCAGACGTGTGTTACCTCACTGAAACCAGCCCTCTCCACTCATTTTATTTATGTATTGCTTTGGGTTTACTTACCTATTCATACATTTCTTGAATGGAGAGTGCTTATAATTAATGAGAATTTTTAATTATTGTTATTCAGTAAATGAGTTATGCATTAAACTATTTAGTTGTTGTTACTATTGTTACTGCTGCTGCTGTTATTAATAAACCTGATTGACATGTATTAATAAACCTTACTGACATTTAATGAGAAAATGCAATCGTGTAACCATGCTTACAATATGTTTAGCAGATTTATATTCATAAAGTTATTCAGTTTTCCTAGGAACATACAAGAGCATAGAAGACATCCAAACATCTCATTTTTCATTCAACATCTCTCTCTCTCTGACATAAAGATACTTATTACCATATTACCAGGCAATCTTTTTTCTTTTTTCAATCTCATGTCTCTGTAGTGACAACCAGTGTTGTCATTAAGGGGATTCTGGGAAGGAAATATTCATCACTGAAAAAAGCATAAAATCCCATGTACTTTACAGAAAGAAAGATCACTGATTGGAGACTGACTTCTTCAGAAATTTCTGAACTTGTGCGTAGCTTGCAAAAATTCCCCACCCACATTATTCTTTTTGAAGCACACTCTCACAGAGCTGCTCCTTCCATTTCTTGCCATAAAACTGTCAGCTGAGTGTTTCATGTTGTGATACAGCTCTCTATGTTACAGGAAATTGACCTAAGTAGTTTTCCTGTGAGTATAAAAGAAGAAGACAAAATCCATTAACCCTTTCAATAAATGATATATTTACACACTTGTAACCTTGCAGGTCTTAGAACAAAGAAAAACAGTCTCAATGGGGAACAACAATGGTTGCGGGGAGGGTTTTTTTCTTTAAGAACCCTTTTTCTACTCATTGGGTAATTTTTTTTTATTTATCCACAAAAGATATTTGCGGATGTTTTCATGACTGGCCCTTCTTTACAACATTGCTGTTTCTAACAGCTGCAAGATAATTTTTTTCATACTAAACATTAGAATACTCTCTCAGCCTAGAAAATGAACACCTGGTTTTCTTCTTGATTTGACAGCCTGGTATGTTGCTGTAAAACAGTTGTGCCATGAGCTCAGATCCAGCTCTAAATTTTCAACGTGTGGTAAATATTTCTGATTTAGTTCTTGCTGAAACCTCTTGCTGGATTGGTAGAGTGATGCACACAGGATGGTTTATCAAAACACCCACTCACTTAAAAGCATCCTAATATTTTACATGAATAAAATTTACTTTGCAGTCTAAACTGGAGAAGACAGCACAGAGACTCTCAGCTTAAACCATAATAAGAGGTGAGCAGGGATCTTAAACTCAAGATCCAAACCCCAGAATGAATATCATTAACTCAATTTATCAGAAATTTTTGTCTACTACCTATGAATTTTGCATTCTTCTCCAAGAAATTCTTCATCTGTGCTATATTCTACAGTGAGCTCAACTCTGCTGTCAGAACCACTGAATAATATCAGCTTGGAAGGAACTTCATGCTACAACACCACCTCACTGCATCTGACTATACTGCAAAGCAACTAAACAAAATCATTGAACGGGTACGCACATGCAGCTCAGAAAGAAACATCATGAGAACCATCTTCAAAAGCAAAATAGGTCATATTTCAAGGAAAGGATTTTTGACCTTCAAGCGGTACTCACAAATAGCTGCAGATAGCCCCTAATTCAGATAAAATATTGCCAACTCTTCTCTTGTGAGGAAACATGAGGCTCACCTAGCCTATCTTTTGCTTTGCACTCAGTCTTATATTCTCCTAAATTCTGAACTGCAACTTCTCGCTGTTCTACTTCCCACTCTCTTGTTGAGGATATGCCCCCATGTACCTGTGGTATATCATAATTTTTCAGTAAGTTCAACAGTTAATGGCTATTATTGAAGTCAGCTGTCCCTTAATCCAATTTCACATCTAAAACTATTTATCTTGGGAAAGGCAGGAATAAGAGAATACACAATTTCTTTCACAGCACCAACCTGGCTTATGACAAAAAAACGTTTACCACCCTCAGAAATACAATAAACTTCTGAAATAATAAATTCCACAGAATGGCACTTTTCTTCAGACTAAGTGATCAATAATCTATAAAAATTCTTCTGATTCCCAAAAATGTAATTCTGATTTTTCAGGAGGAAATAAGAACTGAAGGGTTTGATACCTAGTCTGTGCTTGGGGGCACTTATGTGTGTGTGATCTACACATTTTTCTGTGTGGCTTATACAAAAATCATACAAGTACTGCCCTGACTATTCAGGCTACTTATAACAAGTAATAGAGTAGTTCTCAAATGCCATGTAAGGAAGACATGTAGCATATAACCTGCAGGTAGAAGGAGGTTCCACAACACCGAAGGCAATCAGAGTTTTCTGCACAGCTCTGATTTCTTTTCCCGTTCTCTGTGAAAGTGCAAGTGCAACAGTTGGGTTAGGATGGGAGAAAAAATTCTCTTTTAGTTTTAGGTCTAAGCTTATCTCTGGCTCCCAACTAAGACACCTACAGGATGTTTTAGCTTATTGAGGGATATAAGTGATTTGTGAAGATCATTTCTCCAAGCAGGAGTTATGTTAGTCCCTTCAGCCCATGCCTACAAAGACTGAGGGGAAAAAAAGTAGAAACATAAAACTTTCCTGCACAAGGTTACATATGTCTTTCTATAGTTCCAGCTTAAACATAGACTAAACGCACTTCTGTGGTGATTAACTTACTCAGTCATATTGTCAATGGCTACCTCTTGCTAATGTAAATGCAGACTATATTACATAGCTGAACAGGAAAGTTCCAAGAAGTTCTTAAGAAGCCATGAGGAGATACATGCAAATTCAATTTTTCTGAACTCAGCTACAAAAGCATTTCTTATTATTTTATTATTTAGCAAATGCTCCCCTCCCCTCACTCCCTTTTCCTCCTGCCAAACCCAGCAGAGATTTCTCTTCTACCTGTCATATATTGTCCCTTAACTGCTACCTCCTGAGAAAGAGAGGCTGAAGAGGTTTATGGGTGCCTCACTGGCAGGGGGCATTGCCAGCGGCCCGCCATGCCCCCATGTTCCTCGCCAGCTCTCCCCCAGGTTGGAGGCCCAGGGGGCTGCCCCTGGACCGTGCCCCTGGCAAGGTCCTGAGGGGACCACAGGGGCCACACTATAAAGCACCTGTGCATGTCCAGGGCTGTTCACCATCAGGCAGTGGCTCTGAGTACCAGCCGTGCTGCCTCGCATCACTTGTGGTGTGAGGAACTAGTCTGCCTGAAGAAATAGAAGATTCCTACAGGAGATTTCTGCAAACCAGAACAGTGGGCAGAACCCATCTGAGCGAAAGGGTAGCAGAAATCCAACCAGCTGCTGTTCATACACAGAAATCGCATATAAACATAATCAGCAAAAAATGTTGCGTTCCCCCACAAAGTTAGCAAGATCTGAGAATTACAGAAATGCACTGGATGGAAGAGTATGGGCATCAGACTACCTTGTCCTCTGGCCCTGTGGTTTGCAGCAATATTCATATTCCCTCAGGTTTCCCATAGTTGAAAGGATGACAGCAGTTTTTACCACCAACAAAGTAACGGGAAGGGACTTACACTATGTCAAAATTATTTCCAATTCATGTTTTATTGCCTTCCTTCCTAGAATCAAAGTAGGCAAGGCATGGAAGCTAAACATAATAAAAAATAAAGGACTTTCTCACAGACTGCTAGAAATTTAAATTACTGGAAGTCTGGGAATAAAAGGCATCAGTTCTCCCCCAAGAATAAAAGGCTATAATAAAGAAAATACCCAGAAACTATGAGAGCTGCAGCTATAAGTTGAGAACACTGTTAGAAGAAATGCCATTAGGATACAAATCCAAACATTATTCTTTGATATCTGGATACAACTCAAAGCACCTAAAAATTACACACAGTAATTTGGCATTATTAAACATACTTTTAATTATATCTGAGTTCTATTCAGTCACACTTAGACTTATCCAGGATGCATTAAAAAATGTATTTTGTAAACATAGCCCATTCTGCCATGTAAAGATAATCTGAGGCAGTTCACAAGAACATCCGTTCCCTTTTTGTATTAGAGTCCTCCTTACTACTTCCAGTTTTCATTGCCTTCCAGGACTGAGCCTTTTCCTTTCCTTAAAGAAGTAAAAGGAAACTGTTTTCCCTAGGATGTAGCTTTTAAAGCAGCTTTCTCCATCACTGCTGCCTTCTTCCAGGGCCTTCAGCACGGGGTCTCTGGAGTTCATGTGCAGAGCCTGATCTCCGACTTTTTCACTGGAATGGCCTCCAAGCTGCACTCTAATGTCTGTGCCACCTGGCCTGTCCTCCTGGATTTCTCACTGCCAGTTTTGACATGAGTGGAGGAGACCTCAAGCAGCTCATCTGCTTTTCCTGAGCCTCTCCACCTCCTGGGGTACTGGCTCTAGCCCTAGTTCCTCAGATAAGGCCACGAATTCCACTGGAAAATAGGTCCCCCAGAACATCTTCTTTGTGTGTCAGCTTTAGAAAGCAGCATCTCCATTGCATGGACAAGAGAGACTGTAAAGAAAGGGAAGGCACTGTTCATCAGTGTTTAAAGCTACATCTAGGACTTATGACCTTTGAATCAGAAAAGGAAGGTAGATCTGAGCAATCGTGTTCTGGCTCTTTTATGGCTCGCCGGGAGGATTTCAGTATCACAGACGTGATAGGCGCTTAAAGAGTAACTTGGGCAGAATTTTAGTGCCCACAAGAAAAAAACTGTTTTCCTGTAAAAGCAACTCAGTTGTCCTTAAGACCCACGACTGCACAAGTTGAAGTGCCAGAAGGTGTTGCAAAGGAACAGAGGAGAACGGGGAGAGATGGTTTGAAAAAGCTTCAAACATCCATCTCAAATTATGTTTTAGACACTTCACTAGGCAGTGTGACAAGAACTGATAAACCATAGAGAATAATTTTGGGGTAATTGAAATGTTACTTTTTAAAGAACTTTTGTTAAAAAATGTCTCGTCTAATCAACGTCACAATTTCCATAAAAGTATTAAACGTGTACTCAAAATACAAATTTATAGTCAGCTTTTATTGCAAAGCCTAATTTTAGCAATTTTGGAATTTTCAACTCAAAAAACTCATTAGAAGAATAAAACAACTTATTTCAAAAAGGAGAAGAAGATGAGTCTGGAAAGTCTGAAGAAAACTGCAGTTAATTAAAAGAGAAGTTTGCTGCCTCTAGATTGTTATTAGCTTTTCCAGTGACCCATATTTTAAACCCCTGCAGTTACTCATGAACTAGCTCTATTTGAAGATGGTACTTCTGTCATTATACAGTTTTAATTAAATCTGGGGTTTCCACCTTTTTCATTGTTTATTTTCTAACAGAGCTCAAATTGCGATCTGCATCTGTCTCTGATAGATGTCATTAGGAGTCTTAACCACTATCTTAAGTGAAATTAGTATTGAGTGTTATGGGTCTGACCAGTGTCATACTAGAATAAGTTCAACCTCTCCTTGATTTCCATAAGTTTTGGACCAGTCTATTGCTTGTATGAATGTATTGCCCTCTGTTGGTCAGGCATATCTCATAGAGCATCACAGAAGACAGGAAACCTAACCATCTTTACTACGTCAGTTAGGAAATTTATGTTTCTGTGTATGCTGGACAACTAGAAAGACTCCTGGAATTTAAAAATACATGGCACACTTTTAGAAACTGATTTTTTTTTTTTTTAATGACCCTAAAGGTTCTTTTTGATGTTCTTGCAAGGCATTATGGCTTTGCATCTCTCAGTGTAGCCACTGAAATCATATTCACACACTTGAAAATACAAAGGGCATTTATGCTTCTCCCAGGAAATTATGCTAAAGTTCTGTGCCGTACTCGAGTGCAGAACCACAGTGATAATTGCTGTAAGATGCAAAAAAGAGTTTAGGGAGTGAAACTCAGAGGTGCAGGAAGAGAGCATGGGACAGCCCCAGCAGCGCCCTGGACCATGGCAATGCCACCAGACCACTTCAGAGCACCCGTAGGTCTGGGCATTTGAGGCTGATTGCCTGCCTGCCTGCCTTCAAACACAAATGCACACACATAACCCTAATCAGGCTCCCCATAATTAGAAATCAATGCCTAATTGATAGCTTTTCTGCTATATTACCTGTGTATATTGTTCTTAGCAACATTAAAATTTTATTTTCTCTTTAACCCAAAATCGTCTATTGATTGATGTATTAACTGGTGTTTTCATGCATTTAACGTAATCCCTTACAAACCAGGTCATTTTGTGAGTGGCAAAATGAACAAAATCTAGTTGCCTATGGATTTGTAATTGAGTTCCCATGTGGATTCTGTCATAATTAATGAGTTGAACTCCAATTATTATCCTTTCCACAAGTGGGAATTTTAATAAGGTCTTTCCTAATCTGCTCACTTGTTTTCACAGAAATCATAGGAGCTTCATATCCTCAAGATATCTTTATGGGTTCAAATTAACCCATGATTTCAAGTCATTAGAGAGGAGACCAACAGATATGCACACAGATGTACACATGCCAAGTGTGATTCCAGAAGTTTCATCTCCTTAGGAATATTGGTTTCCAATTTATACTAAAAACAAGTAAAAAAGCAAGTTAGAAAAAGAATTTGAGGTAAAAATTAAGATTTTTGTGTTGTAGTATAATCAGGCTGGAGACAATCCCAGGGTTTAATCTCACTGAAATGGAGCCTCCCTTTTCTTCCCCATAAAAGCTGGCCCCACGTTTTGGCCCTACATCAAGTACCAAGTAAGAGAAGACATTTGAGAGAGAGAACCACGTAGCTCAGTGTTTTTTCTTTCTCCTGGGTAAGGGCCCAAGAGAAATCCAGTCTCCTTCTGACCCACAGGCATAGGAAGAAATCAGAAAGATGACTGCCATAACCTCCCCACCCATCCAGACACACAAGCATTAGAGCACAGCCAGGCTTACTGCCCTCTTCTCCTCCAGCAGCACGGGCCGTGGCAATGTCCCCAGAGCAGGGGACCTTGGAGATAAAACTAATTGTGTTTCTCAGAGCTGCTTCGCCTGGGATGTGTCAGAGAAACATCACTGCTCCAGCCACAGCTTCAAACTTTTCTCTATAACTATGGGAGCCAATATCCATCATATTATTAATGAGGCGTGAGGGTCTGATGTAATCATGTAAACGCAGATCTGTGGATAAGCACCCAAAACTTATATGGGCCCATCAGGGAAAAGGAAAACATTTCTAATTACACACCTAAAAGAAAGAGAAGAACACTGTGTGCAAGATGGAATTTGACAGATTTTTTTTATTTCCTTATATTTCAGTGGTTGGCACACAGAACTATTGTCTTTCAGCCATCTTAATGAGTCCTGAAATGAAAATATTTTTTTAAAACATCACTGAACTTCCAAAGCATGAGGCAAAAGAAATTCTGTTACTCACAACGAAAATGTAGTATTTTGAGAGCATACAACCCTCAGTGTCTGAGGAAAATTAGGAGGTAGCAGCCACGCCTTTCCTTGCTGGAAATTCACAAAAAATGGATTTTTCTGGGAATATTTTCAGAACCTAAGAACTGTATAAATTTGTATCTCCTGTACATTTAGACCAACCTGTCTTTCCAGTCATCTGCAGTGGTCTTTCAAGAATGTTAAAAATGCCATATAATTTTAATAACAAGCTTCCACGATCCACGGTTTTGCAGTCTTCCATGTACACCTTAGTTTGGCTAGAACTTGTCCCTGGTTTTAGAGGTTTGCAACTGTTCCAGCTACAGCTGTCAGGTGTCTCTGCACATTTCTTGAGGACAGGGAGAGTTTTGCATCTCTGATTATTAATTTTTTTTCTGCCTGGATATGCCAGGGTTAATTGCAATACAAAAAGTCCATACAGGATAGCTCTGGATGAAAAAGTAATACAGAAAAAAGTAAGAAACAGCTCACCACAGTGAACTCCCTCTCCAGTTAGATCTCTGAAGATACTGGCATGAACTCTGTCTTGCACGACATACCCCTAACTTGTTTAAGTGTACCATCACTACTAAACAATCATTTGCATTTATTATTATTACTCAATTCAAAGGCTGATGCCAAGCCGTCTGAGGGAAGGAAAGTACGTGGTGTATTTTCAAAAAATCCTCAGTTTGATTGGAGTTTTCTGTTTTCCTTGGGTTTTCTCATCTCGTTTTTTTTCTTTTTTCTTTTTTTTTTTTTTTGAAGCTCTGTTCTAAGAAAAGGAAAGGAGGGGATTTACTAAAGGCAAGGCAAGTCGGTTAGTTATGAGTCACCTTCATGACTTATAAAGGGTCTCAAGTTGTTTGGAGCGGGCTTTCTTCACCTAACTTGTGCTGCAGGGATATCAGGCGACCAGCCAGACCAACAGACTTCTGAGGCAACTGTTCCTGCCTCAGTTGTTTTTTTTTTTCATTTTTCATTTGCCTTATTTCTCTCTCTCTCTCTCTCACTCTCCCTCTCTCTCTTTAGAAGAAAAAAAAAACACAACCCAAGCTCAGTGATCATGGTTAACCTGTGAGATGGAACAAAGGAAGTCTGTGGCCTTCTTGCTGCATTGGTTTTGCTTGCATCTCTGTGTAAAGAAACTGCCTCATAGCAGGTAGGTTTTTCAGTTTGGTTCTTTGGCTTTTTTGTTTATTTTTACGCGTGTGCTCTGTTTTTTTTAAATGAGAAGCTCGTATGTTACAGGAGATGGGAGCAGGCCAAGGGAAGGGGCCCTAGGGCAGGATTTAGAAGCCTCAAGAGCCAGAGAGGCTAAACTTCAAACATTTGTACGCATGCAGAAATACTCAGGCAGGCGTCCTTATGGAAATATGCCGTCAGCCATCCGGAATCACACATGGACAACCAGTCTCAAGTGAATACAAACCCAGTCCCCTTGCTGTCCTTGCATTCACTTTTCTAGGTGGCTAGACCTCACGTAACTGATGGGACAGTACACACGAGAAAGGTGTCTGCAGACAACTAAGAGGACATGGGGGATGCATGCTGCTTTTTCATTCCTGCATCCCTCCTTTTTTTGTTTTGAGATGAATAGTTTAGAAGACCATGCAATATGGAATATAATTTCTACAGTGTTTCAGTTATCTATTTGAAAGAGATTTATAACTAATCTGCAGTTATTCTCTTGCCTACATCTTGCCAGAGACATTTTGAGGTGGGGAAATGTAACTGTACAGACTAGTTTGACTTCTTATTTAATGTTGGCGATACAAGTAGTTTTGGACATGGGAAAAGTTCTGGTCCTCATTTCGTAAATAAGCAACAGAGAAATGCCTTCCTTAAAGTATACCCATTAGACTTCTATCATTTAGTTATGGTTTGTTCTAATTCTTTTTAAAATGAAGATGTTTAAAATGTACATGTAAGAACTTTATATAACTTTCTTGAAATGCATATCCATACTGACAGAAGAGGAGCTCTATGCTCAGCATTAATACCTGTCTGGTGAAAACTCTAAGATTTAATTTGGTCACAAAAATTTGCTCTGAACTCAAATTTGGCAGCCAATATCTAAGATGAATAGTTTCTTTTATTAGCTTTTTAATATGGCGATTTTTAATTTACAAAGGAACAAGCAAAATAGCTGAAATATAGTACAAAAAAAAAAATCCAACTACTTGATCCACAAAGTGAAATAGAGGTACTGGAGACATTTTATTTTAGAGGGAAGTTTTCAGCAGAGAAAAGCCTCTTCTGTCCACATACACGTCTTTGGAGCTCTTCCAGCATCTTAAGTTAGAGGCTT
This sequence comes from Nipponia nippon, assembly GCF_047370975.1. NCBI lineage: Eukaryota > Metazoa > Chordata > Aves > Pelecaniformes > Threskiornithidae > Nipponia > Nipponia nippon. The sequence continues at coordinate 27,272,764 of NW_028262336.1, forward strand.
GAGTTCAATATTTTTCTAAGTGTTTTAGAACAAATAGCTTTGTTTTCGGAGAAATTAGAGGAGAATAGAGGACTTACTTAAAGTCCTCTTGAAAATGTAAACAGAGTACCTGAAAATGGATGTCTGGTGTACTGATTATGTATAACAGCCTTTTGTAGGTGATTAAAAGAATTATAAAATGTGCTAATTATATTAACCCTAATTCTTTTTCAGTCAAAATTAGATTTCTGCTATTCAAGGGTAAAACCATCTCTGAAACTGGTACATTTCATTCTGGTCTCATTTTTTACAAAAAGGATTTTTTCATGACTGCAGAGGAAGACAGATTCAAAAGCCACCCTCATATACCATACCAAATTTTAGTTTTGACAAAAAAAAAAAGAAATAGGCATCTCCAAAGGGCCATTTGCCACATTCCAAGAAAGACAGAAAATAGTTGAAGTATGTTACCCTTTGGCCAGTGCCCACTTCTCTCTCTCTGGTGAATGTTAAGGGAGGATACGCAGATAGACAGCATAGACTGAAGACTTAATTTTTCTATAGCTGCAGTTGAGTGATGTGAGTCCCATGTCATGTCCCCTATAAAGCTATTGACACAATCTGCTTGCTGGCACATCTCTTTCAAGACCCCGAAGCTCCCTCAAGTTTTTTCTCCCAGAATCAGGCCTTTAGCTTATTTTCAGCAGGTAGTCTGACATTGTGCTTGTGAGCTATGTCTCATTTACATGCAGGTAAATGGAGATAAAAGACTGGGGCTCACTCGGTCTGTCTCAAAGCCTATTGTGGTCAGTGTGGGTCTCTGTTCTTTAACTTCAAAGCATCAGGCTTGGGGTCTATCACAGTCTGTTTCCCCCAGCATGATTGGTAGTGTACATATACTCATGTGCATGAGCACTGCAGATTTCTGGCCCTGGTGAGTTGCCTTTTCTCCCTCTCACCCTCCCACTGAAAAGGGGCCTTGTAACACAGGTGATTGCACAACCCTAAGCACCTAGGCAAAGCTCTAAGTTGTTTTTGCTGTTTGGAGAACACCTTTATCTTTTCTAAACTGGCTACCAAATTTTGCACAGCTGGAATTACTTTCTAACCTGCATGTGGTTTTCATAAAAAAAAATATATTGGAAAGTACTGTCAAAGCTGGCATGTCCTCTTGCTACCAATCCAAAGACAAAAGGTTTAGTTTTACTCTAGATTCATGACAAAGGATCCCCTCCGGTTGACTAGTAGGTAAATAAGAATTTCATCATTTGGACTGGAGAGGCAAAACTGGCTAATAATCACATAACGAGTCTAACAGGCTGGATGCTTCTAGTCCATCAGTGGACCAGTGTAAGTCCACTCAGACCCTTGAGGTACCATACAATGATGTACAAATGTACAGGTGGGGAAATGAACACTTGTCGCATTTAAACTAAGTAGTTTGAACTGTACTTGTGGTACTCCTTCTGCAAGGAATCTGAATATAGACTATGATATGGATGAACTGATTAACAATTGATATTTCACTGACCAAAGAAAATCCTAGGTTAGAGAACAATGAGCTGCCTAAACTTGAGCAGACTTTTTAAGTGTCTCAATAACTCATAGACTTTTTTTTAAAATATATGAAAAACACAAAAGTAGCTATGAATACGATGTCCGTTCTCACACATTTTGGAAGACAGATTGCAAAGTAAAATTACTGTAGTATGTAAAATTAGTAGTCAACATTTATTTTTCAGTAATGCCATAAGTCTCAGTAAGGTCTCAATCAGTTGCATTAATATTGCGACAGAAATTAAGATAAACATTGTCACATACTGAGGAAATAAGAATGAGAAGAAATTAAATGTATATCCATACATTTAATATGTACATTAATGTCACATTTGTATGTGACAAAATCTTGTCAATATGTTTACTGTTTTTACTTTTGGTTTTATTGCTTATAGTTCAAACTAAATCATCCAGCCTCTCAGTTTATCCCAACTGCCTCACAGGCCCTTCAGAAAGCACTAGATTTCTTCAAGCTGTCATAGCAGAAGTTGACCTTTAGGAGGTATTTGAAATAGGATAAAGGAACTGTGGAGAAAAAATGTTTGTCTGAAGGAGGGTGGTCTGTAAAAAAGTATGAGGAGAAGTAGAATAGAATAGAATAGAATAGAATAGAATAGAATAGAATAGAATAGAATAGAATAGAATAGAATAGAATAGAATAGAATAGAATAGAATATTTCAGTTGGAAGGGACCTACAACGACATCTAATCCAACTGCCTGACCAATTCAGGGCTGACCAAAAGTTAAAGCATGTTATTAAGGGCATTGTCCAAATGCCTTTTAAATACTGACAGGTTTAGGGCACCAACCACTTCTCTAGGAAGCCTTTTCCAAGTAGATGAAGTACAGTAAGGAACATGGCTGGTGGAATAGATCACTTCTGTATAGTATTGACAGAAAAGGCAGTGGTAAGAATTGGATGCAAATGGAGAATAACTGAAGCAGAGGTGACACTGGAGGAAAAATTACGTGTTGCAGTTTATATGGCTTAAGTCAAGTGTTGCTACTAAGAAATCCAGAGGGACATCTTAGAGGAATAGGCAAAGTCAATGATTAAACGATGGCTAAAAATACAGAGACAGGTCTGTGGCCACAGAGGTGAGAGGAGAAACAAGAAGGAACAGTCACAAAAAGGCAAGGTGGGACAACATTTTCCTGTATGTCTGACTGTCAAACAGGGATAAAATAATCGAAGGGTAGAGCATCTAGCCTAAGAGATCAATTCTGATATGGACAGCTTCTGTGGAGGCAATAGCAATGAAAGCAGATATGAAGTTTGAAAATGAAATTAAAACACACATCTATCTGAGGTCACTACAGCAGATGAAGGAACAGAAAAGCAGATGAGTGGATGCAACCTGATGACCAGAGGTCAGCAGATAAGATATAGGAAGAATAAATGTGTTATTCTGATATTAGTGACTGAAGGAAGAGAATACTGGAAAGAGGAACAGGGAAATCACACCAGATCTTATAAGCTTTTTCTTTTTTAATGTTGCAAGGGAAATAATAGGGGATTTTATTTTATTATATTTAAGCATGAGTAGATGGTCATCATTTCCATTGATGACAAGGCCACATTTTTAGAGCTATGTGAGAAGACAGGCAGCAATATATGTATTTGTTCATGTAATGGAAATCTGACAGCTGTACGAAAGGCTGTTACAAAGGTTCAGCAAGAGGAAACACGTGTCATTTCTCACCACTTCCTGATAAACCATGATTTTTTTTTTTTTGCCTTTAGCACACAGAAGCAAAACAGTTGGCAACGTTGGAGATGCTATGTAGCTTTTAAACCCGAAAATTAAAATGCTAGGGTGCCAGCCTCGGCAAAACTATTCCATTACATAAATCCGAGATTATGGGAGTAGAAAAGCACCAAAGGCAAAGGTTTGTCTGTGGTTATGGCTACCCACTTACCCACTTTTGCCTAGAAGGGCTGACTGTGGAGTAAAGGTGCAGAGAGCAAATGCTGCCTGAAGTCTCTCCCTTCCCTCAACTGCTCAACAGTAATTTTGGAAGTAGGCATGTGTAAGTACAGCACTCATTCAGCTTCTTTAGAGAATCATTTATTAGATCTATTGAAGTGATCGATTTCACAAACATCCCTTCTCCAAGACTGAACGTAGGAGAAGGCAGGCTGAAGAGGAAAGTGCCATCAACCACAAATGGCTGCTGCAAACCACAGATAAAATATTCTCTTTTTTAGCAAAACCTGTAGGAGTCTCTAGCAAACCCTAAAAAGATAGGAAAGAATTACGGTTTGCTAAGCATGGTGTAAAGAATACCATCCTGGAATACATTTAGGATAGCGCAAATTTACAAACGCTCAAATATTCTTGGGGCAACAGACTCTGAAGTGACAGAAGCTTCTTGTAGCAAAGCTCTTGTCCTACTGCCTGGTGTGATCCTGATCCAATGCTTAATGAAGCCAAATTTAGTGTTCCCACTAGAGGAACAGATGTTTTGCATCAAGCCTTGCACAAAATGAATGCCCACTGGGTGACAGCAAGTGAATAAGGAGTCAGGGACTTAGAGACATTAAAAGCACAATAATTGAATCAGAGAATAATTTAAGTTGGAAGGGATCTCTGAAGGTCGTCAAATCCAAACCCCTGCTCAAAGCAGGTTCAATCCACAATACATTCAGATAAGACAATAGCCTTTTATTGACAGTATTAATTTGTTTGCTTTCTTCCTAAAAAAAAGAAAATTAATACCTTAACTTGCATCTCTCATCCTCCTCCCCTGACCTGCACCCCTCAGCCTCCACACACATACCACATATGCAGACACAACATTTGGAGGAGTATCAAGGTATAGATTTAGAAACTGTTCACTTCATTGCCCACAAATGCAAATGTTACACCACAGGTCTCAATGTCTGACTTCAGTAGGAGTTTAGCCTGAACACTCATCAGAGCTCTGAATCATCATTTTAAATTTGAGGTTTGGAAATTTCTAAACCACTTTTTTCTACCTACCAAAATTTTATATTCATCTTGGAATTTTTGTTTGCCACTTACATATCACAACCATGCACTTGGCTGGTTTCATTTAGAGTGGCACAAAGTGAAAGGTAATTTCCCTAAAATCTCTAAATTAGATCACAGTCTTACTATGACATTTTAACTTCCTCTTAAAACATGTGCTAGTAAGAGTAGGGAAGTTATAAAAGTACATAGGTTTCTTTAAATTTACATACAAAAAAGATCTCCAAAATTGTGTCTTATATATAATGTCTCGTTTCCCATACTGTTTTTCTTGTTACTCTTTTCTTAAACAACAGAAAATGTTTGTTTGTTTTTTTTTAAAAAGTGGTTACTGGGATACCAAAGAGAAAGCAAACAAGATTCAACCATTTCTGAACTCTGCCCAGGAGCCAATACTTTATTTTAGAAGGATGGGGAAAGGAAAATATATTTCAATCAAGACATACTTAGCAGAGAACTAACTGGGCATTATTTAGGCCTTTTTAAACCAGCTTGGAATGACTGTCTCGACTATCCATCCTTATTACTGATGTAAGTAACTGAAAATCGTAAAAAAATTTCAGGTAATTGGATATATAATGAGGATTCTCTAACCTTTCTTCTACTGAGTGCATTTTTACTTCATTATGCGATTTCTTTGCAGATTTTTGAAATATTTTATAGAATTACTGATTTCTAAAACTATGTTTTCCTTCTTAGTTTTCAGGAGAGAGCTCATAATAGGTTGAAAGAAGTCAAAAAAAAAATGTTCAGCTTTGGTCAAAAAAATTCAGCACTTGCTTATTAATTTTATGGTCAAAGCATCAGTGACTGCTTATTATTAAGAAGCAATTAGCAAACAATGTACTGTTCAACACAGACAAATATAGTCATTAATCTCCTTCTAGCCTACTGGAATGAGGGTGTAGGAGCCCTGTATGGATCCTAGACCGGCAACTAAATCTGTCCAACAACAGGTGTTCTCTCCACTCAGCACTCACTTTTTCCAGAATCCAAAAGAATATTTATTGCTTAATCAGAAACAGTGCATACTGATGAAACTATAATTATTTCTCAGCTCTGTTTCTTACATCCTGTTAAAGAGTCAGCTCTCCTGATAGGCATTTTGTCTTTTTAAGTAAAAATAAATCCAAGTAATTTTTGCTTTTGTTTATCTTGGGTTCTCAACTTTTTGAGGAACTTGGCTGATATTAGAAGTCTCCATTAACTGATATGTAAAGGGATACAAAATTAGGCAAGACCATGCTACAATCTGTATTCCTTCTGCTCAATGCCAGTAAAGCAGCACAAAAAATGGAATAAGCAGAATGATGGAAGTCCTTCAGAGAAGAATAGTGAATGTACTCCAGTTCTCTTACAAAAGTAACTAAAACAATTGCCGGCTTGACTGTTTTTAAATGTACAGCAGATGGTTCCTTTGTATTTAACTAACTACAATCCTTTTTCCTCTGATGTCTGTCTTTTCTCTGACATAATTTTTTTATATGCATTTCTGTCTTTTTTCTTGTCTTTTTTTTTTTTTTTTGTAGGTATGTCAAGGGGAAAAAAACAGTGGTTTCAGTTCTTTATGTCTCATACTCCAGTCTCTGGAGTTCTTCTGTAGGCTGTATGTTGTTAATGCTAATCGTGATAGGGGTTTTTACCTCTGACTGACTCCTACATGTTAGCATTAACACTGTATCATGCCTCTTACCAGAATTCACATGGAACAAACTGCTACTGTGGGAGGAGAACAGAAATCGTGAATCAGTCAGTACTGTGCTGGGAAAACCTCCGTTCTACGTGTAAAAAGATGAGTTGTTCTGCATACAGGCATGTTTGCTAGAATGTTTGCTAGGTTTAGAGTCAATGGAAAAAGCAGTGAAAAAAGCAGCTTTGTGTATCAATAAGTACGTACCAAGACACAAAATGTGTAACATTTTGAGTGCAGCAACCTGCTTTTTATTTTGTTTTCTTGCTTTTCAGGTCTTCTGGCTTTACTTCTCACAAAAATATTTCATTTCTTCATTTTATTTAGGAAAGAAAAATGATGAATTAAACTTTTGGCATATATAACTGTGCATTCTATTCATTTCTACAAAATTTTTTTATATGTAAGAGAAAAACTAACAGAAAATGTTTCTCTGAGACTTTATTGTCAGTTCATTAGGAGAAATGGGTCAATGGGTCATTAGGAGAAAATGAAAATATATTTATTTTACTCTAGGATTACCAGTGCATTCCCAACTTTTAGAAAAAAAATCACAGAAAATTCCAGAGACATAGGAAAGTATTGTTATATTTATTTTGTGGTAGGTGAAAATAGACACTGAATACTCACAGTCGCATGAAAACTGAGTGACAGAGCCAGTCTTTAAAACTCACTATCTTATGCTCTAATGAAATCTGCTTAATGATTAGTTTAGTTATGAAATATTAGTTTGATTGGGGAGCAGAAAGGGAAACAAAAAAACCTCAAAGTACTCACCATTAATTAAGAAAAGGAATAAGGTTAATGTTTGTGCTGTATCAATACATATACCCTTTTCTGTTCTCAGTGTTTTGACTGTGAACCCCCGGCATGAGGTATGATTACAGAGCACCTCGAGACCGCAGACACTTATGAATCAGTGGCCTCACATATAAAACAGTCTCACATATGAACAGTCTCACTGAAGATGATTTTTCCACTCAGACAGAACCGCTGCAGGGCGTAAATGTTTTCCAAATCAGCCTGTCAGTTCAGTGGCTCCCCTGGGGATGCATACAGCCAGGGGCCATGCACACCAAAAAGCAGAAGATACCTTCATTCCTTCCAAAGTCAGAGCCATAGATCTGAGAGGGGATTCTCAATGTGGTGAAGCACATTTTGTTGAAGAAAAATGTATTCCTATTCATTTCATAGGAAAAATAGCTTTGAAAGTGGGGAGGAAATTGTGGTGAAAGAGAGGAGGAGAGTTGTTGACAGAAATTCTTGTTTCTTGGTACTAGGGTGAAACAGTGCAGCGCAGTTTGATTTCCCTCTCCTTTTGAGGCACAGTTTGGCGGTATCAGTTCTCTTGCTGAAGCCAAGGTGGTCCCCAAGCCCATAGGAGCAGGGGAGTCCCAGGCTCGCAGGTCACAGCTGCTTGTCTCCTCCGTGGTGCAGTTACCAGAGAACTGGCAGCAAGCCCAGTGCTGCCCTGATGTGGTTGCAGTACTTACGGAGCACCTAGCTGCATTACTGACATTGAAAGTCAATTTTAAAGCTAAGATTTCTGTGAAATGCAGAAATCTGGAGATGCCGTTAAGCTTGTCTCCACAGCTTAAATTCCCCCATGGGATGTATAGATTAAAGTGAAGTATTAATTAAGTGATTACATTTATTATGTCAATTGTGCTCACAAAAGGAAGATGTTACTTGATATTTTCCTTGGTTCCTCATCGCATTCAAAGAAGTCTCATTTACCGCACAGCACCCCAAGCCTGCAACCAGTAAGAGATTTTTTTCTCTTCTTCAAAGGCTTTAATTAACAAACATCAGAGCAGTGTAGCTGGAGTACAGTACCGTCCTCAGTGCTTGTGAATGACACAGTGCTGAAACAATGACCAGCTGTGACTTCCTTACTTCATCCCACCTTTCCACTCCCCAGCCCGGACTTCCCACTTCTATCCTGTATAGACACATGTTAATAGAAGGTATATTAAGGAAGAAAACAACTCTTGCTGTTCACCATTCTTCCTGATTCATAGTCATGCTATAAAAATCAGATGTATGTTCCCTTACATTTTCTCTCTTTAAAATGTAAGTTGAGTGACCTGCAAACTTCAGAAATAAATAGCAGATATAAATATGGTCATTAGACCATTTATATGTGTTTTTTCTGTATAGCTGATTCCCCAGAAAAGCAGGCATATTAAGTTGTAGATATTATAATAGCAGATATTAAAAAAATAGGTTTCCTTTTTACTCTGAAAAAATGTTAATGCTGTCCATGACTGGGGTTAAATCTTGTGAAAGACCACAGCGTGATAGCATTACCATTTTCAGATGGTTGGTGCTCTTCAAGAAATAGCCACTGCCAACTCTTCCCATCAAACGCCGCTATGATATTGAGTTCCTGTGTCTGGATTCCTTAAAAAAATAATAAAACAAATGTAGCTGCACTAGCAAGTTCACTGGCTTCAAATATAGCAAAGTATTGCAATAAGCTGAGTGGTATAGCATTAGATAAGTTACCAACCAGCCATAAGAGATTACTTTTCGCCAGAGGTTAAAATAGAAAGGGAAGCTCATTCTGGCTGCTGTCATAAAAGGACTCGACATCTACTGATGATTGAGCGTTTTCATCACTTGCATGTGTTCAATTTCCCAGGGAAGAGTTTCACTTCCTTGGTAAGATAAAAATAACTCTCTCTTGACATTTAATTCCTTCTGTTATGAAGGAAGTCAGACTAGATCATAATTGCCTTTTCTATCTCCAATATCTATGATAACATGGATTACAGAATATTTCTTGGGGAAAAATTCTCACTTGGTCATATAATGTGTATACAAAGCTGGAACTGACTCAGCTCAACCTTCCTACTGCCACCTTTATAATCAAGACACCATGTAGCTTTAACCTTGGTATGGAGTTCCCTTTTTGGTTAACGCCAATAAATAAAAGGGAAGGCTCAAGAGTCCTAAGCTCAGAGCAAAATTTCTGCAATTTGGGAAAGTTTCACCTCTCTTTCAAACAAGAGGTAGAAGGAGGAACAACGTGAACATGAGAAGCCATGGAGCTACTCCTGAGATGTGCAACAAGGAAGAAGAATTCAGTTCCTGACTTCTCCCCTGTAATCATAGAATCATAGAATGGTTTAAAGACCATTTAAAGATCATCTAGTCCAACCCCCATTCCTTGGGCAGAGACACCTTTCACTAGACCCGGTTGCTCAAAGCCCTGTCCAACCTGGCCTTGAACACTTCCAGGGTTGGGGTATCCACAACTTCTCTGGGCAACCTGTTCCAGTGTCTCACCACCTCCATTGAGAGAGAAAAAAAATTTCTTCCTATTTACTCCCTATCAGAATCTGGCCAGTGTCAACTTCTGCTCATGCATGTTGGCCTAGATCACCCCATCCTCCCCTTTCTCCATCATCTGTGTTTTGCAGTATTTGTGTCTTCCTAGATTCTTCCTTACCTTTATCTGGCTCTGCATTTCTTTTACTGGATGGATACAGTAAAAACTGCCTCTTTAAACATGAAAAGCAATTTAATAAAAAAGAGAAATAGCCAAGGAGGAGACTTTGCTTAATCTTGTAGTCTCTTTTGTCCATCTACCCTCCCATAATCCCTGTTAATCTCTGGGATCTACAGCATTCAGTATAGAGAAATAACAGTATCTACTTTCCTGTCTCTTTTTGAACTGACCTACGGTGGTCTCTTTTGACTTCTTCCAATGGAGATAAAATATAGAAATGGTAAAGTACAAAAATGGCCCTGAGCTCAAGGATGACCAAATCTCCCTGTTGCTCTGTGGCTGCCATGAGCACATTCTCATGCTCGTCCAAGAAACACTTGGGACTTTTTTTCTAGTAGTGGCATCACTTCATACAGATTGGGTAGGGAGTACTCAGAGTACCTTATGATCCAGCCCCCAAAGATGTTTCCCCCTGCAAGTGTGGCTCTGAATCCCTCTGTGGCAGAATAGGAAAATGAATCTACATCTCCAACTTCTTTGGAAAGTGCTGTCAATACCATACCGCCGGTAAGAAAGAAGTGGACACTACTTTCTATACCTGATTCTCTTTTAACTGCTGTCTTCTGGGAGAATCTGGTGCTTTTAAAAGACATCCTCCAGCTCCATCTCTCCCAAAGGAAGACCTGCCTTCTGGAGCCCACGTTCAGCCGAGGTGTGAGCCAGCACCAAGTTCTGCAGAAGTTTGAGCTTCCATCTTTTTTTTTTTTTGTTTTACACACAGACCTCGGGGGAAGGAGGGGAGAAGTTTAATCTCGTGTAAACTTCAGCTAGCAGCCCTCAACAGCATTTTCAGTAATGTAGTTCTGCACTTGCAAAAGCCCCTTCCATAGGGCTTCACCCCAGCCGCTGGGGCACCCCCGGCTGCTCTCCAGCACCGCCGCTGCCCCAGCCACTGCTCCCACCCAGCGGCAGCAGCCCCACAGGTGCCCCCGCCTCCGCTGCAAATTCCCCGACCCGGCCCGAACCCACTTGTCATAGGGCCGGGAAAGGTCGGGAAAGGGAAATTCCCTCTCCAGATTTTTCAGCCCAGTCATACGCCTTTCAAATAATGCCTTACACTGAGCACTATAAAAGCCCCACCCCACCAAAAAAAAAAAAAAAGCTTTGAAACATGAAATTCCTGTTAAAGTGAAATTTCCTAAGGGGAAGCAGCATTCTCACCTTCCTCTGCAGGCGGTGGAATCCAGGAGGAATTCTGAACTGGATTCCCAAAATACAGAGCAGGCATCAGGAGACTGCGTGGGTTGGTGAGGTAACTGGTTTAAATTCAAAACAGGCCACCTGCATCGGTTCCCACTTGCATAATTTCCCTGTGGTCTTGGGTTAACCAGAGATAGCAGGTACCTCAAAAAAAAACAAGCAAATTTTGTGTTCCTCAAGACAGGAACCAATGCCTGCTTTTTCAGCAGCACCAGAGCAATAGCTCCAAAGCCAAACTATACTCCCAAAGGTTAGGTTTAAAAGAAACACAAATATTTGAAGTTCAGTGCAAAGATCATTTGGTCTTAAGAAAATATATAGAATGTGTGTGTGTCCTTTTAAGTTAAACCTTGAACCAAGAATCTTATTTAAAAAAATAAGCATCTGATACCATTATAAAAAGCTATCTGCAACATTAATCAAGAGGAAAAAAAAAAAAAAAACAACATCAGTCTTTCAAGTAGCCTGAGAAGGCACGGACTATACTTTAAAGATGTGTTGTATTTAACAGGAAAGTAAACCAGAGGTCATAGCCTGTTAGCATATTGACAGACTTCAACCTTCATTGTATGCCAGTAAATTTGAATAGCTAAAGATTGCACTAAGCACAGAAATGCATAGGAACAAATGTATTTTAACACATACCTGAAGCAGATTTCTGCAATTTCACCAAAAGCTACTGTTACCGCTTGCATTTCTTCTTCTGTGCTCTGACACCTTCAGTATTTACTTACTTACTATTTAGTTCGATTAAGCTAGGTAAGATTTCCTTACCTAAATGTATTTTATTGAACTGCTACCCTGCTCTTACGAAACTATAGTGTCAACTGATTAGAAAGCACGTGATGCAGTTAATGGTAAAAATAGTAATTGGGATAAAATTCAGAGAAAATATTTGCACTTCAAATAGTGATAAAAATCTCTTCTGGTATAACAAGAACAGCTCTAATGAGCTAGGGATGAGAATACAAAATGTCAGAAAACATCATCTAACAAAAAGCCCTTGTGAAATTTAATTGAAGTCACCATATTTAAATATCAAAGAATGAAAATGCATCACAAACCTTACTACGCTGGGGATGCAAGTAATAGACTACATTCCTGGTACTATTCTGGAAAATGATCTTTAACTGCACTTGCACAGCTGAAAATATTAAACTCAACGAACTTCTCAGCTTTTACATTCTGCTATTTTTGTATTAGTAAAGCAATGGCAACTACAGAGTTGGCTACTGAATAGAGTATTTTGAACCGGAAACACAATAGAGTATCTAATTTCAATTCTGACAGGAAATCAAAATGAGTAAAACAATAATCTTTTGTAACTCTTCATGGGCTTCTGAAAGGTTTTTTTTTTTTATTTTCTTTATTATTTTTTTAAAGATACTATTTGTCTCAACTTTCTATTGCAGTAGGTGAAGAACTCAGTGGAATTTCATCGGGAAGTTCCAGCAAGAAAGAAACATCAGGTCAGAAATTAGAAAGAAATACTTTCTTCATGGAAGACCAACCAAGGGGTCTTGAAATTATATCAAGATAAAGGGGATGGCCTTTCCAGCTACAGTCTGTAGGCCAAACTGCACTAATCACACAGGACAACATATGGACACATACAATTGTTGTTGAGATAAGGACAAAGGTAACTTGCAAGATGAGTTATCGCAAAGAAAACATTACTGTTTTTCCTTCCCCCCCCCCCCTTTTTTTTTTTAAATTGACATTCAACTGGACTGAAGTGTCTGATACTGGCGTTAGATCTACCCATGATTTAGGTCCACAGAATTTAAATGAATTAACCAAGACATTTTTATATGCAGCACAAATAAGTCATGTAAAAATACACATTTTATTATGTACATTTAGAGGTTAAAGTTAACTTAAATTGATACAGTTTTTCCTTCTTCAGTTCCATCTTTTGCCTCACGACATTCTGCTGCTGCTTCCAAACATTTTTCTTCAGTGACCTGCAGAAACATAACAATTCTGTTATATTTTTAAACATTATTTAATTCTCCTTGATCCTGGAAAACAATTATTGTCTCCAAAATTAAACAACTTGAATTACAAACATCTTCAAACTAATATCATAGGAAAATATCACGGGTTAGGCTCTGAGCACATCCTTGGGCTAGCAAGTTTCAGTAGACATACAGCATTTTTTTCTCTCTCTCTTGCCACACAAGTACATAAAATATTTGACCTGAAGGCTCCAAAACATCTACTGTTTAATTCTTATGAAGATTTCCCACGCTTAAGCATGCCTTGGAAGTGAGTCTCTGGTTATATGCAGCTTAGGATATTTTATAGTTCCATTTATCTTAAGAACTTACCTTTTGCATTTATTCAGTCATTGTAAAGCTTCTCTTGGATAAGTACGTTTCAACTTTGAAACACTCGTCGTTTAACAGAAGTGTGTTTGCAAGAAACTTATTTTCCATGTATGTTTTAAACAGCAAAAAAAATACTCAAACTATTGCATTTATGCAGCTTACTGAAACAGCATTCCCTTTTATCTCCAGTAACTTCCACCTAGTTTCACCCAGTGGTATTAGACTTCATCCCTGCATTTACTTGTAAGAAACATGTTCATATGTGTTCTCTCAAACCTGTGGCAGAAAACTTGTTACTACCTAAAATCTAGGTAAGTACGTTATTCCAATTTTTAGTTTTCTTATTTCATGTTCACAATTAAAACAGGAAAAAATACTTTTAAATTTTACACACACGATACCAACATTAATTCTAGAGACAAATTTGAAAAATACTAATATAGTTTAAAGTGATAATTAACAACAGCTTAGAGATTTCGTGTGCATCTGATTTTTCTTCACCTGTGAACATTTCTAGTCCTAAAGATATGTTCTTGAAGACATTACCCATCTCTAATCATTCAAATTCTACTCTATCACAGCATATCTTTATATTTGGTAAGCTATACTTCACCGCTAATGAGACTTACCAGCCTCTTCGATCTTTCCAGAAGTTTGTGCCACACAGTGTGGTGAGCCTGTATTAAACATCATTAAATGATAAATGTTGTTACTGGAGGAAAAAAAAAAAAACAACCAACAAAAAAAAACCCAACCCAAAAAACAGACTTCTTATAGAATAGATTCTGACAAGTGTATAGAAATGATGGCACAAAACCGTAACAATCCCTAATTCAGATGTTATAGCTTATGATTTCAGTGTTCAATTTGCCCATGTTCCTTTGGAGGACTTGAATAAATGTCTGCTGATCACATCCATTCATTGCGGGGGTAATGGGCAAAAAAGGGAATTAAAATCGAGGAAGAGTACACAGAGACAAGGTGAGGAACCCCCAATGCCCACTTGTCCCTTGAAAACTTCCCCGACCGAGACAATAGCCCATGTGCTAGACCACAGGTCAAAATCATATAAGTCAACAGAAATGGGAAGAAAGACTCCTGCCTCCACCTATAGTTCTGCAAAGCCTTTGTTTAAGACTGATTAGTGCTAAGACTTTTTTTGTTACTGTTGTTAAGTTTTACTTTGGTGTCATGAAAGACTTTGAAACAGTATCCTTTATCATGAGTATAAATTCAAAGTTCTGCTCTTTCCCGAACATGAATAAACACTATCAGCAGCCTCAATTTCAGAAGATTAGCATGCACAACTAAGGCAAGGTGAATGAAATATCCATGCAGAAACTGCACAATCAAAACACTTTCAGTACTGAAAAATAACATCAAGGGCCCTCTGATGCAAACTTTTCTAGTTCTGATTTCACATCCACAATAGTTCCAAGAAAACAAACCCCAAATATCCAACATAGTCATCATCATGGACCTTCCCTTTCTGCTACTGTTCTCACCTCTGAATAATGTTCGGTGACCAGCACAGCATATAATAAAGATCAGAAAGTAAGCCAAATGCACTAACTTAAAGAAGGAAAACCTGTACAAAATGGATTAGTTACCTTCAAATGGATTGGCAGGGACACACCCTGGAACCTCCTTATCAATTCAGATTGGTTAGTCTGAAGATTATGGGCTGCCGTTATCTCATACTGGAAACAGAAACTTGTCCTTGGAATATGAGGGCCTTCAGTAACATCTACAAAGTCACCAAACCTGATGGGAGCAAAAACAAGCCCCTATGTCAAATATATTCGGAGAGAAGTACAAGCCTATTTGTTTTTATTTTTGATTAGCAAATTCGTATCTACAGAACAGATAAAAGAAAATCTAGACAAATTCCAAACCAAATCTAAACAAATCCCTAGTTCAGCATTTCCAGGTTTCATGAAGCAAAAGTACAGGTCATACAATTTCCTAAAATGAGTTTATGAAATTTAAATCTCAAGTCTAGAAAGAGGATCCTAGGTTTAACAAATCTTTGAAAGCATGTTGGCAAAGTGGGATAACTGTCATTCACCAGAAAAAGATTTGTCTCCAAGATCAGACATTTTCCACGCCACACTGTTTACAACCTGCACAGATATTTCCCTTTCAGGTCTTGGAAAACTGCAAATCAATTAAGAAAACTAAGAGACAAAAATATGTGCAGCAAAAGAACATTCAGAACAAACCTCTCCTAGAAATCAGTGGGTAAGCCCATTTTCCCTCTTACTGAACAAACTAGAGAGCAGGAAGAAGGAGGAACAACAGACACAACATCACTCTAAAATTCCAAGAACCGTCACTGCAAAGACATCTGTTCCTTTAGAGAGATGAGGACTCCAAAATCAAATGCAGAACAATTTAGATATCTAGAAAACTGAATATCCTATACTAGCCTAAGCTAGTCACAGATTCTTTTATAGGCCCGAGATACAGCACAAGCTTCCTGCCTTCAGCAGGAACTTTGTATCTTACACTGCATCCCAGGAGCCAGCTCCATTCTCACCTTCACCACTACAAGGCAGCAGCTTGCCAGTTAGGAAGATCTTGACAACTTTGGAAGAAAAATCCACTATACAATGCTAACTCTTGTTTTCAAACAAGTATTTAGTTTGTATTTTATTTAGCCTGTCAAGCTCTATATATTTATTTAGATCTTATGTAAAAGCATTTAAAGCAGTCACACTTCTCTGGCACTTACCACCTTTAACATAACAAGAAATAGAAATGTAGTGAGATCCACCAAGTGTTAACTATCACAAAACAATGATTGTGTTAAAAAAAAAACAACACCCAAATAACAACTTAAGACAGATTACAGACAGCCATGAATACAAGTGATTTCTATATTGAAAACCATCACAAGTAAGTCTTCTCACTTGCAGAGAGTACTTGCAATATAATCAAATCTTTAAGTGAATCATTACAGAATGAGAGTTCAGTTTCGCTCACCTATGTAGTGTTACAATTCCTTCCATATTCTGAGAAGCTTTTCGTTCTATCATCTCCATTTTGTATCTGAACAAGACAAAAAAAAGACTTAAAAAATCCTCACCTTTAACACCTAGTTCTTATAAGAATACTTAAGAGATTGATTTAAGGAGCATTCTTAAAATTAATGCTCATATTTATGTGAGCTTTGAAACAGGCTTAAATTCTTAATTTTATGTAACACGTATTGGCATGTTTCATAAAGCATGTCATACAGACCTGTTAGTCTAACCTCAGTTCCTGGAAAAATTATGGAGAAGATTATACTGAGTACTATTGAAAGGCATTTACAGAATAACGCAATCATCAGGCACTGTCAACATGGGTTCACAAAGGGAAAGTCCTGTTTAAGTAATTTGATATCCTTCTATGATAAGGTCACCTGCCTAGCGGACAAAGGGAAGGTTGTGGATGTAGTTTTTCTGGATTTTAATAAGGCTTTTGATACTGTCCCTCACAGCACCTCTGGACAAGTTGTCCAACTGTGGGATAGGCAGGTTCACTGTGCACTGGGCGAAGAACTGGGTGAAGGGCAGAGCTCAAAGGATTGTAGTGAACGGGGCTGCATCTGGTTGGCGACCAGTCACCAGCGGTGCTCCTCAGGGTTCAATTCTAGGGCCAGTTCTGTTCAGTATTTTTATCAACGATCTGGATGCAGGAGTTGAACACACCATTAGTAAGTTTGCTGATGATACCAAACTGGGAGGTGCTGTTAACTCTCTTGGGGGACCAGAGGCCTTGCAGAGGGACCTAGACAGATTGGGGCACTGGGCTATGATTAATGGGATTAAATTTAACAAGTCGAAATGCCGGATTCTGCACCTAGGATGGAGTACTGCCAGGCATGAGTATAAGCTGGGAGAGGAGTGGCTGGAGAGCAGCCCTGCAGAAAGGGATCTGGGGGCGCTGGTTGACAGCAGGCTCAATATGAGTCAGCAGTGTGCCCGGACAGCCAAGAGGGCAAACTGCATCCTGGGGTGCATCAAACACAGCATAACCAGCCCATCAAAAGAAGCAATTATCCCTGCTGTATTCAGTGTTGGCGCTGCCTCACCTAAAGTACCGTGTGCAGGAGAGGTTTAGACTGGGCACTAGGAAGCATTTCTTTACCAAGAGGGTGATCAAACACTGGAACAGGCTTCCTAGAGAGGTGGTCAATGCCCCAGGCCTGGCAGTGTTTAAGAGGCATTTGGACAATGCCCTTAATAACATGCTTTAACTTTTGGTCAGCCCTGAATTCGTCAGGCAGTTGGACTAGATGATCGTTGTAGGGCCCTTCCAACTGAAATAGTCTATTCTAATCTATTCTATTCTATGTATATGTCATAGGAGGGCCATGATTTCTCAGCAGTGTTTTATTCAGAAAGATAAAATGAACCTACTACTTCAAATAAAAATAAGAGGTTTTCAAGTCACATGTAAGACCAGAAGACACTATCAGTGTTCTCTGCTCTTTCTACACACACACAAATACACATACAATGTCTAAAGCTATTATCAAAAGTCAGCTCCCAGCTGCTGTCAATGCTTGTCAGCCAACATAGCGAAGAGATGCTAGTCCATATGTCACATTAATATCATCTTCATTATTAAGCTAAAAAACTAGTTATTTCTGCAACTTTAGCTTTAGCATAATTTTATTTTGGTTCACAACATTATAAATTATTTATCATTTCCACCCACCTCTCCCCAACCGCGAAAAAGCTGTGGACCAGAGAATGTTTCTCCCAAAACATTGCTTAAGTGTTTTTTTCAGCAGAGAAGACTGGAGTGTTTTGAACAAGCCTTCTTTTATAGCACAAGCCAGAGTATTTTACCCATTTTCCCCTGCAGAGCTCCAAAACTGTATTTCATCAAATCTTCATTTGAAGATACCAAGATATGAAAAATCTACATTTCTTTGACTATGAAAGCCTTTCAGCAAAGGCTGAGAGTAACTAGCACATCAAGTCTAACCACCAGAGCTTCAAATTAAAAGCAGTGAAATCTTGAAGCTCACTATTAAACTAAGAAGTCTACAGTCTTTCCATTTGTCACAAAACTGCATCCAGTAAAGATGCCTGGTGTTGGCCTCTGGAGAGAACATTAAAAATGAAGTAAGGTAGTGTGACAAAGAGAACAGAGGCATGTTCATTCAGAGTAGTCGGAGAAGTAACTTCTTACTGCACCTGTCACATCTTATTTTAGCTTTACAAAAACAGACAGAGATTTAAATTAATTTCTAATTGCCTTTCTAAAAGAAAGGCAAATTCAGACACTTACCTGTTATGTTGAAACATTTCACGTGCTACTTTTGCTTCAACATGCAGTGTTTCAAATGGCAGGTCTTTATGAATTAGCTTTCTGACATCCCTTGTAAGAGAACGGAAGTCGTCCTAAAAAAACAGTTGATACATATAAAACTGTCACCACTGTTTCACAGCTGTACTGAATAGACAACACATAGGAAACACTAAATATTAGTCAAAACAATAGGGATCATCTGCTATAAATCCTAAATATAAGAATATTGCTGTAGGATTTTAACTCTCGCTATTTATCTGCAACAGATTGCTACAGATCATCGCTGTTTGAATGGACTGATTCAATACCCAGTGAAATCAACAGGCATTTTTCCATCAGAAACAACACATATTAATTGGAGTTAAACTTCTCAGGTTTTCCCAACATGATATACACACATACAGTCGTGCTGCTGTTAAATATTCATCTGGGTATCCTGTTTCTCAGAGTCATGATTCCACTTATAAATGACCTCTATTCTGATGGAATCAAAAGAAAAAAATACTAAATAATTAATAAATAGACATTGATCACCTTGGTCCTGAACCCAAAGCTCTGCACACTCAGATTTGTCGATAAATAGGAAATTGTTATTAGGAGAAATTACATCTATAATGTCACTTAGAAAACATTTCAGACTAGGTTACTTCAACTACAAGATCATATTGAAAAACAATTCTGCATTGTACCAACATTGCTTTGTTAGCCATACACACCTCTGCTAATATTTGGGCATGAGAACAAGAAAAGACACCAGACGAGTAAAACACTCGTGATCACACCAGCTACCAAACAGTTATGAGACTTAAAGGTTTTAGATTATTAGATTTACTGAAGAGCATGAAATATAAGCAAGCTATTAAGGAAAGCTTCAGCTGAACGTGCTCACGGTTCTTTTACAACAATAAACTCATTATGCTGTAAACCACTAGGTGAAAATACATACATTACGCACATTTTTATTTCCAGTGGGCTTTATTCACAAAAAGGCTATAGGGCTATGTTTGCATCTGCATTACCAGGCAAGAGTGGCTGAGTAGGAGCAGATGTGTATAGTAACAAAGATGGCACTGAGGTCCCAACAGCCACACCAACTATTTGGGGAATTGTATTTCAGACCAGAGCTGCTCTAGCTCCATACACTTAAAACCTGTAAGTATTTGGAGGACAGCTCTAGGTTTAATTTCATCTGAAAGGAACCCAGTTTGTATGCTCTGAGACCACGCTGCCATGAAAGCCAGTATGCGGTAAATGCAGAGATTAGTTTCCAAAGAGTACTCCTGACCTAAAATAAAATACTAGTGTAGATATACCCTATGAAAAGAAAAAAAAAAAAAAAAACAAAAAAAACTCGCTGCCCCTTCTCCCCCATTAGAAAAGAACCACTGGGCAAGCTTTATAACTTTTCGAGGAAGAAGTTATTGTGCTTACATTTGTTGGTTTCCAGTCATTCAGTCTATTGTCCAAAATTACATCGTAACAGAAAGCTCCAGAGATCACTGCAATTCCAATTCCAAAGAGAAAAATATTCATGTTTGTAACAAAGTACATATTTCATTGCCACAATACACACTTATATCAAAACGAATGAGAAGAAAAACAAAATGATTTCAAGAAACCCATCACAAAATATAAATTTGCAGCTATGACTATACAGTCAAATGGTAGATTAAACCTGTATCAGGTCACAGATGAGCAAAAGCTGTTACTAACCCCATTTGTATTTCAATAATCTTCCAACTTGATGTATACATCATAATTTTTAGTATCTCAAGCGCTCACAAGGTTATATAGTCATTAGGGCAAATTTCACAGCAACACATCACATCTTCTAAATACCTTACTCGTGTAACTTCACAATAAAAAGATTATGTTCTCAAGTTACTAATTTAACCTATGAAATCCTAAGTGGTCTGAAACCCAGTTGCCACAGACCAATTTTCTGTACTTTAGTAACAAAATTGTTTTCAGTGTGATTGCTATAAATTAAAGGCTACAACAGCATGTAATACACAAATCAATGCTAAGTACCTTCAATAATTGGAAAAGGAGCCTCTGACTTTTTTGGTAACATTATTAGACAGTCACTTAAGATGCAGCAAAAGACAATCAGTATAAAACACTTATATCACCTGGCACTTCTGGAGCTTTGATCAGATTCACTGAGTACTCATCTTTGAATGCCCGCTTTAATACACATGCCATGATCATGCCACAGGAACGCCAATAGGCCTATAAAGAGAATTTCAAAGTACAGATTTGTTACCTAGAAGCTAACAAGCCATACCAGACGAGCATCAGCTATTTATTCCAAAAGAACACGAACATTTAACTGAATTAGGCACAAACCTAGCTGTCAACCCAAGCATTACTTTCTCTAGTATTTAAACTTCTATTTGGAGATGATTCTCCATATAGAATCAATCAAAAAAATCAAAACTGCACTTAAAAATACAAGCCAGATGTTTCCCTGGAGATATTTAAAACTGAAGTCATAGAATAATACAATATAGGTTGAAAAGGATGTCCGCACATCACCTAGTCCACACCCCGGTCCAACGAACGATAATGTGCTGTGCCAACCAACTATTAAAAATACCTGAACTTTCACAACAACAAAGTTCAAGAAAGCAGACAGAAGGGGACATACAGAATCAAGTGGTCATATTCAGGCTCGCCTATACTGGGATAAGATACAGACTTACCTTGTTTACTTCCTCTGGATCTTCATCTTTGAAAGTAAGGAACTGAATTTCACATGATTTGGTCAAGGGTCTGTACATATCCCAGACTTCACCATCCACAAGAGCTAGAACCGATTTCCTGCAATGCCATTCAGTTAAGTCTAAAGAAAATGAAAAAAGTGTTACAGTTATTAACCATACTCCTCAGAGTCAGGAGTTTAGAACCCTGTATTTGTAACAACAAACTGCAAGTTTTACTTTTGTAAATGGCTTGGAAGAATGAGCTGTTAACATAGCCTCCAAAAATTAACTCAGTTTCTGCTGATGTATTTTAGTACAAATTACTTTAAACATACCAACTACAAATATTGTGAATGCACGCCTGTTACCTTGGTCGTTAAAATGTCAATATCAACATTTCAAATTTGCATGACAAGTACTTCAACTGACAGCACAGCTTTCATCACCAGTGGCACGACTTAGCTTAAGAGTCCATTCACTTACGCATGGCACAATTGTATGGAGTAGACAAAGCTTTGTTCATTACAAACACACTGCCAGGGTGAGACTTCCCAGTGTATTTTACTTCGATTTTCTCGATTCGTGGATACAGAGATAACTGTCTCTCTTTCTCTTTGGTAAAGAGCTCATTACGCATCTTAATCACCTCCTCTGATGTCAGTCGAGAAACAGTCGGTGTGGACATGAACCCTGGTAAAAGAAATAATCTAAAATAAGCAATAAGGAGTTTTTAAAGCCTTTTTATAAGATGCTTGTTTCTACAGAAAGGAAGACAGGCCACTGCACTGCTAATCCATGTGTTTGTCTCAATATGCATAAGGTGAGCCCTTCAGCAGCTGCTGCTGCCCGTCCATTCTTGGTCCCTGCAATGCCTGCGTGCAGTCACGACAGAAAACTCTGAAGCAACGAAAGCTTAACGACTTTTTCTGGCGGCAAAGGCTCCTCCCTCAGACAGGCCCCTGCGGACCGCACCCGCGCCTCGTCCCCATGGCCGCCGCGCCCCGGCCCGCGCCCACGGCGGCCTCCTGGGGCCGGGGGCCCGAGCCGCCCCGCACGGCCAGGCCCGGCCGCCCCAAGCCGGGCCCCTCAAAGCACCGGCGCAGGACAAGCCCGCAACCAGCCCGGCGCCCCGCTGCGCCCGCACAGGCCCCCGCGCCCGGCCCGCCGCCACTCACGGCACCCTTCCCGCCCGCCCCGCAGGCGGCGGGCGGCCCAGCGCGCCGCCATGCTCCGGCCGAGTCCCGCCGCCCCGGTGCCTCCTCCCCCGGCTCCGCCGGAAACAGCGGCGGCGGCAGCGCGGTTCCGCCCGGCGCTCCTCCCGCGGCCGCCAGGGGGCGCCGCGGGGCCGGGCCGGGCCGGGGCCGCCTCCAGACGCAGCGCGGGGCCTGCGGGGCGGCGGCGGCCCGAGGGCAGCGGGGAGCTGGCCCTCCTCGCCCCCAGCTTGTGGCCCTCCCATCAGTGGCCCCGTTACCTATATATTAGCTCCGTGTGGCGGGGTGACCTTGGCTGGACGCCAGGTGCCCGCCGAAGCCGCTCTATCGCTCCCCCTCCTCAGCGGGACAGGGGAGAGGAAACATAATGACAGGCTCGTGGGTTGAGTTAAAGGCAGGGAGAGATCATTCACCAGTTACCATCATGGGAAAAACAGGTTGGACTTGAGGAAATTAGTTTAATTTATTACCAATCAAACCAGAGTAAGGTAATGAGAAAATAAAAACCAAATCTTAAAACACCTTCCCCCAACCCCTCCCTTCCTCCTGGGCTCAACTTCACTCCCAAATTCTCTGCCTTCTCCCCTGCCAGTGGCGCAGGGGGATGGGGAATGGGGGTTGCGGTCAGTTCATCACACGTTGTCTCCACCGCTCCTTCCTCCTCAGGGGGAGGACTCCTCACACTCTACCCCTGCTCCAGCACGGTATCCCTCCCATGGCAGTCAGTCCTCCATTGGCTTCTCCAACGTGAGTCCTTCCATTGGGCTGCAGTCCTTCATGAACTGCTCCAGCGTGGGTCCCTTCCGTGGGGTGCAGTCCTTCAGGAACAGACTGCTCCAGCGTGGGTCCCCCACAGGGTCACGCACAAGTCCTGCCAGCAAACCTGCTCCAGCGTGGGCTCCTCTCCATGGGTCCACAGGTCCTGCCAGGAGCCTGCTCCAGCACAGGCTTCCCACAGGGTCACAGCCTCCTTCAGGCATCCACCTGCTCTGGTGTGGGGTCCTCCATGGGCTGCAGGGGGACAGCCTGCCTCACCATGGTCTTCAGCACAGGCTGCAGGGGAATCCCGGCGCCAGCTCCTGGAGCACCTCCTCCCCCTCCTTCTTCACTGTCCTTGGTGTCTGCAGGGCTGTTCCTCTCACATATTCTTACTCTTCTCTCCGGCTGCTGTTGCACAGGGTTTTTTTTTTTCCCCTTCTTAAATATGTTATCACAGAGGGGCTACCACCATCACTGATGGGCTCAGCCTTGGCCAGCGGTGGGTCTGTCTTGGAGCCGGCTGGCATTGGCTCTATCGGACACAGGGGAAGCTTCTAGCAGCTTCTCACAGAAGCCACCTCTGTAGCCCCCTCCCGCTGCCAAAACCTTGCCACGCAGACCCAATACACTCCGGTACGCTGTGGGTGTAACGCCTAGCCCCTCTGCCCTTCCTTTGCCTGAACAGGCCTCATTTCGCTGGGCAGTAAGGTCATCCCCGAAACCAGCAGCTTTTGGATGGCCTTAAGGTATATATTCAGCCAGCTCGTAGCAGGGATCACAGATGTGCAGTACTGGGGTTACAGCATTAATATTAACAGCCCGGTGGCTGGTGGAAAGGGTCTTTGGTGCCCGGCTCCCTGCTGCGGCAGGGCCGTGGGCAGGCCCCTGTAACCGCAGCTCCTCAACGCCAGCTCCCCTTCGCCATCACTGACCTCCCTACCGCCCTTCCTCCCCAAAAGATTGAAGCCGAGCACAAACTAGCTCCTGCCCAGGTAGGAGAACCATGGCTTGCATTAAAATTTGTTAAAATTTGTGAAATTACTCATAATTTGTTTCAATGCTTTACAATTTAGCTGATGGTGGTCTTCAGCCTAATCCCCAACTGGCAAAGGTATAACAACAGCCATCAAGAATGCCAATGTCAAACAGTTACACTGAATTAGTGCCATTAAGAGCTAAAAGATGTAATTAAAGTCAGCATCAAAAAAAAAAAAAAGTGTTAATACTGGCAAGGGCCAGCAACAGACACAGAATTTTCCACTGTGGAGAGCAGCAGGACAGCTGGCTCCTCCTGGTTCGGTACCTGGCACTGGCTTCCCTGCTCACCCGGGCTCTCATCCAGAAAACCAGGTGTGCGAGTTCAGTAGCTATTTGTGCCCTTCCTTACACTATTTGATAGATTAAGAATTTCAGCAGGTCAATCATCCTGCTTCCTCATTTTTTAAAACGAGTTAAATACAAGTTGTTTTTTAGTGCACCAGGCTTATTGTAGGCTACATACTTGTGTGTGTAAAACAGTTTATAGCCTTGAGGTGAAAGATCCTGAGAAAACACAAAGATGCTATTATTATTTATATCACTATAGCTCAACTACACCACTTCTTCTATTAACTTCTTATTCTATGGCTTGAGGAATCATATGCAGCCAATGATCACATCACATAATTGTTTTGGTTTAAACAGTAAAAAAAAAAAATTCACAATGTAGGGTATAAAAAGAACATTTTTACTCTATGAGGAGATAAATTCAAAACGTTTGGAGAATGAAAGAGAAACAAACCCTATTCTATCACTCTGAGGAAGTCTTGAACAACAAGAGTAAAATCCTATTTGATACTGCACGCTATTATATGTCTCTCTCTCTGTTTTAAATTGCCACTTTCTAATCTCTAAATCTTCTTTTGTACAAGTATTTGCAACTTTTTATTCAGCTTAATCTTCAGAAAAATGTGGCAGAATATCTGGTCCCTCCTTCCACTTGTTTGATGTCACTCTGGAAGCACAACGCAGATAAAAACCATCTGGGACTCGTAACATGCTGAAGACTGCAGGAGGAGCACAGTCGTAGCCCTCTGCCTTTTGGTAATCCCTGTCCAACAGAGTGACAGTGCAAAGCTTTGCCCCCCAGTGGAAATCAAAAGACATCCAAAGCTGCTGGAAATATCACCCAGGGTTCAGCTGGCATCTCTACAGCCCCTGGACAAAAGCAGAAAAGAGGAACAACAGTGGCATAGATTTGGGGTTAATTAAAAAGTTCAGTCTTCAAGGTCATTTTTGATTCATGCTGACACAGCTGGCTCACAACTGTAATATCATTTCTCTGTTTACTACAGTATATTTACTTGAGGCTTCTGTGAGAGGGTAAAAATGCCTGGGTCCACTCAAACCCCATGGACTGAGCCGAGGGCCAGCTGGGGGTCACTCTCAGCTGCCAAACATGGCCCTGTCAGCAACCTCTGGGGGGGATGTAAAGGCTCGGCGCAATCCTTCACCTATCAATCCCTCAATGCCAAAAGACAAAAGCCTTCCAACTGAGAAGTATTCTGGGAAGGGTTTGGCTGAAGTCCAGCAGCTTTTAGTGTGTCACAACACGAAGCATGTTTGTGCTACCAAGAAGAGACAAAAAGGTAACAAAAGCGAAAAACGGTTCAAGAATAATTACAAGGCATCAGACTTCATAAAGCCCTTTGACTTTCAGGCAAACTGTGGATATTATTTTATAACGTACAGAAGAAAATGGGAGGTTGCCCTACGAGGCAACAGTAACCCCATTAAGTGTTCTTATGCCAGAGTATGTGACGCAACCGTTATGGGTAAGTGACAAACCGTGACAGTTTACGGCTCTCAGGGAAGCAAGATTGCCTCAAAAGCAAAACTGGCTTAAAAACTCCTGCCCCTCCCCCTGCCATTCTCATCCATTTCTCACTGCTTACCCTCTAGGTAGACAACTGCGGCAGCGCTGTACGAGGCGCTGAACACGAGATCACTGAAGTGGTACAAATTGCAGGATCACTATTGCTGAAAGATTATGTTTTATTCACATTATTTCAGTGGCCTGGCTTAAAGTGCAGTTTCATATACACATTCCTGTGCACACTGTGCACGCTGTGGTGAAATAATTCTGAATCTACCACCATCAGCATCGTGGCTAACACGTTGTCCACTATTGCTTAGGTTGAATCAGGAAACATCCTACAACGCCATCCAATTTGGTGGATCTTTTTTAGAAATGTACCTTTGATTGCTACTGAGCTGCCTGCTCAGCGCCAATAATCTTGCAAATTCAATTGAAAAAAATGGCATTAATACTGTACTTTACAAGTCAAAGATAAAATTATAGAAGATATTCCAGAAAATAGAGGAGGGGTATTCACAGAAAAAATCTACTGAGAACAAGTAACTTGTATTACTGTTATCTTGTTCTGCCCTCACATTTTCTGGATTTCCTGGTTCAAGTTTGGCTGACACATTAGATATGAAATATTTTAACAGCCTAATAGAGATGCAGTGTTCTATCACAGCGCTCCAATCCTTTTCGTTATAGCAAGACAACTAATCTATGGCATGCTCTGTTTTTAAACAGCCATCAACAACAGCTTCATGGAAAAAAAGAATACCCAAGTTATTTTTTGCTTCTTTTCTCAAAAGTATACTTGCTCACAGTTTTCTGTTTCAAAGTACTAAACAAGCAGAGAATCTGCTAGCTAAATCAGATTTTTTTTCCAGACAGGAGTTAAAGCAATTAACATGAAGCAAAACAAAGTAACAAGATGCCACAGAAGTAGAAAGGAGACAAGGCCTACTGTAACTAAAGGAGTGGATAGCCATTAAAGCAATACCCGAGAACATTATAAAAAGTTAGGTGTGGTGACAGTTAAAATTGCAAAATAAAAAAATTATCACTTAAATTGTAGATATCAACCTCTCCACACACGTACACATGGCTGCTGATAATTCTTCAGACTAAAGAACAAGGCTTTCAAGCTGACAGGTTCAATGTACTGCAGGCTGGTAGTCTGGGCGCAACGAAAAACACATAACACATCAATCAATGAGTTTCAGAAGCAAAGTATGTGACAAAGAGCATGAAATACGTATTTTGGTGATTAAGCTAGTTAATTAATGGAATCTGGTTTAGCAGTTTTACAAAATAGATTCCCATGGACTTGTCCCATTGCCGTGCCCAGAATCACACCAGAACTGTTGCTCTACAGCTATGTGCTCCTTTCTTCAGCACTTATTAGAACAAACATGTGTGACAACAATTTGGTGTGCTTGGAAAAAAGATCTGTACAGAGATTTAACCCACAGGCTGTGGCACCGAGTCTCAAATGGCATCTCTGACCACCTCAAATGCAACATTCCTCTTTTAGAAATATGAAAAAATCTGTTACTTCTTTAAATATGGAAAAATATTCAAACATGTCTTCTTGATCAAAGCCTAAACAATGTAAATTCCAATAACAATCAGCCCTCCAACTCTCCATATAAATAAAAATATAGGTGTACTTATGCATAGGAGTGCTTTTTTCCTGTCTTCTACTTTCTCCCTCAGTGGCTCCAGATCCTAAATCTTCCACCCTGCTCCTCTCATCATAACCGGGCACAGTGACCTTGCTGGGCTACCTGCTATTATAGACTAGCTAAGAGACACTAAAAAGTTTAAAGGACACTGAACTTGGGAAAGCACAGGAAGAAAAGGGAAAAGTGGTGCAGAACTGTAATCTTCGATGCTTTCACTCCACAAACAAGAGATGAGCTACTCACAGATCATCACACATCCATACTACCTGCTCATCAACACAGTAAAAAATATGTATTTGCTTACATGAAACTAGGGTTACACTAGTTGATCTGCTTAAATTCAACGAGTAAACTTGAGATATGTCACGTTTATGCCTGAATGGGATATAATAGGGAAGCATTGCCTTTCATTAAACTTTTTTTTTTAAATGGCGGTGCAAGGATGAACATTCGTTAGCTCTCCCATGACTGTCTGCTAGTTTGGCATGTGTAAGCCATGACAGATGAGTGATTACATAGGAATTAACATCTTACTCTCCTAAGTGTTAATTAAACAGCCGGTTCTGTTCTTGTAGCGCACTACTTTTCCACCTGTCCTACCCATGTTTTTGAGAAGAGGAATCATAATCATCTTCCTCTCTTACCTATCTGTAGTGTGTTCGAGTATTTACGTTGCAGCACCTTTGTAGCCACATTTAGCAGTTCTAATTTGTGGTACTGATTTTTTTTATTATTATACCTCAAAGTTATTCTAGAAATCAGCATGCAAGGCACAGAAAACTAAATCTAGGGTGATTTGGTTTTGTTCCCCCTGCAAAATAAAACCTATTTTGAGTGGAGAAATCACTGAAATGAGTATTTTCTTAATGTAGATTAATTTATCTGCATTCATTTTTATCATCCTGTAGCTAAGAAAAATGAAATGTTTCCAAAGCGAAGAGTCAGAGTTTTGGCTTATACTGTTTCACAGAATTTTTGCAAATTATTTTTCAAAAATATTTTCACACAGAGCTCTTTAACAGAGTGATGGTACCATATTAAAAGAGGTAAACTTGTATTGTTAGAGCAGATTATCATCAGAACTCTGCATTTGCAATGGAAAGTTTAATTAAAAGGAGGAAGAATTCCATTGCAATGTAAGAATGTAGATTTATCTAAAATATCATCTAATGAAATGAGGGTAACCTTTTGGTTTATGAATTATTGAGATCATTAAGAAGCAGCCACGTCTTGAAATCATGTTGCACTTCCAAGCAATTCTTAAAGGCTTTTCTAGACAAAGAACTTGAGTAGAATAGTTATTACAAAATCAGAGAGCTATTCTTGATCAGCATTCTGTGTGCAGATGTTAATTATAGACTATTTTTATTATTCTAAAATGGAGTCTCTATGGAAAGCGCTCCAAGAATAACTGTTAAACTGAGTATCTCAAACAAATTCTTCCATGTTGGGCTCTATGTGCTGCTTAATGAAAATATTTTTACTACATTTAACTTAAAAAGATTAAAAATATGGATAGCAGTCTTGTACTCTTCTAACAAAGTACTTAGAGTATTTTTAAGAATACCATTGTTCAGCAAAGTACATACAGAAAAAGTATATACATGAAAGGAACGATATGCATTACAACCAGTTTTCCAAAAATTCTGTAAACACATTCAGAATACTCTCGTTTAGTTGCTGGTGTTTCCTGCAATTGTATAAAGCAAGCAGAGAAACTGTGATCTAGTTGTCGCTGAAATAAAAGAGAGGAATGTAAAGAAACTGTGAAACTGTACTAGAAAAAGCCAGAGAAATGCTGGGGAGGCAGCCCTGTACACTGCGTGTTTGCTTCACTCGGAAGAGAAACAAAACAGTGAACAGAAAAGAAAAGGAATTTGACCGCATGCTTATAGAGGCCCTAGGCATTTAAGTGGGTTTACTGTGGTGTAAGTCATGTTAATGAAATCAAAATTAAATCCTATATGTGAGTCTATGTATTTGGGCAATTAGAACTGAATGTTTACTGCGGTGGAAAGACTACTGTACTAGCCTAAACTTCATCCCATCGTCTAATGGGATACCTTCTCCTCAAGATTCATCTCTTCATTCCCGTCATCGATTCATTGTCATTACGTCAGCTTTAGTAGTCATCCTATGAGCTATCCCTTAATTTAATCCTGTCCTGCCCTGTCTCAATATTCCCCACCCATACACCCTTTCCACCAGGCTCCTCCCACGTATTTAAATTTCATGTCAACACTGCGTCTATCACCGTGTGGCTTTAAACAGTAAAGCAGTCCTACTGAAATCAATGAAACTTTGTATATGCTTAAAGTTACGATGTGTTGGGCCACACAAAACAAAGAACTTTCTCTGTCGCCTATGGAATAGTTTTGATTTTATTAAATGCATGTCACCATTATACTGGTAATGTATACTGGACATATATATATGCACATTTTTTGCAGAAGTATTACTTGTATTCTATATACATTTTTGCATGTGAAAAATAAGCTAAGAAGATCTTGATATGAAGAGCATCGTGGCATGCTGCTTCATTGGTCTCCATTGAAATAGCTGCTGGAGATTTTATTTATAAACAATCTTTTCTCATTTTGCTACAGTCTAACAAAATATAGCCAACATTGCTGTTCTGATTACCAAAGAAATGCTTAAGATAATTTTCTCGTTACAGAACCGTATTACATCAGTGGTAATGTATTTTTAAGATGTCATTAGAAACTACTCAGATGCACTAGTAGCTGTCACAACGAGTAATTTTCCCGGATTCATAAATTTAAAGGGCCATTACACCTCCTGTATATTTAATCAAGAATCTCCTAGGCCGGTACAAACTATTAATACAAAAGGCTTCGAAGGTCACCGTGCAGTCCATCTTCTGCTGGTTTAGGGGTGCGCCCCGCGGCGGGCACAGGCAGTCACCCTCACTTCCTTGGAAGTCTGCAACTTAAAACCGCGCCTCACCGCCGCGTTGCTCTCTGTTATTCCGCAACATCTGAATTTTTGTTTCGTGATTTCACCCTGTTATTCCTACTTCCACCCCGGGTGGGTTTGACTTCGGGAAAAGTACCGTCAGGGACTATGGTCGTCTTTGAGAAGTTTAAGCTTTTCGTAATGAAAGTTTATTCTGTTGCAACAAATGTCCTTGGGCTTACGAGGACCTCAGCGTTTAAAAATAAATAAATCGGAGGGAAGAGCTGCTGAGTACAGCACAGTGCAACGCAGCCCCGGGATGCGCGGGGGCATCGCGCTGGCCCCACGGCGAGGAGGAGGAGAAGGAGGCGCAGGCGGCGAGCGATGCGCCCGGGGCTGGCGCGGAGCTGCCGCTCGGCGCGGAGCTGCTGCCCGCCGCGGCTCCCCGCCCCGGGGCGCCCCAGGCCGGCGCACAGCCCCGCAGCCCGCCGCCGCTCCCCGCGCTCGGTGCAGCCTCCTCCGACGCCTTAAAACTTTCGGGGTGGCGGCGGCGGGCTGGCTTCGCCGGCGCGGGGGCAGAGCCCCGCGGGCGCGGGCGTTCCGTCCCGGCTGCCGCACCTGCTCCACGGCCGCCTTCCCGGGCGCCCCCGGCCCGCCAGGCGCCGCCCCGTTACCCCGGGCCGAGGCGCGGCCGGGCCGGGCCGCCCCCCCCCGGCCGCGCCTCACGCCCCGCCGGCGTCGCCCGGCGGTTATTAACCGCTGCCGCCGGTGGGGAGCGGCCGTTGCCGGGAAGATGGCGAGCCGCAGCCTCCGCCTGCTGCTCCTCGGTTACTTGGGGGTCCTGAGCTGTAAGTGGCCGCGTCCCTTCCCCGCGGAGCGGGCGTGGGGGCTGTCGCGTACCGCTCCCTCCGGGAGCGCCCCGGCCGCTGGGCTCCGCGCCCCGCTACGGCGCTGGGCTCCCCGGCCGCGGGGGGGACGGGGCCCCCCAAGTCTCTGTGTGCGCGTTGACGGGGGGAGGGCCCGGCCCCTTCCCCGGCCCGGCCCGGCCGCGCCCCGCCGAGAGCCGCGCCCACCCCCGCGGCGCCGCCGCCCGGCCCGGGGAGCCTGCGGGCAGGGCGAGGGGGGCCGCGGCGGGACGGCGTTTCCCCTCCCTCGCCCCCGGAGCGAGAGGGGCCAAGCCGCCTCTCCAACGGCGGAATAGAAGCGGACGCGTCCTTCGCTGCAGCCGGGGGAGTGCGCGCTGATTACTTCCATGTGTCTCTTGTTTTCGCACAGATGTAACCTGTTTAACCCGGGCCTGTTTCAGCGCAAGCCAGTGGCTTTCTGCAGTGATGCAAACTTTAGGATGCAGGCTGCGTAGTTTGCTTTTCTGATGGCCTTTGCAAGATGAATGAGCAAGTGACGGGAGCGTGTTTTCTGTTGGCAGCGCTGGATGCTGCAGCTCCAGAACAGACTTAAGTTTCCGATGTTTTTGTGGTCCTATTGTCTAACTCATTAAAAACAAAGGGGGGGGGGGGTGGAGGAGATGTTAAAATAAATTGGCAAAAGCTGCGCCACCCAGAAAGCCCATGCAAATAAGAAAAAACAGATCGTGGGGCCACATACCTGTGAAGCAGCAGTGAATTAACATACAGTGTTAATAGAGCCAGTCGTGTGCTAAGGCTGTTGCTTTCAGGTCACGTCTTACTGTGCTCCTGTTGTATGCTTCTTGTGCCTTCTTGCTGGTATTTTAGGGAAAGAGGCTGTACATGGAAGTAAATGTTTTGAAAAGAGTTATGTAGCACAGTCTTGTAATGAAGTGACCACCTGGGACGGGTTCTCAATCCTCAGGCTGCTCAGCTTTCTGGTTAGTTGTGTCTGTTGGCAGTGCTGGCTTTGACCAGTGAGGAAATTATAGAGGGTGGTTTGGAAGCAGTACAGTGGATCGAAGTCTGGTGCCTATGTTGTTCTCAGACATGCATTTTTTTTCTTCTTCCTGTCCCAATTCTCAAGAAACGCCAGGTGGGGAGAAGGTTTACCAGCAAGGTGCTGATAAGAAGTCGTCACATGGAGAAAGTGACTGTAGGTGGGTGTGCAAACGCTGATTGTTTGTGTGAGCCAGAGGAAATCCAGGCAGAAATCCAGGCAATCAGGAGTCTGCTGCTACTGAGCATGTTCACATTAACAATAAGACTGAGTAATACCGGCGTCCAAGTCGGATGTATGGGCTGAGCGGTCTCCTATGTGGGACTGGGGCGCACTGTGCCATGGAGATAGTGGGGAATGGGCAGAAACTAATGAGGAAAAGAAAGTAGTGGTTGATACCTGAAGCGTGTGAACGTTATACTGTGGAGTAGGTCTAGAGAACTTGGTAGGTTAGCTGCAGAAATTAAGAGTTCTATAAGTTGGCCAAAGGAAGTCAGCATAGCCAAGAACAGTGCTGAGGTAGATGAGGTTTGGTTTGCTTTTCAGTGAGAATCTACTAAGAAATACTAATGACCTGCAGAAATAGTGGTCTCTCTGAGTTAAAGCTTCTCTTTTACCTTTCATTTAGGGGAAAGTAAGGGAGCTGGAGGTCTCCAATCATATTCTGTCAGCAGGAGCTCCTGAAACTGATGTTATCTGGGAAGTTTTAAAAGGTGCCACAGAGTAAGACCTGCGAGCTCTGTTGGCAAGACAGAAAATGTACAGAAATGATTGTTATTAATCATCATGGCTACTCTGCAGGAGATAGCACATACTGATGAACTGGCCTCTTTCTGAAGATTCTAGGTGTGATATTTTATTTTTGTTTTTCCTTGCGTTAATGTACGTTAGAAATTAAGCTGTTGATGCTGGAAGCAAATCTAGTACAATGCCTCTGTGTGAGGACAATGCAGAGGCAATAAATAGTAGTCTTACATAAACATTTGATTGAGCTCACTGGGGTAGTTTGAGCAATAAATAAGGTGAGCTTTTGTTTGTTTGTTTTTGGCGTTAAAACAAACACTCCTTAGTGCTCAGGAATCTTTCAGCAAGATACAGAGGTTCTAGACCAAAAAAGCCTTTTGTGTTTTCCCCCCTCGCCCCCAACAAGAAATCATAAAGCGTAACTGCATTGGCTGTAGGAATTGACAGTGGAAGTCTTTAAACTATGCTTTCCTGATGATATGTGATGTACTCAAAATTGAGAATATTGTCAACCCCCAGTCTTCTCTTGAACCTTCTTTGTTTGCTGCATTAACTTGGTAGGGACTCTACTCTGATTTCTAAATCAGCGTCCGTGTTCAGGTGAGGTGGTATTTCTTGAGTTTGTAAGACTGCACGCTTCTATCTGTACAATATAATGCTGTAAAGCAGACTACCTATTTTTTTGGAGAGGGAGTGGGGGGAAGTGACATCAAAGGAAGGTTCCTTCTCTTGCTGTTTTAATTGAGAAGTAGTATTTCTTTGCTATAGACTGCTAGTAGCCTACAAACCTGCACAGACTCTTAGATACCATAACATAGGCTGTGAGATGACAGTAAGCTTCTTAAATATAAACAAACAAATGAAAATTAACTACAGAAAAGCAATGCTTGTTTCTAATGTTCAGGCTACCTTTTTTCATTTATCACTGTGGTGACACTGCACAAGATACCCAAATGCTTCTAAAACGGATAAAAATGGAGGTCTTGGTTGGAAGACCTTCCTGTCTTTAAAAGGGAGACATGCTCCTCTTTCTAGCTTGTGTTATAACCTTCACAATTTCACCCTCTTGGTCAGATCCTCAGGGCTCAGAAGAAATTTTGGCTGTGAGTTATTGGCATATCCCTCAGAAATCATGGCCTTTGCTGCATTTGAGCAAGTCACGCTATTTCCCTTAAACTTAGGCATGCTACTTGTAAGTGGCTCTCTTTCTGAGAGGCCTCAGCCAGAAGCAGTGCTGTTTTGTGGTAAGGGCTTTGTGTCTCTCCTCAATCTCTCCAGGTCCCTGGCTGGCCCTGCGGTATCCTTAAGTCAGGTTACTGGCCCCGCAGCCTGCTATGGGATGTGCAAAAGAAAAAATTGAGCGCGACTGTCTTCCCTCACTGCTTACAGGAGAGAGGAAACGTACCTGGAAATGTCATGTCACGACAATCACAATTCCTCTTGTTTTCTTCTGTTTAAGGTGGATGTATGGAAGTGGAGGGCTTGCTTTTGCTGTTGCTTGGCCTCTGAGGTCCTGTTTTCTCAGCTTTAATGTTGCAATAGTTCTTTGTTCATGTCATAGGACATGTATTTCTCGTAATTGTGAATACCATAGGGCATCTGGCATTAATAATGAGAGTTAAAACTACCACTGTGATTAGCAGATCTAATTGAGCCTGGACGAGGTCTTCTCATTGGCTATTTAACTGAATTACACAAAGATATTTTTGTGATTGTTTCCTGTATTATACCTATATTTCCTACTGCAGACTGTTTTGGCAGCAACATGGTAGCTGCCAGGTTCTGCTGCAGAAACTGGCTGATGAGATCACAAATGATTAGATAAGAACTCGCAAGTAGTTGAACTTTGACTTCACCTTTTCTCTTTAGCTGGCTGACTTAAAACAAGTGGGATCATCTTTCATGACCTAGAGCTACCAAACTTGTCCGTGTCCACTGACTAACCCCAAATGTTATTGGGGGTGTGTGCAGACTTGTTTTTAAAGCAGTGAGCTAAAAATGCTGGAGAAGGCTTTTACCCTTCCTCAAAGGGTGCCCCAAGTGCTTTAGCTTCTTCTGAATTGCTGGTGGTCATGAGAGAAAAGTCCTCTTCTTACCTATGGGAGAATCTTGTACAACTGATATTAAAAAAAAAAAAAAAAATCCCATTTTCTCCTAATTTCACATGAGTAAATAATAGTGATATTTCTTCACTGAAGATGTACAGTGACATGAATGTGAATCTTCTGCAACAGCAGTAAGCAAGCTTCCCTTGTTGGGGGGTGTGTAGGTTTGGGAAGCCAGTGCTTTTGGAGGGGCAGGAACAACTAGTAATTTAGTTCTGAAATTGGAATTTAAAAGTTTACCTATGGTATGGTCTACTTAGAGTCCATCAATGCTCAAAATGTCATCTTTCTGTTGGAGCGCTTCTGCAGACAGTCTGTTTATCACTGGTTCTCTGCAGCTGGCGATCTCTTTTAGAAACACATTTTGTTCTCAAAGTAAGGCTTAGTGTCATACTTTCTCTTAGCGATACTAGAGGTGACTCCGGTGTAAATGCTTATGTAAAGGAAGATTACTAAGAAATGTTCGCGCAGCCAGAAATGTCATTGCAATATAAATATCTTGTATATCAAAACAATTGAAGCACAAGGTTGTCATTGCAGACTATTTGCCTGGGCCATATGGAATGCCTAAATTAGGGTTCCCTTGAAGTTATACAATGATATTAAAAAAAAAAAAAAGAAATGCTTAAAACAGTGTCCCTGTGGATGTATACAATGAACTATCTCATTGCTGTTTTTTCTTGTTTGGGTGGTTGTTTTGTTTTTTTTTTTCCTCTACTGTGATAACTTTGTGGCACTATTGCATATATATGGGCAAATAGTTGGTTTACAAGTTCTTACTTTCTAGTTTAGTGGCTAATTTATAATGGGGTGAGCACTTTAATGGAAACTGAGGGAAAT
This sequence comes from Nipponia nippon, assembly GCF_047370975.1. NCBI lineage: Eukaryota > Metazoa > Chordata > Aves > Pelecaniformes > Threskiornithidae > Nipponia > Nipponia nippon. The sequence goes on from NW_028262336.1 coordinate 27,309,044, forward strand.
CTTATGTGGAAGCTGAAAGGCAATTCATTTACCAGGAAGCAATTCCAGGTAGCTCACCTCCCCACCCCCAATTTGGTAAAGCTAGCTTTGTTACAGTATTACTTTCTGGCATGTCTTTTCCCATCCGGAGTACTTTTCAAAGAACTATCAGTTTTAACAAAACATTTCTGCAAAAAAGCAGGTCGTGTCTTCCTCCAAAGCCTTCTATGTGGTTGTGCTGTAATTCCACCACAGGAAGCTTAAAGCAAATATTATGGTGTCTTGTAATCGAGACAAATTATTCGCTTCCTTCATCTAAATGCTGGGTTTTTCAGGGAAATTAATATGTATTTCAAAGAATGAGACAGCAAATGAGGCTGGAGAAGCATTTGGATGATTGCCAGTGCTTGTGCTCACCTGTATTTCCAAAGCCACTTTTTTCTGGAGGGCTCCAATGGGTTATGTCACCTCTATGCTCACAGTATATCATTGAGCACTCAAGTGCTTATATAAAATTTCTTAAACGAGGCAGAAGGTGAGCTTGGCAGCTGAACATCTGGTCCTGTTCACTTGTCAGTTTCTAATATACACTGGGAGGTGAAGGAGCTTTTGGAGAAGGAAGAAGGGGAAAATAGCCATTTCTGAACAACAGCAATAAATGCAACAGCAGTAGTTGTTGAACCATGAGTAAGTCTGTAACCTCTCCTGGTTAATAGGAATTAAAGCAGGCATTCAGTTTCTCTCAGATTATTTGCAGGGGAAGACACAATAGAAAAATCTGGTAATAAGCCTTTTTGAATGCTTTTTACACATTCAAAACTTAGCAGTTTTTAGTAAGAGATGGTAAGTTCCAACTTGCATTGAAATAGCTACAACTTGATCCTGGCTGTTTAAAAAAGTAAGAAATGGTCAGACTTGAGCTGGAAAGAACTGACCCTACAGGTATGAAGTTTCAATAGATATATTTACATAGCTTTTATTTGGATTAACTTCTTAAAAGTTGAACACGCTCTCAAGCCTGTCCAAACCACTGGATCAGACTCAAAGGGAAACAAAACATATTACCTGTATGGAAAGTGATGTATTATAGCGTTGTTTTGGGACCAGATAACGTTAACAATAGGGGCTATATTTGCTGTTCACAAACTGCTAGCGTAGTACTTGGAGGTAATGATGGAATGTGCATTCTTGAGAAGTGACTTTTGCTCAAATTAATACAATAAAGAAACAAAAATTATTATGTATTGTATCTCAGCCTGCAGAAAGTGCCCAGTATGAATTGGGAAAAATTCTTGGGGGTGGTATGCTAAAGACTTGTGTATGTTGGCTAGAGCTGGGTTAGAGTTGGAGCAGTGTTTGTGCTTGGCATACTTGTAAACATATGAGGAAATGATATGCAGAAACCTGGAGTTTGAATACATATTAGGTGAGTTAGACAGTAGTTTACCACTTGAACGTATAGACAGTACTTATCTCCAGGAGGCCCTGGTTCATAACTGAAGCCTTCTAGTAGCTGTGCTGGCAAAAATGAGTAAAAACGCATCATCTGGAATGATATCTGTAGAATGCGTAGGTGTGTTTAGGTGCATGTTATGGCTAGCTTTTGTGCTCCAGTAGCCTTTCTGTTTCTATAAAATGGTCTTAAAAAGTAAATATTGGTGCTTTGCCTTTTGACTGTTGGGCCACCTAAACTGATTTTCTACCCCTCCTCCAGTCTTTAAGCTAGTCAACCACAAAGGTGAGAAATTCTCTCTTAAACTCCTGGCTTGGTTTTTGTGGCTCTTGTTTTATGTACCCTTGTGCCAGCTTGACTGGGATTTCAGGGAGTGTGACAGGGCTTTGCAGCTTTGACACCATTCAAACTGGTGGTGGTGAGCACTGCTGAAACTGGGATTCAAACAAGCTGTCCTATGTATTTAATAATGAAGGGCTATACATCTGTATTTGAGGAGGCTGCTTCCCTGTCTAAATACAGAAAAATCTGAGAGGGCACAGTGGCTGGGGATGAGAAGTATGGGCTTTGGTGTGCCAAGACCCGTGCAGGGCTGCTGGCTGGGAGCCCCTGCAGCTCTGGCTTGAGGTGTTGCTCAGTGGCGTCGGCTGGGGCATTCTGAGCTGCTGTTTTCATGCTACAGAGCTTTGCTGGGTCTGATTGACTGGTGTTAAGGTGTTGAGCTTACTTGAGAGCCTGAACACTTTTTAAACGTAGATTGGGGGAAAGTCAGACCCTGCTGAAAACAAAACACTTAGCTGACCCATGCTATATGAAAGGTCTGTGTGTTAATTAAGTTAACTCTTAGTTAATTCTGAACAGAAATATATGCTTTCTGTAATAAATGTGACATGACTGGAGACTCTAAATGCTGCTGCTGAGTTAAACAAATTTTAACATGGTATTTTGCCAATTAAGATGTTGTTATATGTCAAGATTTGGAAAGGGTATAAATTTTAGTCACTTCCAACAGATAAATGCATATATTTCATTGCTTGAGACTTAGAAGATCATAACTAATCTGTGACTTATACTGTGTACAAACAACTCCAGCTTGTTTCAGATGTTTGCAACTCTTAACTGTAGGAATAATTAAATAGAGGACAATTATCTCTAAAACTGAAGTAGTAGAATATCAAAGGAAGACATCACTGGTGTCTGCTTAGCATTGTTCAGAAACAAAAATATGTAATAAATGTTGCTGTGTTGAGTTCTTTTTTTTGTGTGTTGTTGCTGGGTTGAGTTCTTTTTTTGTGTGTTGTTGGTTTGTTGGAGGTTTTTTGTGTCTCTGTTCATCTCCCCTGCTTTTCTTTAAAGAACAAACATGTATTACAGGGTTCCCCTTGGAAAGTGGGGAAGGGGTGTGTCTTCTTTTTTTTTCCTTTCTTTCTTTCTTTCTCCTCTAATGTCCACATAAAGTCCAATGAAAAGATCATTAATAGCAATGCTTAGACGCTGGAAGAGTTTCTGTAGAAAAGGTCTTTATCCTCTGAGAAGACTTAGTAGCTTTCCATTTAAATGTCAGTAAATATTTTTATGTGAAAGGTAAATATTTTCTTTTTAGTCAGTATTTGAGTATTCTTTGTATCTTGCAATGAATGCTGCTGTTGCCTTCTGTTCACCAACGTAATGGTCCTCCCTGGTGTAATGTGATTCACTGATACGCAAGAATGTCATAATCATTTGAGAGGCTCCTGAAAGGAAAATCAATATTGGAATAGAGCAATACAGCATCTGAAAATGTAAAAGACAAGGAAGGTCGCGACAGCCAAGTAGTAGTAAGGGCTCATAAGGTTTTTAAGATGATGCTGTTGTAGCATTGGAGTGACTAGTAAAGCAAACAAATTCAGACACTCCAGATTCACTTGTAACGTCAAAGTTGGTGCCTGGGAGAGGAGGTAGAGAGAAGTAAGCAGATGTGTCCATAGTACAAGCATGCTTAGACATCAAGAAGTGACCCTTTGGGCTGCATTAGTGTGTGGTTTTGCTACTTGCCATACAGTCTAAGAGGCCTTCACATCATTCTATTTGTAAGTCAGTCAATTGCTTCCCCCCCCCAAAATAAGGCCTACATCCTGGACATCAACTAGCGCTGTTTTGAATCAAGTGATACAGAAGTCTTCTGAAATGTATTAGGCATAAAAAGTAAATGTGATTCTTTTCTTTCTACGTGTTCAATTTAAGTGTTGTTGAAATGATGGCTCAGGGGTACTTCCAGAAGTTCATGTACTTATAGCACTCATCTTCAGAGCCTTTCAATAAATAATGTTCTAGGGGATAAAAGTCTTCTGGGGAAGCTGTTTAACAACAGGGAATCAGCACCATATGTAGAGAAACTAACTAAAAAATTGTTTTCGGCTCTACTTTTCCCCTGTCAGTGCACGCTCTATCTGTTTCTTATTTCATTCATGTTCCAGTTGTATCTCTAGCTGAGCCCTCAAGACTGTAACAGTCCACACACAGATGCTGTTTGCTTTCCAACTGTGTTCAAATTCTTAGCCCCCTTTTTTAGCAGGGAGAAGGAAGGGAAAACGGTGCTACAAATGCTTTGCCTAGTTGCCAGAGTGCAGTAGCTTTCTAACGTAAATAGCTGTGGGGAGAATGCACTGATTTTTGTGAGAGAAGAATGAAGTGATGCTTCATAAGCATTTAAACTTACTTAAAGTCTATTCGAAGCTTTTTGAAAGCTATGTAAACAGAAAGAGGAGTGGGATGGCCAGTTCTTATATGTACAGACTTCCAGGTGCAGAACACTTATCTTGAGTTAAAGCAAACTTAATGTCTGCTATGGAACATCACAGCAGCGCAGAAGTTTTTTTTCTTACCTTTTTAAGCTAGTCTTCAGTCTAACAGAAAAGTCGTAGAAAACTTACATTTTCTTATGAAAATGTCATAAAACTTTAAGACAGATACTGTGTCTTCTAGTAAAATAATTAAACCTAAAAGAATAGCATATCTATATAACAAAATCTACTAAACCCAAAAGATAATTTTATGCTTCACTTTGGAAAGCTGGGAATAAGTCAGTATTTAGGATCAGCCTAGCATTTTATAAACTCTGAACACAACTGGTTTTAACTTTATCTAATTGGGGGTGTGGGGGGGGCAAAGTTGAACTTGGATCTTATTGGTATCTTTAGCAATTGATTGTATACATCAGTGTCCCCCCAGCCCCCAAAGCAAAAGAGCAGCTTGGAGGTAGAACAGGATGGGCAAGGAACAGAGCTGTTGTTTGTTACTGAAGCGATGCTGTACCTGTGGATTCCAGCAGAAATTAATGTTACAAGCAGTGAACAAAATATTGGGAGGGGGTAAGGAGGAATTTGCCCTTCTTTTGAAGCTGAATTAGCTCACATTACATGAATACAAAGAGAAGGAGAGGGATAAGTCATAACTAGAGAGAATATCAATTGAACTAACAGTGTAGCTTGTGCGTCCAATATGTACATAAAGAAGTTGACTTGGGCCCTAGTAACCCTGTTTACAGGCATACTATTTAAAATACTATGTCCAATATAGATATATTAGTAACTTAAACACCTTCAGTTTTGGGGTGGGACTAATCAGCTGAAAACTAGAAAAATTGTCTACTGCATCATGTTGCTGTTAAGGCTGCAATCCTGCACCTATATGCTGCATTCGGATCCCTTATAACTTTATGGAGCCCTGCTGAAATCTTGTATGTAAAAATGTGGTATGGAATATGATTATTTTAGATTATCAATTGTTCTTTAGCTGCCTCTGCCTTGGGATGGGGAACGTGTGCTGGGTGGACAGATAGTATCCTAGGAAGCTCCTATGGCTAAATGTGGCAAGGGGCTTAGTTAAGAAATCAGACTGTTTAAGTAGAAAATATGTGTAGACTTGGCTATGAAGAGTTGCATATCTGTGAACTCTGAAGTGGATACTCTTTCCTGTGAAAGAGTAATTATTTTTTTCTTGTAAGGAACCCATCCTAAAACAATACCTGGTACTTGTAAACGTAAACCATAAAAGCTTATGGGCTTATTTTACAAAGGTGCTTTCAGGAGAACTGTTGAACTTAAGTCGGTGATGAGTTCCTCTTCTAGAAGAGAAAGCTGGTAGCAATCTATTATTCAACAAGCCATCTGGTTCCCCATCTTGATTTCTTGACCACTCATAGCTCTGCTTGTGCTAGCTCTGTACCATCCAGGCACATTGCAAGAAGCTCAGCCCTGCAATAACAGTGGGAATAAATATGTAAATGTGCCCAGATCCTCTTCTTACTAAAACATATTGTTCTGTGAATTTAGAGCTGAACTCTAAAGACCTTATTTTGTGTTTGGGTTCCATGTGATCACAGCGCTTATGCTGATGTGCGTCTGCCTGTATGATCTGCTTGCCAGCATAGTCCTTGGCCTGTTCTTCAGTCATCTTTTTTAAAAAGAGATCCTTAAACCGAAATTAGTTGACCTGAGTTGAAGGAGCACAAGCACCTTCAAAGTGGTATTATTTAGTCTTATTTCTAAAGGAAGCTTCAGTTTAAGTAATAATAGTGTCACACAAGTTTCTAGAGCATCAATATCTCATGAGCAGTTGGTTATAAAGGAAATATCGGCAGAAGTAGGCAAAGCAGATGGCAAAAGAGTAATCTAAAGCAGCGTATATGCCTATCTGGGAGTCATGGTTTCATGAAATGTGTTATCTATTGACTCTAACAAGTGTTCTAGAAAGGTAACATGCAGTTTTTGATGATATTGTATCTTATGTGTGTTGTAGAGTATTCCGGATATAGCCATTTCAACTGCCAGACTTTTAAGCACCAAGTTGTGCTCGAGAAGGTAGTGACCCAGGGGGCTGAATCCTTAATCAGATATGGCTTATTCTAAAAAAATAAAAAAATAAAAAAATAAAAAAAATCTAATGGCTTTAAAAAAAAATTTCCCAGCTCTACATGTTCCTGGTACTGTTTCTGTCTCTGAACTGTGACTGGATTGACTAATTCTGACAAGATTATTTGTCTTCCATACAAATTCTGTCTCCTGGATTATTTTTTTGATGTAGTTTTACAGCATTACAGAATTGCTGACATCTTTTTTGTTTCATTTTTGTGAGAGTGAAACAGCTGGTACTTTCTTAGTTTAAGTACCTGCAGATGAGATCATCAAATCCTATTACATGAAGCAGCAAACCGGTGAATTGTGAATGTTAGCTCACATACTGAGATTTCCCTTCTTCTGACACACAGCAGCCAAGTGTTTCATTGGCGAACCTTACCCAAACATTCTGGAGGATGTGGCTCCTAACACATCTCTTCTGTTGAGAAGCTGTGATGATCACCAAGTTAACATTTATGCTTGATTTTAAAAATAAATAAAGCACAGAGTTACCCTATTATGTTTATTCCTGTTTCCTGTGTAACTTTCCATTGTTGTTCTTCTAATGTTTTCTAATCTGAATACCCATATGTTGTTTTGCTTGTGTAGCTTTTAATGTGATGAAGACTGTAGTCGGTTTTTTTGGTTTGTTTGTGTGTGGGTTTTTTGTGGTTTGTTTTTTTTTCTTTTTTTACTCTCTTCATCCCCTTTAAAGAAAACTTGGCACCTATTATACTGTGACCTATTGTTCCTAGCTCTACCTTCCGGAGGATTTCTTCTAATCACCCTTCTCCTTTAAGTGTACAAAACATCTTCTGTTTGTTCTAGCTCCTCTTGATATGTATCAGCCTTAACTGAATTGAAGGAGTGGCTTCAGTCTTGTTCAAATGTGCCAGAAGGTGCCTCTATAAAATTTGATGTTAAAGAACTAAACTATATATTAAAAGCCTGTAGAATTAAGGCTAAAGATATGCATTCGTACTGTAAACTACGATGTTGATTGAAAGTAATAGTCATCAAATATGACTGTTAGCTGCTTCTGGCAAGAAGAGACTATTGAGCAAACTTGGCAGTGTTAGAGATCATGTGTGAATGAAAATGGGATGAGCTAATTTGGCAATTGCATTTGGATTATTAGGAAGGGTTTACCAAATTCTTTTGGCCAGGAGAGAAGTGGTCATCATGTTCCCAGCTCATATTAGCAAAGAATCTGGTCAGTAGTCTGGAGGAAAAAAGTTAAAAAGCCAGGTTCAGTGATGTTTATCACTGTTAGGATGCAGTCCTAAAATTCATGGTTCGAGTGAAATTTGCTCACGTGAAAACAACCCCCCCCAGTTATTGGAAACATCACCTTAGAAATCCCAAATTCACAAAGCATTGCACAAGGCTCTTGCTGAGTATTTGTATTTAAAGAGCATCCTACTGTTTTTGGAAAGACTCTGACTTTTTTTTTTTTTTAAATGGACATGCTAGCTAGAATGAAGTCATGGTATGTCCCAAAGTCAGCAAAAATTGAATGTGAGAAAGCCTGTGTAAAGCCCTTTTTAAAAACTAACGACAAGGAGTTATTGTTACATCCATTGCATATTTATATAGAAGTATATTCTAGGTCAATATTTGCTTCGGAGAGAACAATTTTTTTTCTTTAAGTAATGTATTTCAGATATATCATCCCTTTCAATGGGGGACATAAGGTGAAAACGATGACTTGGCTTTGCTGAAAATGAGACATTTGGGTGTAGTTGGTCAAATTAGCTATCCTACCTGCTACTTAGGATCTGTTTACAATGCACGGTTCTGGTTAGTTAGCTACTCCTATACCTTTAGAAGCCAGAACTTAATACGTACTCACACACACTCATCCTCTGCAGTGAAAGTGCTTTGTAGAAATGCTTAGATTAATCAAAAAGGGGTTGGGAGGACCTACTGGGGAAAAACTGCTATAAACTTGAGAAACGACTGAGGATGCATGGGAAATTTGGTTCCAGCTTAAATGAGTAAGACTAACTATGGGGAGAGACATTGCTTTACTATAACAATGTATTTACTTGCAACAATTTAAAATTGTAGCATCTTGATGTTCTTCCTAGCATCTGGAAATATGATCCCACAGTGAGGGAGCTTGGATGACTTCACTGGTTCTGAATGAGCAGGGACTCCAGTTTTGTATGGCGTTTACTGGAATTGTAACTAATGCTGGTTGGCACAGTTGGAAAGCAAACTAGATTTGTTTTCAGGCTTTTTTAGATAATAATGTGTGTATTTGTACATATATAAATGACGCGACTTCTCAAAAGTGTTTATCCTTTTCAAATTGCTTGGCAATTCCAGCAGAAGTCACTTAAACGTTGTAGGAGATTTCAGAGATCTTTATCTCAAATTGAGGACCAGAATGGTTGTGCGGGTTTTGGGGGGGATTGTTTGTTTCTTCTATTTTCCCAACTCTCCTGTGTTTCAGGGCTGATTTTATAGTTGATGTAAATCAGTCTAGTACTATTGACTTCAGAGGAACATGCCAGTTTGCACTGGGTACCTAGCTTTGTTTTGTAAATTTAATAATCATTCTATGATAATTTCTCTAGGTATTTGCACAGGCAAGTGTTTTGCTGAATTGTTACACCTCGTAATGCAACTGGAAATCTGTTTCTTCAGATCACTGCTATTGTGTGTGATATGAGGTGGGCGGGACAGCAGTGGCAAGGGGCTTCTACTCCCATAGCCTATTCTCATGGTCTTTTGAAACATGATGGTACTAGCCAGAAGTTGCCAGCACCCTGATGCATCTTAAAATAAGCAACAGCTGAAGCAGCTATAGGCTTGCACTGCATTTACAAGCTGTCTTTGAGCCGCTGCTGAGTTGCTGTGGAAACCACTGTTGAGCAGGACTGGGAGAGGGCTGGAAAATAGGCTTTTTTGTGAGAGCCTGACTAGTTTAAAACCCCATCCCCCGTTTTCAGAAGCTCCCTCTGAATTGCCATGGAGACAAGAAGAGTAGCAGAGTTTTGAGTCTTGTAAAAGTGTGAGCTATAAATATTTACTTGTTTAATAGCATGTGCTTTCTGGATGGTCTCTCTGTTGGAACAAACGTTGAGCCTTTGCAAGCTGTGAATTCAAACTGTTCCTCTCTTCTGTGTGAGTAGAAAAAGAGGAGGCAAAAAAAAAAAACTTTGAAAGGAATTGAACTTTACATTATGATTACTAATTATATAAAATAATTATGAACTTTTTTCCCCAGAATTTCCCACACCATCTCATGCAGTAATCTTTCAGTGTTGGGACTGCTGAAAGCACTTAAGAGGTGGTTCAGTTTGTCTGGAATTTGTCTGTTGTGCTTTGGTGTTCAGTTTCTTCAGAAAGGCTGACCTAAATAATCTCTTCCTTTCTTGTCCCGTGCCACTTGATTTCTATTCCCTACTTTCTCCTCTACAAGCACTTCCAGTTTTGTGTTTCTAGGGCCAGCTGTCCTTGGGGCTCTGCTTTGAAATGAATTATTAACATGATTTTAAACTCTTAGGACTACTACCAATAACTTTAGATAATTGGCTCTGAAAACTTCAGTCTCTCATTACTTTTACTTTCAAGATTATTTTTTTTTTCTTACCTTGACAGTTAAGACTAAAGGCACCATCAGCTGGTGTGCTAGCCTTCCAGACTGCACTAAACAGTACACACAAAGACGAGGATTAACGCATTCTTAGGTTGGCGTTATAAATGAAAACCTCTTTGCTAGGCTGCTCTGTAGTTGAGGCATTTAACACAAGAACTTCTTAGCCCTGTGAGACTGAGAGCTCCTCACATCATCCAGTACTAGCTTTTCATACAGGTAGAAATCCTGCTCTTAGTCACTTTCTGGCAAAGCTTCTCTTCCCCTGTTTAAATAACTCCTGGCTGGATGAAAATGCAGTTCTGCATTCTGTTTCTCATGTGACTTCTATTACAAAGGCAGAGTTACTGAAGCTGATTAAAACCTACTTTCTGTAACAGATGAGTGTGAAGGATTGTTTTTATTTTTATGCTACATCTAAATAAAACAGTGCCTTTTTCTATTAGGCTCCTAGACTTCTGGATATGTAATAAGTAGCAAATCCAAGAAAAACTATTGAACTTGAGCAGCTTGGCCACTGAAACTCTGTCACTTTAGCCAAAGTTTTGGTTGGTTTTGTTTGTTTGGGGGCTTTTGTGGTTGGTTGGTTGGTTTGTTTTTTCTGAAACAACATCCTACTTGTCAGGTTCTTGTGTTTGGAGGAACTACCCTAAAGTACACTTTAAGGTGACACCTTACTTTGCAATAGAGGTCCTGCAGGCGGGGTACCTTAAAACGTGACTGCTTTGTCTTACTTGCGTATCTGTGGATTTTTTTTTTTATTTGACTGCTTTTGCTCTTAATTTGAGATCTTTTAATTAAAGAAGGTGAAGAGAGTATCTGCTGACTTCCCAGCAAGACACTTAATGTGTGTGTTAGATATATAACCGACCTACCATCTGGTTGCTGGCCTTGTTATCAGCTTCAAATGTACAGCTCTGCTCAGGAGAGCAGACAGAGTGGAGGATTTCTCCATTGTGCATGGCTCTGAGCCTGGGCTAGAAGGGGGGAAAATGCCTTTGGGTTTTGGGGAAATTTTTTTGGTTTCACTGGGGGTGGGGAGAAAGTCAATTTTGTGTGCGTCAGATACTCAGCTGTAGAGATGGAATTTTAATTTTGTAATAGCTGCTCTTCCAAAAGAGAAGCCAAACCAAATATTGGATTTAACTATTTTCTTCCTCCTACTCCCACTGCCCCCACTCTTCCCTTGCTCCAAAAACCTAGTCCATTTCTCCATGAATAAAAAAGTTGTTAGGAGAGGGCTTGTATAAAAGGTGGGGAGGGAAAGCTAGCAGGTATCTATGCACACAGATTGTGGTTCATTACAAGGCTTTTCATGAGGTTTTTAATAAAAAAAAAAAAATGGAAAGGCATTTTCCTTATGGAAAAGGCACTGCCTACAACATAGAACATAGTAGCTGTGCTACTCTGCCAGTGAGCTTTTGTTCCCTGCATCCCCCTATTCTTTGAACCTTCTGAGTATCTAAAAGCCTGCCTCTTCTGCTGTATCTCTGTCATTCCCAAGAGTCAAGATCAAGATACTGCATTTCTAGTACTAAGGAGTGAAAATAAATAGCTGTATTTTTTTCCTGATGCTTGCAACACTACCAGCACAGATACACTGGAACAACTTCTTTGTAGTGCCAGGAAGCCAGCACTGCATCTGCTCCTATCGAGGAACAGTTTTCCTTAGAGTTGTAAGGACTAAAAACTTAACTTGTTTGTTAAAAGCAGTTTCTTCAAGCTGCTAGAAAAACTACTTTCATTTGTCACTAATGTTGGGATAGCACATGTGTACATAGTGTAGGATCCCTAGGTTTTCTTCCTTGATTAAAAACATCTGCAAGGTCTAGGTCCTAATTAGCCAGTAAGAGTGTTGAAAATCTTGCCACGTATTTCACAGCATGTTAAGCTACTTGCAAGAGCTGTATGTGTTACCGCCAGGTCTCAGAGAGTTGCAGCAGCTCCCGGGTCTGAACAGCTAAAACTTGATATGTTTAAGTCTAGCAGTTTCCAAAACACAACAGAAGTGCTGCTGACAGCTACCACATAAGGGAAGGGGTGGCTGAGAAGCTCTTTAAGTTCCTTTTGTGTTTTAGACCCCTTTAGCTGGTCAGCCAGAAAATGTGCCTTCTCTCTTAGGTTACCATCCTTTATGCAGTCACACCATGCCTATTGAAATACAAACTCACTCTCCGCATCTGGGCTTAGATGGGTTTATTATTCCCAGCCTTCACACACACCCCCCCCCCCTTCAGACTGCTCCATTATTTGTTTTCTGTGGGTGAAGATAGGCAGGGTTGGTTTTTTGTGAAGTGGATAAACTCTGCCCACAGTAAATCCTGTTCTGTTGTTATTCTTTAAGATTCAAGAAATTTTGTGACTCAAGATAACAGAAAGACTGAAGTTGATCTTTTTCCTCTTTTTTCCCCCCGTGATGTGGGATAATTTCTTCTAGCCCTTTTCCAAAATTTGAAGTCTTAATGCCATGTTTATGTTATGTTTACTTAATGAGGCTGGGTTTACTCCAGTTATTTCAGGCTATGTTTTGGTGCCTAAATTGCCGATTTTGGAGATCGGTTAAGGACTCCGGCCAACACAGGAGACTCCTGCAGAGGCTGTGAATACTCCTGATGTCTCTCCAGCGTGTTTGCTGGAGGTTAGCATTCAGCAAGCAGAAGTGACGGAAGGCAAAGGCTGCTTAAACGCTGACCACTGACAGCAACGTCGCTGGGAAGAGTGATGGGTCTGAGCCCTGGCTGCCTGTTGTTAACTGTCAGAGTTAACGTAGTCTAGCCTGGCAGTGCCACCGTGAGCAGGCTTGGTAGCATTTCAGTTGTAGCAACCACATCTTAGACTACTAAGAAGAATGGGAGCTAGTCTTTTTTTTTTTTTTTTTTTAAAATGTGATTCAGAACAAATTTTGTGCAATGGTAGATAGCTTCTCCTCCCCTTTCCCCATTTATGGACTACGTAATCTATGGACTACTTCTCTTAGGCAGAAATATGGCAACAGGAGAGCCAAAACAGATGTGAGTGTTTAAATGGTGTGACTATGGCAAAACTCTAGGTATCATTTGAGTACCTTGTGGCAGGTAGTTAACATAGCTGACAAGTCCTGCATCAGCATCTAAGCATGTTGCTGATGGTTTATCCTGAGGTGATCATATGTCAGAAGGATGCTAACACCAAACAGATGTCTGGTTTCCTATTCTCTTTCAGGGATTTCAGTAAGAGAACTGGCTTCATTATCACTTTATTCTTGGGACATCGGACTTCCTAAACTTACAGTATCCTCTGAAATCCTTTGTTAAGCTTTGCTCTAGACCACCTGCTATTTAGAACTTGGCAAAACAAATACCACAAGACTGCTTTTTTTTCTTGTACTTATAACTTTGTTTTGATTCTGTTCTCATGTAATTTCCTCCAGGCACACTGTTTCCTTTGATTTGGTTTGACTAATATGCTTTTCCTTAATGATTCCTCCAGCTAGTAGTATCAGCTTACAGCTGTGTGAGTGATTATCAAATGGAAAGTGTGTATTTTTGGGGTTTAATTCTAAACAAATGAAGCTACTGACACGTAAGAGTAGGGTTTTTTCAGTCTGTATAAAAGTGTTTGATGAACAAAAAGTTTACTAGTACAGTAATATGTCATCTTTTCACTATTGCTCTTTACATGGTGAATTAAAATCCAAAGCTTAAATCTTGGGTTCTGAATAATTGGCAAAGGCATTTCTAAAATGATATTTTAAGGAAGAGATGCTCTGGCTTTAAAGAGCTCTGTTGTCTTTCTGCTATGTCAGAATACATAATGGTTTTAAGGGGGTGCAAAGATAGCTGACCAAATTAAGTTACTCTTTGGACTCTACTGCTTCTTGAAGAGGGTCATGTATATATGTGGTTTGTGTGTGTGAGGAGGAGGGCTGTGTGTATGTTGAACTTCTTTCTTTCTTCTGACCCATTTTGTACTTATTGCATTGCAATAGGATCTTCATGTATTCTGTAAATCCCTGGATGCAAGGGGAGATATGGAGACTTTGTGCAATTGCAAGCTCCCAATACAAAGTATGCCAAGTAATTATAACCTCCATAGTGAGAAGTAAGTACCATGGTCCTGCCCCAAAAGTCATAAAACATGTTTTCTTATTGTGGCTTCTAGCTTATGAATACTTAGACCATGACAGCGTGCTGTGTGATATCTGTTTTAAAGAGGAGAGAAATTTCCAAGTCCCTGAAACAGTGACTGTAATACAGTGGTGAATTGCATGTATTTGAGCTGTTTTGCATCCAGAGAAGGTTGATGTGCCAATAATTTATAAACGGCTTTACCCACACACTGGAGTCCTAGAAGAGATTCCTACCTAAGCGTTAGCAAGTGTTAGCTGCTGTCAGAGCCTCGGAACAAAATGATCCTCCCCATCATGAACACATGAAGGAAGATGTTATTTCAATAGATAAACATGATTTGTTATCTATTGGCATATACGATTAGGGGAGCGGGCGGTTATTGTTCTAGAAACAACATGGTTTGGGTAAAAGTTGAAAGCTAATTTTGTTTCCATAAATCTAAATAGGGCTTAATAGGTTAAAAGGAATATGACTTAATGACTTCAGGCTTTATTCTAGACCAAGCTTGGACAAAAACAAGGAGATGGGCTCTGTGTGGACATGCAGAAGTAACAGTTACTTTGGGAGGTGCTGGAGAAGCAGTTCCCTTCTCAACAGGGTGCGTGAGGGCTCATTTTGTTTTTCTAATTTCTTTTTTTAAAGTCCAACAGGAAAGTTTCCTTTCTTGATGGGGTGGAAAAAATTTCCAAGTGCTATTTGTAATGCAAATATTTTTTGCTATTTCAGTATTCTAAGGGTATGTAAATGTCATTGCTGGAATTGTCTTCTTCACTTCTTATTTATTTTCATATTATAAACTTCTGCTGTAACTATTTTAGGGTAACACAAAGGTGACAATAAAATTAAAACATATTAAGGACAGGGTAGTTGCACACAAATTTGGATCTTTTGGTAATGTGCACATACAAAAATTCAGTCTGTTGCCAGGTGTGAAGCTGTATTCTCTTAGAAACAAGAAATGTTGGACATACATTTGGAAGGGGATGGTGAGATATCTAGAAAGCAACTCTGAAGAGTAATGCAGGGGTACGGGGTGCAGGTTCCCAGGCGCTGGCAGGGGGCTGCAGGGTGGCCTCTGTGAGGAGAGGCCGGGGCTGCCCCGTGCTGGACACAGCCGGTTCCAGCCGGCTCCAACGGCCCCACCGCAGGGCACAGCTGAGCCCCACAGCCACCATGGCGGTGCCTTGGGGAAAGCCTGGGTAAGGAAGGGCAAAACGCTGCCCAGCGGTGAGGGGAAAAGTGTGAGAAACAGCCCTGCGAGCCCCAAGCCGGGGGGAGGAGGAGGAGGAGGATATCCTGCAGCCCATGGAGAAACCACAGTGGAGCAGCTATTATTGCCCTGCAGCCCATGGAGGACCACGCTGGAGCAGATATCCACACTGCAGCCTGTGGAGGGTCCCACACTGGAGCAAGTGGATATACTCTGAAGGAAGCTGAAGTGCATGGAGGATCCATGTAGGAGCAGGCTCCTGACAGTAACTGTAGCCCATGGAGAGGAGCTCACACTGGAGCAGGGGAAAAGTGTGTGGAGGAAGGAGCGACAGAGGGGAGCTATTATGGACTGACCACAACCCTCATTCCCCACAACACCTGCATTTACATTATTTTTAATTGGCAATAAATTTAATTATTTTTCCCTAAGTTGAGTCTGTTTTGCCTGTTGTGGTAATTGTTAAGTGATGTCCCTGTCTTTCTCTTGGCCCAGGAGCTTTTTAATTTTATTTTCTCCCTTGTCATGTTGAGGAGGGGAAATGAGAGAGCGGCTGGGTGGGTGTCTGGCAGCTGGCCAAGGTCAACCCAACAGGATACAGTGAATGAGCAACTGAACTTTTCCTATAGTGCTGGGGACTCAAATACCTATTCTGACTGTTGCTCCATGACTCTCAGAGGCAATGGTTATAGATACTGACAGAACCGCAGTCTGTATTTTTAAAGGATGCTGAAAAAACCTAGAAAATTATAGAGGGAAAGGGCCGTAGGAACAGTTTGGATGGAGAATTCCCTCTGTAGTGCCAGACTTGAACAATAAATAATGATTTTTAATTGAGAAGAAAACCATGATGTATACTGGACCAGTACTGTTTAATGTCTTCATCAATGACATAGATAGTGGAATCGAGTGCACCCTCAGCAAGTTTGCAGGCAACACCAAGCTGAGTGGTGCAGTTGATGCACCTGAGGGATGGGATGCCATCCAGAGGGACCTGGACAAGCTTGATAAGTGGGCCCATGTGAATGTCATGAGGTTCAACAAGGCCAAGTGCAGGGTCCTGCACCTGGGTTGGGGCAACCCCCTCAGTATCAATACAGCCTGGGGAATGAAGGGATTGAGGGCAGCCCTGTGGAGAAGGACTTGGGGGATTCTGGTGCATGAAAAGCTGGGTGTGAGCCAACAATGTGCACTCACAGCCCAGAAAGCCAACTGTATCCTTGACCGCATCAAAAGAAGCATGGCCAGCAGGTTGAGGGAGGTGATTTTTGCCCCTCTACTGCACTCTGGTGGGATTCCACCTGGAGTACTGTGTCTAGCTCTGGAGTCCTCAGTACAGGAAAGACATGGACCTGTTGGAGTGGGTCCAGAGGAGGGCCACAAAAATGATCAGAGGGATGGAACACCTCTCATGAGGAAAGGCTGAAAGAGCTGGGGTTGTTCAGCCTGGAGAAGAGAAAGCTCTGGGGACACCTTATTGCAGCCTTTCAGTACTTAAAGGGGACTTATAAGAAGGATGGGGACAGACTTTTTAGCAGGGCCAGTAGCCATAGGACAAGGGGCAATGGTTTTAAACTAAAAGAGAGTAGATTCAGACTGGATATAAGGAAGAAATTTTTTACAATGAAGGTAGTGAAACACTGGAACAGGTTGCCTAGAGAGGTGGTAGGTGCCCCATCCCTGGAAGCATTCAAGGCCAGGCTGGATGGGGCTCTGAGCAACCTCATGTAGTTGTAGATGTTGCTGCTCATTGCAGGGGTGGTTGGACTAGATGACCTTTAAAGGTCCCTTCCAGCCCAAACCATTCTATGATTCCATGATGGTACCTTCATACAAAGAAAACAGTATGCTGACTCAGAGCTGTGAGTATCCATAGCTGAAAGCCCAAATGGACTCGCTCAAGTGAGAAATGAGGCACATGCTTCAACAGAAGTAATCAACTGTCAAAAGAAAACAATAAGCAAAAGGTTCTTGATCTGTTTGTGTCTTCAGATCAAGGCTGGATATCCATCTGCTAGGTTGCAACTCTTCCCTCATTAGGCGGGGGAAAAGGAAATTAATCCTTTGAGGATAAACAAAGGTCTGTGTGTGTGAGAGAGGTAAATAGCAAGATTAGACTAAAGGGAGTAAAGCAAGACTAGTTTTTATCAGTCAAAAGAACATTATGCTCTTAAGCCATGGTTCTAAATACTGGTGATGGGGAGAGGGGCTCAGTTCTTCTTCATACCCTCTGTAGCAATTGTTCAGTTGGCTGATGCAGATAGAGGAAATAGACTGCATTAGGAGTGTCCATGCTGTCTTCAAAACTGGTCCTAAACCCAAGGGAACTTGAGATGCTTTTGGGAAAAAAAAAAAAAAAGTTAATGTAAACCTGTGTGAAGAACTGTATTTAGCTGTTCTTAAGTGCTTGGTAGACTTGTAGCCATGGAGTAATCAGAATAACTGTGACCGACTCTTGGGCCTTGCAGGAATGCTTCTGAATTGTGAGAGAACACAGTGGAGTCCGTTCCTGGGAAGAGAGCAGCTCTTAAGAGAGGATGTATAGTGAGGTTCAGTGCGGGGGGAGGTAGCTGGGTGGGGGTCGATGTAGGGCTAGTGGTTATTTCTCTTGTTCTCTCTGGAATTTCAGTATTCCCGATACAAGAGATAGCCAAGAATGTATGGGCGTTTCTTCTCTCTTTGATATAAAACTATAGAAACGTAGACTAATGTTTTCCTTCTCATTTCAACAAGAATTTGAGGTAACTGCCAATTACTGCACATTTTTTTTTACCCTGTAGAAGCTGTACATGGTATTCTTCAGTAAACATGCCTGCCTTGTAATAGGAATACAGTGGAAAACACACTTATGGATTAATATGTCTCCCCAATTAGAAACAAACTGAGACATTACCGCAGTATAAAACTACGCCTACTGTTTATATAGGACTTCTCACATGTAAATATTATCATCCTATTGTAAAAGAGAAATATTACTATTTTTTACAGGTGCCAGGGCATGGAGAGGAAGGGATGAATTGTTCAAGGCCATCCACATGGCCAGCCCTGGTCTAGCTCTTAGTCCTGTGCTCTCTCTAGTACACAATATCTAATCTGTCCAGTGTAAGGAGGTCTCAAAAATATTGCTTGTAGCTGCTGAAGCACATATGAAATTACAAGTGTTTATTGCTAAATTGTCTTTTTTTTTTTTTCTGTCCTCTTGCAGATCATAAAGTGTCTGGAATTTCCATTGAGACAGATAACAAAAACGTAAAAGCAGAGGAGTTTAAGGGTACAGTATGGGCATTGCTATGATTATTTTTAATATATACACAATGCATGCAAACTATGTATACAGAAGCTGTGCAGCTGTTAAGATTGTTTTCCTCTTTCCTGAGGGGTCCTGCTCTTACTCTCTCTATTGACTCTTTGTGTAATCTTGGTCTTGCCCCTATTTTCTCTTACTTGGTGTGGGGTTGGACTAGACACTCCCCAGAGGTCCTTTTCAACCTCACCTATTCTGTGATTCAATGACTTGTTTGTCAGTCCTGGTAGCTCACTCTGTAACTTCTGCCTGGTTTCCTTCCACCCAAAATGATGGAAAGTGATATAAAGGAGAAGCATTCGTTATCTGACAAGACAGAGAAGTGAGGGACTAGAGCGAGAACAACTGTAAGTCAGCTAATTATCAGTAACTATAATTTAATGGCTGTTTTTAATTGTCAGTAACTATAATGGCTATTTACATATTTATATATGTATATGTCATATGTAAAACAATAAATGACTTCCAATAATGTGCTAGAGAAGTTAAGGAGGCAGGGAAGAAAACCTGATGTTTGCTGGGTGGATGAGAAAGGGATCCTAGTAGTTTGTATGTGAGGTTTGTGGGTTTTGTGGGATTTTTTGGTTGGTTGGTTTTTGCATTCAGTTGGAATGGAGAGAGATGGGAATTTGGGAATTGAAAGAACTGTTTGCTGAGCTTGAGGCTTTATTCATCTCTTTGAGGTAATAATAAAATATTTTGGAGGTCTCTAAAGCTGTCAGCTGGGCTCCTGTCAAGTATTCTTTTAACTTTTGGGGAAGAAAAACTTAATACATTTAGAGCTCAGGACAGGCAAAAGGAGAAGAAGCTCTTCAGGTAATATTAAAGCTTGATTAGGTTCTTTCTTTTTATATGATATATGGCTTGTGTTTTGTTCTTCTGTTATTTGTATGATAGAGTGAGATCAGTTTAACATATCTCAGATGCCATGCTGAGTTCTTTTTGAGTAGCAGCACTAAGGGAATGGCAGGGGCTGATAGATATAGCCATTCAACTGAATGCAGCTGATCTGAAATGCATTTTTTCTTTCTTCCTGCAACTTCTGTTACTGTAGAGGAGGGTGGTCGGTCACTGGAACAAGCTCCTCAGGGAAGTGGGCACAGCACCACGCCTCTCAGAGATCAAGGAGTGTCTGGACAACGTTCTTAGTCATATGGTTTAGTTTTAGGTAGTCCTGCAAGGAGTAGGAAGTTGGACTCGATGATCCTTATGGGTCCCTTCCAACTTGAGATATTCTATGATTCCATAACCAAATGATAGCCTCCAGACCAGATGTAAATGCAAATTAAACATTGTCCGGACCTCTCCAAGATCCTGGAAGGTTCTTCCAGGCCTGGCAGAGCCTGTGCTGATGCACAGCATCCTGTGGGCCTACCTAATGCAAGTCCAGTAGACCTGTTCTGGAAAATACCTCTCACTGACTCTGTTACTATACGAAAAAGCGGGAGAGGGGAACTATAACTAAGAAGGGTTTTATTATGTTGTCTCTGTTCTGCGTGCGCTCCCTTTCTTCCATTCTGTTCCCTTTCTCTGAATAAGATTAGTGGGAGGGCATCAGTGCTAGCTTTTTCTGAAACAAAAAACTGTGGCATGCAAGAAAGTGGCAGCTCATTCAAGATGGAGGTGACTTGTGCAGCTGAGAATGCTTCAGCTGAGCTGTCTTTATGTCAACTAATATAGGCCAGCTCATGAGACCAGCCAACTGTCACAAGGTCAGTAGCAAAAGCAAGCTGAGCTTGAATGATGGTTTTTCTTTGTTAGAAGGATACAAAAACAAAATGGAAAGGAAACTTTAGCAAATCTTAAGATGCAGGAAGCCTCCACCCATCCACTCAACCTGAAGTCAGGAACCTCGGGCTTCCTGAGTACACAGCATGTTTTTCGAAGCAGCCAGTGCGTGTGTAACGTGATTCTGGCAAAGAATGCCCTCCCGCCTCAATTTTTCTTTCAAGTCTGGACATTTTTTCCCCTGTGAGAGATCACCAAGGCTACCAGTCTGACCCCTTGGAAGCTTTTTTGTTTCTCTACAGAACAGACCTGGGAAATCAGACTTTAAAGGGTGAGCGAGTAGATCTGTCGGTAGCTCTTAATTGCCCTTCAGCCTTGCTTGCTGAGCCTGGAAACAAGGGTGCTGGTTAACGCAGATTGACTGTATGTTTGAGCAGTGGATGCTTGTCTCCTGAAAGCTAGACAGGCATTGCCAAAGCTATAAAGGCTTTTGATCCTTGATACTCTGGCCTATATTGGAAGATGAGCAGCCTAAAGGTGGCAAGATCAATATTGTATTTGTTTCTTTTACGGAAGTTTATGGGAGATACTAAATTTTACTTTAGTAATAGATTTGGAGCCAGTCAGATGTGTGGTTGGATTCTTTCCTCTGATGTTGTCTCCCAAAAATTCTTATTAATATCTTGATATAAGAGTTATTTACCGGGTAAAAAAAGTATATATTTCAGCATGCTGTTCCATGGAGAATGGAACTACTGAAACACTGAGTTTGTCCCACTAACTCACCTATACAGTTTGCCATGTCTTCTCTCCCTCTTTAGTTCTCCCATAATACCTATAGGCTTGACCATAGGCCACAATTACTATGATGCAAGGTACGTATTAATGATGGCATATGTTGATGCCCTGCTGTGATGGAGGAAAAAAAGAACAGTTGAGCTTCCAGTATGACCTGTTCCTCAGTAGGAGCACTAATTTTGGTTTGTTTCCTAGCCAGTTATGGCAACTTTAGCAATAATCAGTAACTCTTGAAATCTCAGCCTCTCTGTGAAATTTGGTTGGTGATGCCCACTATACATAAGTCAGGGAAACTTGAGTGGACAGACAGAAAGGTGAACGATTGTATGAACCTCCTTTTCTTGAGAACTTAAGAAAAATAAGAGGTAACTGCCAAGGGGTGATATGAGCAGCCTCTGCCGCCAGCAGCTCTGGGGGCCTGGGGTTTCCTCCTGCCCAGCCACTGGAGTCCAGCCCAATGCGCCTGGAGACCTGGGAGTCTTTGTCCCAGGCCGATGGATACAGCTGCTGCTTTCCCGTTTGCAGGTTCAACCAGTAGCAAGGCTGCGCATGTGTCCCAGGGATGCATGCATCTGTGTGCACATCCACACATCCACACACTTACAACACTGGCACTGCCAGCTACACGGACTGCCACAGGCTAGGTGCTGCCTTCAACAGCACCCACATATAACACTGCCTGGGCTCACATGAAGCATTAAGTATCGACAGCTGAGCCTCCTTCCTCCTCTCTGGCTGGTGGAGATGCAAGTTCAGTGGTGAAAGCCCTCACACAACACTCTCTAGATTCACAAGCACATGCACGTTCTTGGATCCCCTGAGCACCAGCACAGCCCCTCTGCCCACCTGCTACCCCTGCCCTACTTACCAGCTCAGCCAGCTTGAGGTTTGCTAGTGAATTGCACATGCACCTCCAGGCACACCAGGTTTAGGGAAGATAAAAACACTGCACATACCCCACACACCTTCACTTCCAGAAGTCAGTACCACAAGCCCAGGGGTGCCTACACCCCCACTGTGACCCCAGTTGCTGGCCCTATGTTTACTCAAGCCACCCCTCTCTGCCCTGATAGCTACCACTCCAGGCACAAGTGCTTTGAGACTCACCAACACACACTCCCAACATCTATGGCCCCTCCAATTACTGATGCACAGACCCTCAGTTGCTCCAGCTGCCCACACCACAGTCCCATCTGTTTGTTTGGAGACTGGTGGTCTTTGTCATCATCTCTGGTAGTCCCTGTCTGTCATGTTTGTGTCTCTGTTCTTGTTTGTTGCTGCCCCCTTTATTTATTGCCTCTTTTGCCTTGAAAAGGTCCTTGACTGGGAAACCTTAATGAAGCAGACTCTCACCTTTCACATACCCTTACAATAACCAATCTGAAATTGTAACTAAATACATAAGTTACTTAGGAGAATATTTAACCATCTTACTAATATGTTTTCCATCTGCATTAAGTTATATATTTAAACAGTTAAACTACTGATACTAAATTCAGAATGGTAATTCACAAAATATTGCTGGTAACAGGGTCAGAGTCCTTTTTTAATGGTGGTCTGCTCACTGATGAAAGTATTTAGACCTAAAATGAGGGTAGTAATACAGAATCTGTGCCCATCCAACATGGGAATATCTAGTCCCCAACATCTGAAGTTTGATCCAAAGGCCACTGAACTCCGGGAAAATTACTAGTTTCTGTTTCCCCATGGTGTTTGTGTAAATCTGGAGAAGGTCTGATGGCATCACTTTGAGAAGTAGATCTGGCCCTTGCTGACTGCTCAAGTTCTTTTGAAGGTGAAATATTATTTTCGTGGAGCCTGAATGTGTGCCAAACACAGTGCTAAAGTCTCTAATTTTCCCTTTTGCATTCTTTTTTTTTTTTTTCCCATAGAGGCTATTCTTAGTTGCAAGCACAAATTTTCAAAAGGGATGAGCTTAAGAATAGAATGGAAGAAAATCCAGTCTCAAGGAGTCTCATTTGTCTACTACAGTGGTGAATTTACAGGTACAGTACTACAAACTTAGACTGGTGGTTTAACATGTCATTCTCTAGCACAGATATCAACTCTTTCTTGAGGAATAACGTTAGGAAAATGACTGGAAGAGAATGTTCTTGACTGTCCATACTGAACAGCTGTCCTTTTGAGGAAAAGAATTCTTCCCCTGGGGTGGGGGGGAGAGCATTTCTTAATAAAATTGTCAATGATTAGTTACCTTTTTAATGAAGCTAGGTATAGTAAAACTCAAGACTAAGAAAAATGGCACTGTACATTCCTTGACATTTTTAAAAAATGAAATTACATTCAGATATAAACTCCCAAAAACTACTGCAAGCTCTGCACTCCTATCCCACAAAGAGGTTTCTGAAGCCTCTTGTAGAGCTGGAGGCTTAGATATGAATAATGCAGCAATTTTTACATACATAAAATATAAACTCAGCTGTATATTTTAAATTATTTGTATTCTTTTCAGAAGTGAAATTTCTGTTTATATGTTCTGAAAAGGACTTTCCTCAGCTTTATGTGTCGAAGAAAATATGGGTCTCTGGTACCTTGTACACAATACATGAAGGTTGAGAAGTGAAGTAAAAGCACAGCGATTTTGTTAGTTTGTAGAGCTTGCAAGATGTGCTGGTCTTGTTGATGAATTTGTATTTTTCTGCGTATATTTAATTTAGACAAACACTGGAACTCATGGTTCCGTGTGTGCATGTAGCTTTAATTTCATAACAAGCTGTAGAATGAAAAAAACCTCATTGTAAGAAGTCTGATGGCAATATCTTTGCTAAATCTATCAAGTTTTTCTTGCCAAGTTAAAATGTCAAATACTTTGCCATGGTTTCGCTTACAATTCTTTCTGTAAGATAATTAAGTTAGTCATTGCCATCCCTCTAGTGGAAAATGATGTCTTTTTTGTCACCTGACTGCTGCTGTACATACTTTCTTGAAATATCTGGAAAAAAAAAAAAGCATTCCATCTTCCAACTAGAAAATGTATGACAGATATAGGTTTTTTGAACTGAGGGGGTTTTTTTGACTAAACGGACAAGTTGTGGAAGGCTCTTACTGTCTTGGGAGGGGGATTACATATCGCTCCTTGGTGATAGATAACTAACACTGAACAAATGAGCAATAATTCATACATTGTATGTGATTTCAGAACAAACCAATGAGACGTGGCATTTGCTATAAGCAAAGAGCAGAAACCTCTCCGTCTCTTCTCCCTTAAAGGTGATCTTCGAGGCCGAGCAGAGATGCTGAATACAGGAATCCGTATTAGAAACGTGACTAGAAAGGATTCTGGGACCTACCGCTGTGAAATCAGTGCAAAGAGTGAAGAGGGGCAACGCCTGGGAGAGGCTACTATTACTCTCACAGTATTGGGTATAAACTTTATTACTTGGGCTTCTGTAAAGAAATTGAATGATGGCAAAGGGTGTTGAAGGTAGGGTTGTCAATATGGTGTGTGGCTGCTGGGTTTTTGTGTCTTCTTTGGGCTGGGTTTATAAACACATGTGCATGTGCACATTCTACAACATACTTAAGAACAGAGCTTTGCAAAATGCACACTTGCATTAGAAAGGAGTATAACTTTTTATTGATAAAATGTGGGTTTCAGTTCTCAGAACTTAGCGAGTACGCTGATTTATGTGATGGTGAAACTTCCATTTGTACTAAAACTGAAGTCACTCAGTGGCTGAGAATCTGGGTAAGCTGATCATGGTGTTTGGCACTGGAAAGTCAGCATCTGTCAACGCTTATCAAATATTCCTAAGGAGCAGTTCATTCCAATATGCTACAGTCTCCTCCTGTTTTTGGAAGGGGAAACTGCTGCAGTGTCTGTGCAATGCCAGCGAGCAAGCTAGCAATCTGTGGACTTTATTTACAGGAGAGGTGGTGTTGGCTTGGGGGGCGGTTCTTTGTGGTTTCTTGTTTTCTTTCCCAGTTGGGGAAAGTATGGAAAAGTGAATACTGAGCATATTCTTCTTACATTGTTCCTGGTATTTTTCCCAGTGGATGAGTGGTAGAGGTTGGTAGTTTTCTTCTTTTCTCCATATAGGGAGAAAAGAAAATATTTGCTTTTGTAGTTTCTGTATTGTTTTTTCCTATAGAAAAATAATTGATATTTTAAAATCATAAATGAAGTCTCAAAATTCTTCATAAAGGATGATAAATTAATGAACTTCTGATTAGCTCCAACAATGAGGTAACCCCACTTACTTCTTCTTTCTTCCACTTTCTCAACAGCTTACCTCTTTTAAATGTGGCTTCTTAATTTGAAGTTGAAATCTTAGAGCCCAAAGGAGAAAGTGTGTGTGTTGCTCACAAACCTTTTTGAAAGTTAATGTGAATTAGTTAGTATTTCACTTGGTTTTCTTTATTTTTGCTTTTTATTTTAAAATAAGCCAAGAAAAAACTATGAATACTTTTTAAGGTGTCACTTGTGCTTTTAATGTTCCATGCATGCCTCTTCACCCTTAGTTTTCTTCTACATAGCTTCAAGTTACAAAAAGAAAAAAAAAAAAGTTCTTTTTCTGTTCACATAATAAAAATCAGAAAAGAGACATTCATCTTTATGGCAGAAGGAACGATCAGTTCTCCTGCATCTGTGTGTGGGAATGTTTGTTTTTAATTTAAACTGAAATTTGGTAGCCAATTGTTTTTGGTCCTCAACCTGCGATGTACACAATGGCTGTGATGATGGCCAGTCTTGGTAATTCTTTCTGACAATCATTTTTCAAAAAACAGTTGACTTCTCTTAATACAAAAAAAAAATCTTCTTCCTCTCCCTCACTTCTGTTTTTAAATACTGGGGCAGGAAAGGGGGGAACTGCTGGATTACGGATTCCCTGAGTTATTCTTCCTCTGTCTGTGAGCAAGACGCCCCATACAAGAAACAAGGTGAAACAAACTCTGGGGTTGGATGAGAGTGTATAGATTGGAGACAGGATGACACAGCATATGGTGGGGAAGGCAGGGAGCAAGCCTCTTTCTTGCATTTTTAGCAACTCACAAATTTTACTGTGCTCTCCAGTAGCAGGACTCTGCTTTCTACCCCTCCTCCAGCACCTCGTTACATTAATGTGGTAGTTTCTAAGCATGTACACAAGTGCTCACCTTCTCACCAGTGACTGTCAAACTGTTGTCATATAGACAATACTGATAAGACTGTGTAACAAGTGCAATTTCATTGTCCAGTTGCTCCGACCACTCCGGTATGTGAGGTACCCAGCTCCGCAATGACGGGAACAGTAGTGGAACTGAGCTGTAAGGAGACTGAGGGATCTCCTCCGTCTGAGTACCAGTGGTACAAGAACGGTGTTGCCTTACTGGAAAAGAAAGGAACAGGCAGTGCTAGAGCAGCAAACATAACTTACACCATGAATAAAAAGTCTGGCACTCTGGTAAGTGTAATAACCAACTCTGTCATAACCAGCTATCAGGAAGACCAAATTTACTGTTTAGTACAATGATGCACAGGGGTCTTAATCCAAAAATGCACAAGGTCTTTGCCAGAGATCAATGTCACGCTGAAATATCTGCTAACAAATGTAGAAGGTGGTTTCTGGCTCAGACCAATGACAAGCCATAGACGTTGGGTGATACAGACAAATTGGGTGAGTTGCAAGGCTGCAGTAATGATAAATGAGTAGAAACTAGAAAATACATTACAAATTTCACCTTGTCGGTTAGCTAACTAGTGCCAGGTGAGAATGATCTCTCCGTATGTCAACAGAGTTATATCTGATAGTGCCTTAAAATCTGAAATACCAACTTCACACGCTTCAGTGGGAGTGCAGCACTAAGGGCAGTCCAGAATCTGTGCAATCCAGTGGCATTTACAAGTTCCAGTTCAGTACTTGTGAAGTCAGTGGAAATGAGTCGGGGCTGTAAATAAGCTTAGTGGGGTTTTGGTTTAGTTGTAGTTTGTTTTGTGGTGGTTTTTTCCCCCTCAGAACTGGCCATCTCTTTCTCATCCCTCCCCCATTAGCTGATTCTTCTAAAAAAATTGATACATACTACTTATGATGCATTGTCAGCTGAGATTTTTCAGAAGAGTTGTTCTAGGAACACCCTACTCTTGTGCGTGATCAGACGTGGAAACTGAAATGTGACTAAGCATTCAGAGGTGCTGTGGATCTTTCAGCACACTGGAAATTAGGTGGACTACTCAAAATTACTAATCACTTCCGAAAATCTTAGTTTTAAAGTATGGGATATATTAAAGGGGGAAAAAAGTTAAGAAGTCTAATGATTAAAAAATAAATACAGAGAAACACTGGAATTGACATGAGGTCAGTTTCTGTCCACCTCTTGCTTCCTCATTCCCATTTTTACAGTAATAGTATTTGATAAACAGTGTAGTTTAGCATTTCTCCATTGGAAGAAGAGAGAAAGTGCCATTTTGGGGGGGGGGGGGGGACCCACAAACTGTCAGTGGGAAATACTTTTTGTAGCACATGATTTTTTTTTTATTTTGTTGTTGTTTTTTTGGTAAAATGAACAAAATGTTCTGATTTCAGGGATTCTGAAATTAGAGCATGTCTAAGAAAATGTCTTTTATTAGAAAATACTGATCCACTGAAAAAGAATCTCCTTGCAGATACACTCCATCTAGTTAAAATGTCCATCTAAAAGACTATCTTAGACCAGAAGCTGAAGTTAAGGACCAGGGAATGTGATGAGGGAGCTGAATTATGAGGTCGAACTGGACCAGAATTTCTCACTTACTTTCGGGTTTTTCTTGTTTAAACAAACAAACAAACAAACAAACAACCCCTGTTGACATGTCAAAATTTCTATCCTGCAGGAAATTCTGATTTTTTTTTTTCCATTCTGATAATGGTTTTGGGCTCTGTCTTAACAGCTATTTAACACAGTTACAAAGAATGACACTGGAGAGTATTTCTGTGAAGCCTCCAATGGGATTGGATTATCTCAGAAATGCTCAGTGAAGCGAATGCAAGTTGGTATGTGTCAAAGAAAATCAGGGCGGAAAACAGTCTTGCAATAGGAATAATTTTATTGCATGATGCAACTGAGAAGCTAAGACCAGACTGAATTATATCGTTTTGTTTGATGATGGCATTTTGGGGGAGGAATAATAATAATATGAGTTCCTTATATGTAGTTGCTGTGGCTACTTAAGGCATTCCTTTCTTACAGCACAAACATAACTCACTGCATTTCACAGAAAAGCAGCGAGTTTAGTACCTTAAAATTATTGCGGTAGCCAGCCTTTAGGTTGCTAAACACCGATCTTCACAGAAGAGCAGTAGAGCCTTAATATTTCAGAATGCTTTTGTGGAAAGTGTACAGGATACTGTGGCAGTCTATGGGGTTATTTTCTGTATGAAAAGCCTCCCTTTTGAGATGCATTCATGTGAGATCTTAATGTAACAGATCAGAAATTTAACTGAATGACCCATTTATACCTGCCAGAGGAACAGTGAACAAGTCAGTGTATCTTAAAAAAAAAAAAAAAATCCTGCTGCCTGTTTCTTTTCCACTTGCACAGCATAGGTGAAGTGTAACATCGGTTAGCTAATAAAGAATTTAGCAAAGGTTGGAGGGGCAGAGTCTATAATAACCCAAAATGTATGAATGTTTTCGCAAAATATAAAACTAGCTCTTGCAGATGTGATAGGAAAGCAGATGGTAACAAATCCTAACAAATACTGCACAGAAGTTCATGTCCAAGTATTCCGTAAAGCAATTGTCTGGTGCTTTCTTAGACCTTAGCTGAAAATCACTGTATCGTGGCTTTTAATGCATTCCTGGTTGATTCTGAGCAAGCGTTCCACAAGCTACCAAGATAGAATCCCTCTGTTGTGGAAATATTCACCAAAGTCCTAAATTGCTGTCAACCAATGCACAAAATTTGATACGTTTGGGGGTAAAATTCCCAGCCATATATTAATGTGTGCTTAAAGTCAGGATCCAAAGAAGTCATTGGACATATAACAAAAACCATGAAAATATTTCTGCTTGTTGATGTTTTTGTTTTTCCTAAAATGGATGATTGTCTGAAGCTCTTAGTGATTATATCAGGAAATGGGCATGGGTCATCACCTTCAAAATAAAAATGGCCAGATGTTTCAGTACCCCAGTCTAGACTTTAACCTTAGACATATGGGCTAAAATATTCATTGGCCTTTATTGTGTTGAATTTTAAAAGCCTTGCTGTTTAAAAATAAAAAAGCATTGAATTTTAAATAACTCACCTGAAGAGTTCTTCAGGACTGGGACCTGACATTGCCATCAGCTGTTTCGGTTATTTTAGGCAAACTAACTATATGAAAACACTTGTTTTAAGACTTTTAAAGATTTCAAGATATTTTCCCTTAGAGACATATGACTTGAATAATACTTATTGGGGGTAGGTATAATGAGGAGTATGTATCCCTCAACCCCTCTTATTCTTTCCTTGCTTTTGACCTGAACTAAGCAGTTGAAGTGTATCAAGCACTCCTGTTAGTGTGGCTGTGATACAGCAGTGCTGTTGGATTGCTTAGCTACATCTAAGTGTTACCAAGTAACTTCCGCAGCTTGGGCCAAAGACCACCTATACATACAAAAGGTGCCTGTAGTAATTAGGGAAAAAAATCCAGCCAATTTTTACAACTTAAAACATTGGACTTATGTTTTATAATTACAGATGACCTTAACGTAAGCGGTATCATCGCTGCTGTAGTATTTGTGGCTCTGGTAATGGCATTGTGTGGCCTTGGAGTATTTTATGCCCAAAAAAAAGGCTACTTTACAAGTAAGTAAAATAAAATCACTCCTTCCTCATGTCAAAAAAAAAAAAAATGTCTGTACTTCTGTAACTGTAACATGTCCTCCTTTTCGTGAAGGCTCTAACTCCATGGTACTAAGGCTAAAGAGCATTACAACAGCAACTTTTTGGTGCAGACATTTTTATTCTGACAACTTCCACTGCAAAAGATACTTCAAGAATGACACGGAGATGTTTGTGCAGTTGCATAAGGCTACCAAACAGCAACCTAGGGAAGGCAACGAGCCGAACCCTGGTTCCTGGAGCCTCTCCGCTCTAGTTTTGAGAAGGAATGGCAAAGAAAGGCAACATAAAACAAGCCGTGCAAGTTCACTTTCAGTCTAAAAGGTCTGAGCGGCTGAGTTCTGAAGGGGAAACTAAATTACTGGCTCCCTCTTCTGGGTCGTGGTGAAAGTGCAGGTGAAGAAAGTTTGCTTTTAAGGATTGCTGCAAAAAGCTCGAGACCAAGCAAGCCTCTCTGTAGCGGTTTCACTAGTGCCTGTAGAGCTCAGCACAGCAAGAAGGGATGCCAAATGCCGGGGTCTGAGAAGGTCCCCTGCCTGAAAGCAACAGGCTAACGGAGCTGCTGTTAGAGTCCATGTTCACTTGGAAGTTCATTTACCTTTGAAAGCAACCTTACCTCTTTCCATTTAAACTCACTGCACCAAAAAGAGACGTTTCTGTTCAGAAACTCCTTCTAGAAACTGAAGAGCTGAATGAGCTATGAATAACTATTTCAAAGAACTTTAAATCAGCTAAGGAAACTGTTCTTGTGCTAATTCTTTTTTTTTTTTTTCTTTTTCAGAGGAAAGCTCTTCCCAGTAAGTACCTTGATACAAGTAGTACACAAATCCCTGCAAACTTCATTTATATTTCTGATAGTTTAGTAACTGTGATGATCGTTTAAGGCCTTTCTCCCATGGTTCTTGCACAGTGGCTTTTTTGAACGCTGAAATAAACCTGATCCTACACACCAGCTGGTTCCCTTATTAGAACCAGTGTGCTGGTCAGAAAATGAATTAAGCATTATTACTGTGATAAATGGGCAGAGATGTGTCTTTTTACATAGTTATGGTTTACACTCCTAACTCAGCTACATGCATGCATTTGTCTCCTCTTCAAACTAGACAAAAGACGATCAGAACCAAATTGAACTGTCCTCATATTCCTGTCTACAGATTATTTCAGGAAATGTTTTGCAAAAATATGACTGGTGGAAACTTTCTAAGTATGTCTGGTCTACTCCTTTGATATGGATTTATTTCATGCACTTACATTTCTTAGTAGCAAGTCAGAATTCCTCAAGCTATTTTAGTGCTCCCACACAAGGCTAAAATTGTGTGCTTCATTGGAGGCTAGCCTCCAATTTTTTTTTTCTTTTAAAAGTTTGTCTTAGCACTTCTAGGTAATAGCAGGTAAAAAAAAAAAAAGAATAATGTACTAAAGAGAAATACAAATATTACTTTAAAATACTCTGAGATTTATATTGGCTACGAACTAGACAAAAAGCATAACTGGAAGACTTGAAAAGACAAGCTAGGGAAGGCAATTTGACAGGGGCTCATGCGATAATGACCACTATCTACAAGTATTTGATGGATTTGTTATTGTTACTTTTTTCTAAGAAGGGAAAACCCTAAGGATTGCTGGAAATCTGGAAAAATGCATTCATAAATAAGGTTCTCAAAGGGTTAAAACACCAGAAAAGTCACTATTTAACCTATGTTCCTTTCCTGTTCTGTTAACAGAAAGAAGACCAACTATCAATCTACGAGTGAGAAGGCAAGCATTTTGCATTCAGTAGTGTGTTTAAAAAGTTTTAGATGTCTTCAAAATTCCTTAGATCTGTGGTGTTTTTGCACACATACATCCCCCCCCCCATACCTGCCAAACCATCCATGCCATCAACACCTGGAGACACCTTCTCTCTGTTTGCATTTACAGCCTCCTATTACTCAGTCTCAAGTGCCATACACCTACAGCACCTTGCTCCATACTTTGCCATCTTTACCACACTAACCAGGTTTTTACCTGGTTGTCTTACCTTCTTCTTCCTACGTTTCCCTGTTCTATTAGCTTCTTTCAGTCTTTTTCTTTCCCATTTTTGTGATTATTTTCCCTCTATCAGATAAAGTAGAGAGGTAACACCTTTGCACTATTTGGGAATATCATCTCTATACTGTCCACTTAATGATGCCATTTTTTGTGAAGACTTCCACTCTGCCTTGCTTGTATGTATCAGTTAACCAAGGAAACTAACTCAGGCACAGTCCAAGGCAGCAGTGAGAGAAAGACTGGGCCTTAACTCCTCGGAGATTAATGTGGGTCAAAAGGCTTGACTAAGTATAGAAGCTAAACTTACTACTTTTTTCCCCCCTTCCTCATTGAGAGGGCTCAAGGGTTTTAACTGCACGTACATTGCTCCAGCTTTTCAGATCAGTGCAGAAAGAATGGAGCTCCAGCGAAAGCTTCAACTAGGAGCAACTTAATTTCACTATCTATAGTTTAAGGCTACATTAGTAGCCTTAAAAGCTCGCTGAACGCCACCCATTTCTTTAACCAAAACAACATACTAAATAGCATAAGCTTATTCCTTCACCTAGTATGTATATAAGAAACTGAGTGAGGCCAGCTACCTGGTTGCTCTGAGTGGGAAGGAGCAAACTTTGAAAAGCTGTGGTATCTGTTGATCAATATTAATGCACTCATGAATCGGATGCTCACCAGAGCTGATTGATACTTGTACGTTTTAATAGGTTGTTACTTCTATTCTGTGTAGCAGTGCTGCAGACCTCCCTTTTCCAGAAAAGAGTAAAAAGTTAACCAGCAGTGCTTCAGACCTGCTTCTTTTCAATCTCCATCCCTTAGTTTCTTCAAAATGTACACTAAATGTTAATCTGGTTAAAATCTTTGAACTACTACTTATGTAACTTTCTTTGCTTCATTTAGGATTTCAAGCATACCAAGTCCTTTGTTATTTAGAAGATTTCAGCCTCTGTGAGGGACATCAAATGACTACTTGTTATACAAAAGTATCAAAGGGATCTTTTGACCTCTACTCTGTAAATACCGTTTCCACGTACTACATGCTGAAAATAGAAACTGCCCGTGTTTAGATCTAGTCAACCTGTCTGTGACTGCTTTTTTAAAAAAACAAAACCCAAAAAAACTTAACTTAAAGATAGAACTAAATTGAATATGTAAGTCAACTTGTGTGAAGACTTCTCATTTTGTCCATGTATACCTGCAGCAATACAGGATTCACTCTTACAGCTTGGAACAATCTATTCAAATAACTTTGAAAAGTTATTAAAGTTATTAAACCTTTAAGTTTAATAACTTCTGAAAAGTTATTCAACCACTATTTCTACTACTTATGTCTCTACCACTGTCAAGGGCTCAAACTCTCCTGCAATTCTGACGTGTTAGTACCTTGACATTGCCAAAGCCATCTGTAAGTAAGTGCATAAGTAGTCATGCAGACGTAAACTCACTATCCTGACAGAATAAAGCTTCCTGTAATTGAGGCTCAAGCAGTGTTTTATTGTATAATATAAAATGCCTACAGCTTCTCTCCCAGAAGGAACTCTCTCTCTCTGTAGACTGTCTATGTAATTTCACTCTGAAGAAAAATCACGCCAGTACAACTCAAGCTGTGGTATCTGGACCCTAACTGTTGAAATGTCACAAATAAATAATTCCTCAGAACCTGAAGTGTTCGTGTCAATAGTTCAGTTACTGAAATTTAAATCTCACCACCTCATTGACAGGTTTCAGTTGCTTCTGTAAGAATAACACTTCATCATTTGTGTGTTCATTGATGCAGTGTAAAATTAGTGTATTTGTGCCTATGCTTTTGGCTGTGCAGGTCCATCACTACCATAGGGCTTTGCTACAGATTTAGGGTTTGTGGGTTTTTTTTCTGCAGCAGCTTTTTGGATGTAACAAACCCAGAAAAACACATAGTTCCTTCTTGGTGTATCATTATCAGTGTTATAACTTCTCAGCACCAAAATGTAGCTTGGCAAAGGAATTTTGCAGCTAACATCATTAGAAACACTACTCAGATGCCTCAGTCACTTAAAGAACTGACGATCACAGCTAACTGTGCTCACCATGAAGAAGTTATTCACACTTCTGAAATCAAACTGAAACACTGCATTTATTAAGTTACAACTGGTGCCATGTTCAGCAACTCCATTGATGTACACTGCTGTTTGCTGCACAACCTACAGAGATCACTTTGGAGTCTCCTCAAAGTTGGGCTCTAAAGGAGGAAGGGGAGAGAGAAAAAAAATCATATTAGTCTCTTTTTGTTCCAGCCTCAAACACCACAATTCATCTGTTATTCAAAGAAAAGTAAAGATTAAGTTGGCAAGCTAAAGCAAGCTCTTGTACATTGCAGTCTACACCATCACTTACTTCTTATCAAGGCTTGATTGGAGGTGGGCAGCACTAAAGAATAAACTACGCTGGAGACAGGTCTTTTCTACCTTGGAGGAATTATGCATAAGGTTTAAGACAGACACGCACCTTAGTAACATTCTGCCAAAACAGCTTTTAGCAGTCAACCAGAACATTACTGGACATGACACTAGTATTTCCAACACAGCTCTGATATAAGAACAAGTAACCAAGCTCTTCTCTCCTCTTGATTAGTATCTTATAGCTGATTAACAGAATGGAGCGCACAATTTCAACTCCACGCAGCAAAAGTGCTCTCCACATACAAACACTGAGGAAGGAGTTCTTGATGTCAAAGGTACAAACTCAGAAGGGTTAGAGCTTTTGACAGGTGGGCTGTTAACGCCTGTTCTCCTTGCTACAGAGTCTGAGAGGTAAGGCTCAGCTTATCATAATCTTCACTAAGACAAAAAATCAAGTATCTAGCCACTTAGTCTTGAAAACTTGTTGAAATTAGATTAAGGACAGGCAACAGTGGTAAAAAAAACATGGTCTCACAAATTTTGCTTCATTATGAAAAAATCCTAAACTTTAATATGTATTGTTTCACATACTACATAGAAATAAAACTGAATATAAAGAAACCACATCCCTAAAACTGGGGAAAAAAAGAGAAACGCCACAGATCCTACGTTACAGGTGATCTGTTTAATTTGCACCAGTAACAATCTGACACTAAATTCTTCCTTAATCCAACTGAAATACCACCAAAACCCAAAACATTTTTAGGTGTGTTTCTAGTCTAAATTAGAATTTCCAGTTTTTCTGATCAGGATTACAAGTCACTGACTATGGTTGCTTGACCTTGGCTGGCTGCCACACGCCCACCAAGCCTCACACTCCCTCGCTCCGTCTCTCCCTCCCTCCACAGGAGGGCTGACAACAGAGACAGCGTTTTTCACCCTTTTTTATATATGTTGTCACAGAGGCACCACCAGCATCGCTGGCTGGCTCAGCTGTGTCCTGCAGTGCGTCCATTTTGGAGCCAGATGGAACTGGCTCTGCCTGATGTGTGGACGCCCCCGGCCTCTCCCAACAGAGGCCACCCCTGCAGCCCAGCTACCAAAACCTTGCTGCATAAACCAAATACACTGGCACGTTCAAAAGATCGCTGAATCCCAGCTACCAGCTGCTTATGAGAAAGACAGCTTACCCCTCACAAAACCTGACGTTAGCTAAAACTGCAAGTAAGCAATGAAGACGTTGAGCTGTACTTACATATGCAAGCAAAAGAAACAAAGAACTATAGGAATGAGCCTGTCTGTAAAAAAATTAAGTTGCCTTTATGTCCTAAGGCAGACAGACTGTGCAGTTTCTTTGCGTTCTTGATAAACCAGTTGTCACAAGCATTCTTCTTGTCGTAATCAATCTGAGTAATATGGAAACATGCTAACACAAACTAAGAGCAGTTAAACAGAGGTCATATCCAAATAACTGAAGAAAAAAGTTTTATATAATTTAGTCACAAAGTAATAAGTAACAAAGTTAAGTTCTGTGTTCATTTTCTGAAATCACCAACTTCCCAGATGAGTTTACAAAATTTACAAATTGCAGTTTGGATGACATAGACAACTCATTTTCAAATTATAGTCTGCTGACCTCTTTGGGAGGATGAGAAAAAAATATAACAACAGGCCCTGCGCTATTTCTATTTGGGCTATTTGTTTAGGATCTGTGAAGGGTAATTAAGACAGCCTGATCTGACTGGAAGTTTTGTTAAGCAACAGTATAAATAAGTCCACATCTCTACTGAAAAAGGCAAATAATCAATAAAAGGAGTCAGATGGAATCAGATGTGAACTGTGCGAAAGGAGATTCACTGAAGGCATCTTACATGAATTTAATGGTCCAAATAAAAACTAAATGGGAATTAATTAAGAAAACTGCTCACTGAACATGTTCTTACTTGCAATTAGAAATTCAGTAAGTTTGTTAACTCACCCTCAAATTTAAATTCTGGAAACTTGGTTAGGTCT
Organism: Nipponia nippon; assembly: GCF_047370975.1. Taxonomy (NCBI): domain Eukaryota; kingdom Metazoa; phylum Chordata; class Aves; order Pelecaniformes; family Threskiornithidae; genus Nipponia; species Nipponia nippon. Next base: position 27,345,325 of record NW_028262336.1, read on the forward strand.
CCCTCACCATACGCCCGCTGAAGTCTAGCAAGGGATTCATTCATGTCCTTCTGAAACTCAGGGCCGGCATCCACAGGCCCTCCAGCTTGCCTAAAAAACATCAGAAGTTCTTATTAACAGTTCAGTTCTGAAATTTCATGCGGAAGTCCTACATTTTCATGGCCACTGACGAATTAAAAACCTTTTTGACAACCAACTAAAGTAAACCATTTAAAATACTTCCAAAAGTCAAGATATGACACCCCTTAGGGCCTACTTACCTTACACATAAACAAGGTTCTCAGGGTAAAGTACAGGCTTTCTGCTATCAATGATGAAAATCCAAGCTATGGAGGTGGCCTTTTGAGACATGAAACTACACTGAGTATCCAGGCTTCCAGGGCTCTTAGTTTCACTTGTTCCAGGTGTGATTCCTAACAAAATTGTGATTTGTACCTCTGCTATTTCTGAGTTAGCGATCTTGGTTAGCAAACCTTAACTGTTCTTGTGAAGAGAACATGTTTTGAACACTAAACAAGCAAAAAACCCCAAGAGACAGGGCACCTTGCATTCATATAGATTCAGACAGAAATTTCTTGGGATACAAATATAAAATAATTAAAATAGTAACTCTTTAGATTACCGATGTTGTACCAACACAAATATCACTTATGATTGGTAAAGCCACCAAAAATATACCTGCCTACACAGGCTAGTTTGTAGGTGCGGAAACACACATCTTCCTCCAGTAGAACTACGAAGTGGCTTGTTGCCTTCCCAAAAATAAATTACACAGAATTACTATAGTTTTAGTTTCCTGTTAAGTAGTTCATTCAAACACTACTAGAATCAAAGATTCCATTTGAATGAACTGCTTATTAACTTAAGATGTTTAATGAATCGGCCTCACAGTTCTATTAATTCTCAATTGCTTTTGGAGGCTATTTCCATTCAGCTTCTGGAAACAAGACTGAAGAATAGCTATTTTCCCCAAACAAAAAAAAGGGCGTTTTTTTTTTTCCCCCTCCTTATTTAGAGAGCACATAGATGAGTAAAAATTAACATATTAGTATGTTCACATAGTGTGCAAAAAAACTTAATTAAGTGCCTTAACTCCCCAAGAAGAATAATATCAGCTTTACTTTTTTTTTTTTAAAAGGGGAAAAAATGGACATTTTCTGTCAAGTATGCCAGAACAAGCCTTCTCACTTGTGACACTATCAAGAAGTGTGGCAGGAAAGCATACCTTAAGTATTTAGAGACCAACCTACAAAGCTAGCATATTTTAGCATTTGTCAAAACCAACATTTTTCCCCCTTTTGCCATCAGCTTTAAAATAATTTCCTTTACTTACTTGCTCTTTGTATTGTATTCTCTGATCTTGTCCACGAAGAGCTTCTGAACTGGATCGAGCTCTTTTGTCTTATTAAAGACAATAGCAGAAAGCCCTATGTTTCTGCGCAAGTGAATGGAAACAGCAGAGCGAAAAATGGAAGAAAGTCGCAGAATCTGATGCAGAATCATGATGACACTAATGTTTCAGCTAAAAAAAAAAAAAAGAAAGGCAAAACAGAAACGCAGAATTAGTTGGACTTTTTCCGGAATGTAAATGTATAAAGAAAAAACTTTAGTTCAGAGATGAGCTTTAAACCAGCAAGAATATTTACACCAGCATGCGATCTGGGGTGAGAGCTCAAGCAGCCGCTGAACCCAAAGGGCACCGCGCCACCGAGTAGGCTGCCGCACGTCCCCTTCGACTGCGCGCCGCGACCGACTTTGCTCGCCCCACCACCGAGACAAACGGGGATTTCAGGTTTTGCCTGGTTTAAAGTTACAATTTTAACCCAGTCAAAACCAGCAGCACCATCGACCGCCGGCCCCCCCGCCTCTGCCTTCATCTCACCCGCCCCGGGAACCCCCCGCAGGCGGCGGGGCCAGGAGGCTCCGTTAGCCCCCGGGGCCGGATGCCCCAAGCACAAACCGACGGAGGAGGAGCCGCCTCGCCGGCACCCACCGCCGCCGCGGGGCCACCCCGGCCCAGCTCCAGTCACCTTGGGAGAGCCGCCGCCGCCGACCCGGGCCCGCCCCGCCCCCCGCGCAATGCACACCGGGAAGCCGCCCCGTCCCGTCCCTGCGGCCCGGTGCCGCCACAGCGCTGAGCCTCGCGGCCGCGCACACGGGTCCCCCGGGGCGGCAGCGCCCGCCCCACCGCACGGCCCCGCTCAGCGGCCAAGTGGAGGGGGTGGAGAGGGAGCGCGGAAACCCCCCCCCCCACCAACCGTTACTGCCGGAAGTAGGCGAGGCGCTTCCGGGTGAGGGGAAAGGGTTGGGCGTGAGAGGCGCCGCCGGCCCCGCCCCCCGCCCGCGGATTGGCGGCGCGCGGGGGCCGCCGGGAGCTGTAGTTCCCGCCCCTGCGCGGGGGGTGGCGGTCTCGGCGCGCCCTCCCCGCCCGGGCCCGCGCTGGGCCGCGCTGCCCAATCCCGAGCGCGCGACAGCCTCCTCAGGGCGGCGGCGGCGGCGGCGGGACCCGCTGGAGCTGCGAGGGCCGCGGCCGGCGGGAGGTGTCGTGCGGCCGCTCCGCTCGGGGCCGGGGCGGCGGCGGGCGGCGGCGGCAGCGGGTGAGCGCAGCGCGGCCTGGCCTGTCGGCCCGGCCCGTGTTTTGTTTCCGTTTCTCCCCGGCGCCGCGAGTCTCATTTCCGTTTCGGGTTCAAACAACGACGAGGCGCCGCGGGGAGGAGGAGGGGGGGGAGCGGGCGGGGTGGCGGGGGGAGAACCGGGGCCTGCGGGGAGGAGCGGCCTCGCCCGGCCGCGGGGCTGCGCCGGCCCGGCTGCGGCGCCGCCTGCCCGCCCGCGGGAGGGCCCGTGTGGCGGCGGCCCCGCGGCCGGAGGAGCGGGCTGGGGCGCCCCGTCCCGAGGGGCCTCGGCGCCTCCGGCTCAGGTCGCCGCCCGCCGCCAGCGGGAGATGGAGCTGGCGGCCACCGGCTGCGACGGGGCGCGGGGAAGGGCCCCTCGGGCACCGCGGCGGAGCTGGCGCGGCGGAGGCGGGAGGAGGGTGAAGGCCTCCCGCCGCAGGTCCCGCGGTCGCGGCCGGGGGCGAGTCAGGCAGCCCGGACCGAGCTCCGTGAGTCCTCTCCGGGGCGTCAGAACTTATCTCCGCCTGTAAAAACTCATTTTAGATGAAAGCGTAAGAGGGTATTTGGCATCTTCCATCGCTTGCTTCCTGGCGTCCGGCCAGGTACGTGCTGCACAACCACTGCTCCCAGTTCGGATTTATTTTCTAACTTCTGACTGTTGATAAGGAAGAAAAACACTTGAAATCTGGCATGACTCCACCCCATTTAGTGGCCCACTGCCTTTTTCTTGCATCCCAACTGGCTGATAACTTGCAAAAGCTGATCTGTTGTTGATAGGTTGTCTGTGTTGGTATTTACCAGTTTGAATCATAAGAGGGATGGGTGGTACCAAATGTGCCACGAACAACTGAACCCACCAGAGCATCTCGGGAGCACAAATATCGCCAGTGATTGGGCTTCAGTATTACTTGATGATGCATATGGGCTCCAGTAGTTGCCCCCACTTCACAACTGCCTGGTAGGATAACAAATGCTAATTTTAGTAGTAGAGTTTGTGCCCCTATCATGATGGGCTTGTTACTTGCTTACTTCCTTGTGTTCCAGGGAAAGGAAAAGATAGATCTGAACAGAACAATGGGGTTTCTCCTCTGCCTGCAAATGCCAAACTGTGAAAGATACTGGCGTTGCACTGGGCTGTTGTGCAGGGAAAAAAAGGCTCTGTTAACAGGTGCCTTCTCTTACGTTAGTGAAGGTCTGTGTCAGGCATTATGGTTAGAGTCCTTGGATAACAGGTAAGTCTTAGGGCTTTTTAGGTTGAAGGAAAAATAAAAACAAACAAAAATTAGTAGGCTGTAACTTCCACAAATCAAGCACAGTTTTATATGTTCCTCCAAACAAATGCTGCTGTTGTGGTATTCTTACCACACTGACCCTCCTAGCAAACCAGGCTGTTTGAGTTCTCTTGTTTCTCAGCATCCTTCAGGGAAGGCTCAGGAAGCTTAGTCCCATCTGAACCTATGTATGCTTTCCATCTCTGCATCATCCTGTAGCAACAAATTTTGCTAGACTTGGTGGGAAATGTTTGTATCATCAGGAGTCTCTCTATTCTAGCATAGGAAAGAGTGAATAATTTTCCCCATTAGGTTTCTCTGAACTGTTAATGACTTTACATGTTTTCATAATGTTATTCTACCTCTTTCCACCGGTCATCTCCCTTGCTTGCATCTGTGCTCAATGGAACCGTCTTTCTTCCTCTTTCTGTACCTGCTGTCTGTGCCTGTGTTCCCCTTTCCTACCTCCCCAGGGCAACCAGAAATGTAGTAGAGCCTGCAAGATGCAACCACAAACCACCTTTGAAGAGTGAGTGAATAGTTACTAGTCCAGCTGCCAATTTGGAGTCCAATCCATAAGGACTTCAAAACGTCTAACCTCATTCTATACAGTTACTGTGCTGTTATAATATTTACTCACTGTGCATCACCTTGCATTTACCAATATTGAATATTTTCTGCCAGAAATCATACAAGATGGTAAGTTCTTTCTGTAGGTCTGTGCAGTTTTCTCAATAAATAACTTACAAATACGTCAAGGAAAAGAAATCTTAGCCTAACCCCTTTTGTGACCTTACTGGTAAACTCCCTTCCTCACAAAAAAAATGATAACTTATTCTTGTTGTTTTGGGTTTTTAATCTGATTGCTAACATAGGAAAGAATTTCCCCGTTTTATGGTACCACTTAGCTTCTTTGGGAGTTTTCAGTAAGGGACTTTGCTCAAACCTTAATTTCAAAAAATGTTTTAACAGTCAGCCAGATCAGCTGTAACCATGCAGGTATCAGTTCTTTCAGATATTTAATTAAGCTTGTCTTCATTCTTCAGAAGCGGTGTTTCATTCTTCCTCGTTTATCATGAAGGTGATATACAAGATAAAGTGATGCAGAAATGGGACTCCCAGGATTCTGTTCAGTGGATGCTACCACAGATTTTCATGGAGCCAGATCTGTGAGCAGAACAGATTCTGGTTTTGCTTCTGGTGGTGAGGTATTAATGAGGTGCTGTTGACTTCCTGTCCAGCCCTGGTAGCTTCTTACAGATTGATATCACATGCAGCACTTGATTTCTTCAAAACTAATTTTACATAATAGTTTTTGAAGGAGATAATAAGATGAGTAGTTTGAATTTCTTTAAACCTTTTCTGTAATAACTGTACAAATTAGTTGGTTAGTATTCCCTTTCAGAAGTTCTAAAGTTTAATAAGTTCCCTTATTAACTTGCCTTTAATAAATTCTCTTGCTAACAGTTGGGTTTGGGATAGAGTAGTCCCTGGGAAAGAATGATTCCAGGACGGAAACCTTGCTAATCTCTTCTATTGTGGATATTTAAATAGTAGTATCATTTGCTTTTTCTACTGTGATTTTTTTCCTCTGTACTGCTACTTCCTACTACTTTTCCTATGAGTTGGTGGTGTTATTTATTGTAAACTGTTAATATAGTTTGGCCCAGTTCTTTATTATATGTATTTCATACTTACGATGTACGGGATGGTTAGCGAAGCATGATAATATTATACAAACTATGTCTTTACAGACCAAAGGCTGTCATTCTTTCTTTCCCCCTTAAGTTCCAAGAGATGCCGGTGTTCTACAGGGCGTGAAAATCTGCAGCGTCAATGAGAGTATCGTCACAGAATAGCTTTCCTTTTAATTGCTAACATACTGCATTAGTTTGGGACTTAATAAGGTGCATTTATTATGCATGTATCATCAAGTGATCACCCATGAGAGGGATGGGTGGCAAGATGGGACGGTCAATAAACACTTTATTGTTGAGTTTATTTACCTATGAGAAAATCATGGATCTTCTGTCTGGCTTCCTATTTTGTATAGCATTTTGTATAGCTTTTCAGCCTTGCTAGGAAGGTAGTATGTAGCTGAATCTAGACGGCAAAATGCGCATAACTTTTTCAAAGAATTTTCAGAAGTTCTTTGCAACGAGCCACTAAAAGCTGTAGCTGGCCCATAACAAAAAAAACATTCAGTAAATTTGGATGCCTCCAAGAAAATCAGGCTTTGGGCTCTGTGCTAATATCCATTTATAGTCCTGGATTTGCCCCTAGAGCATTTGTTTGAGAAACAGGTATTGTCATCATTGGGTTGGGGTAATACCCGGTATCAGTACAGGCTGGGGGATGAAAGGATTGTGTGCAGCCCTGCCGAGAAGGACTTGGGGTACTGACAGACGAAAAGCTGGACATGAGCCGGCAACGTGCTCTCGCAGCCCAGACGGCCAACTGTATCCTGGGCTGCATCAAAAGAAGCCTGGCCAGCAGGTTGGGGGAGGTGATTCTGTCCCTCTACTCTGCTCTGGTGAGACCCCACCTGGAGTGTTGCATCCAGCTCTGGGGTCCTCAGTACAAGAAGGACATGGACCTGTTGGAGCGGGTCCAGAGGAGGGCCACAAAAATGATCAGAGGGTGGAGCACCTCTCTTATGAGGAAAGGCTGAAAGAGCTGGGGTTGTTCAGCCTGGAGAAGAAAAGGCTGCGCGGAAACCTTATTGCAGCCCTCTAGTACTTAAAGGGGGCTTATAAGAAAGATGGGGACAGACTTTTTAGCAGGGCCTGTTGCGATAGGACAAGGGGTAATGGTTTTAAACTAAAAGAGGGTAGATTCAGACTGGATATAAGGAAGAAATTTTTTACAATGAAGGTAGTGAAACACTGGAACAGGTTGCCCAGAGAGGTGGTAGATGTCCCATCCTTGGAAACATTCAAGGCCAGGCTGGATGGGGCTCTGAGCAACCTGATGTAGTTGTAGATGTCCCTGCCAATTGCAGGGGGGATGGACTAGATGACCTTTAAAGGTGCCTTCCATCCCAAAGCATTCTATGATTCTATGATCTATTCTGTGAAATCTGTATTAGCATTTGGCTTTATTTTTTATATGAATTCTTGTCTTTAAAAAGCTATCCTGGTATTTGGTTTAAAAAAGTTCGATATGACACAACCCATCGTATAGTTTTGTTGGTCTGTGACTTACAAAAAAAATTCTTTTCTGTTCATAGCTCTGTTCTTAAGGCATTGTAGCCATGACTAAGAGAGAGGCAGAGGAGCTGATAGAAATAGAAATTGATGGAACTGAGAAACAGGAATGCACTGAAGAAAGGTATGTACTGTCTTTGCTTTTTGGGGTCCTTAGGCTGCAATTCATTTATTTATTTGCTTTCTTTAATTGGTTTCAGATTTGTGGCTGCACACACTAAGTTTGGTTATTCAGATTTATTATTGGGTATTGTGTAATGATTCAGAGATGGCCATGGTTATGAAATAAGCACAAGTATTTTCTAGCTAGGCGAAAGAAGTAGCTTTAAAGTGGCAGAACTAACTGGCTCAGTATGATCTCTGTAATCCTGCTGTTGATTGTTTCCACAGTTTTTCAGCTTTCTTGCTGGATAAGAAGTTCTTAGTTTTGCTTGTGGTCTCTTCAGTTTTTCTGTTTCTTATCTAATTAAATGGTGGTTTTCTTGAGGTGGAGCTGTAGCTGCTATAGGAAACCAGTATAGTGCTATCATGTTCTTCAGTCTTAATCGCTTAAATCCGAAACTGTTTTGTTTATCTCTTGCTATGTTCTTAGTAGTTGTCTTCCCCTACTTTCATGTCTGTAGGAATATGTCTATGTGTACATGCTGCAAACCTTTCAGCTTCAGTGTATCCTTCTGTAATTGAGATGAACTTTTCAGTTTCTTCAGTCCGTTGCTTAACAGTTATACAGGGTCATTTGTTTTTAACAGAGCAGAAATGATGTTCTGTATCTATTGACTATATTGTTGTTAGGGCCATTGAAACTGCAAATACCAAAGTCTGATATCCTTTGACTTAATTACCTCAACCTGTTTTTTTCTTCCTAATGCTTCCCTCCTAATTTTTACAACTGCTTTTGAAAGCACAGAGAGGCAGTTAATGTGTTGGATAGAAATAGCTGAGGCTGGTAGGTGACCTGCTCCTTAAGTACCTGTTTTGGAGAACTGATTAAAAACCACTTATTAATTTCTTTTTATTCTGAGCTCCTTGTATATCTTTGCTGCTTACAAACCGACTATGTCTGTATACTTTGTGATTTCCTTCTGTGTAAATGCAGAGAGACCAACTGTCTAAGGTCATTGTTAAGACACGAGTCCCATGACATTGATGTTTATGAATGCCTACGCCAATACTGTCATCGTTTTAGTGCAGGACAACCATGATACGTGACTAATGTTTCCTTCAAGGCTCCATGTTACTGTAGTTCCTTCTGGTTCTCTCTTGTAAGCGTTAAGCTTATCCTTGTGCTGACTGGTGAAAAGACATGGACAATTACTCTGTATGAGAGTGGATGTTTTTTCCTTCTTTTTTCCCTGTCTGTTAAATTTCTGTGTTTGTTTTTAACTGGAATGTCTTTTAAATACAGTCTAGGCAAGGCTAATAGAATTAGTTTACTCTACGTGCAAGTTAATAATGTATAATATACTAATCATGACTTAATCTCTTGAAAACAGTGATCTGAAAATAATCTTGGTATTTAACCTAGCTTTTTAATGGTGACAGGGTAAAAGAAGAGTTACACAACCGTAAAATCAATGGGACCAGATTTAGTTATTCACTTTCTACTCAAGCTAAGAGTTCTTCTGTGTGGTATTAAGATTTCAGAGTCAGTATTACCTTTTACGTAGTTTACTTCTAATTTTTTTAAGTTTTCCTATACCTACTGTGTTAACATGTAGGTAATGATTTGTTGTATTAATTTGGTATTTAAGCATCGTTGAGCAAACCTACACCACAGCAGAATTTGTGAGTCAAGCTATTGACATCAATGAACCAATTGGAAATCTTAAGAAGTTGCTGGAACCCAGACTGCAGTGTTCCTTGGATGCACATGAAATTTGCCTGCAAGATATCCAGGTAAATTGAAAGGCTATGAAAGATTTAACCTCTTAATGGAGAAGCGTTTTACATACTTTGTCCCTTTCTTCCATTGTTCGTGGAATTCATGCTTCATTTGGTATGTTAATTACAATTAAGAGTTTAATTTTATGTCCGGTTCATTATCATCAGACTATTTAATATTTACACACTAATGCAGTGTGAATAAAATAAAAATATTTCAGGGTTCCTGGGGTGAGGGTAAGAAAGCAAAAATTTACTACCTTGCAAGTGAAAGAAAAATGAGGGCAACAACAATACTATCTTCTCTTGAGGTAGCCTGCATCATTTGTTGCTGCCTGAACTTCTGTGACTAATCTTGTTTTGAATCTGAATAAAGCGAGTAGGTATTTATACTATTCAGATGCATAGGTAGCAAAATATTACTCAAGAAATTACACACACACACACACACACACTATTTTTATGGGCATCACCACATGTTAGACAGTGTAACTGTTTCGCATTGTGTTTTGGGTGCATGTTTTATTTGTAGTTATAATCAGACATCTGTGGCTTCTCCAGAAACAACAGGGAGAATACTGCTTTAAAGACAAGAATTTTTATGAAGGTGTTAAAAACTGAGAAAAGGAACTGTAGATACTTTTCACAAATTGAAGGTACTTCCAGGTATTGCATTGCTTTTTTTAGGTTAAAAAATGTCCCTGTAAGTGAAACTACCTTAAACGGGACAGGGTGGCGAGTTTCAAATTCCGATCAAATTCTTTGTGTCATGTACTCTGTCTACGTAGTACTAAAAACATTTCCACGCTTCTTCAGAAAATTTGCTGCAGACACTAAGTGTTTCTGAAGTTTAAAGGAGAATAAGTTTCTTATAACTGTGAGACTAATACATATTTTTAATTTTTTTTTTTTTCTTTTATCAAGCTGGACCCAGATCGAAGCCTTTTTGATCAAGGAGTAAAAACAGATGGAACAGTGCAACTCAGTGTGCAAGTAATATCTAGGCAAGGTAAGCAGATATGTTTGTCTGTTGTACAGACAAATTAATATTGTAGGAGTGCTTGTGAGCAAACCTAATCCCCTAGTGTTTCTAGCTGTAAAATTGAGAAAACACTGAATGGTCACATAGCTTAAGAATGTCTCTTTCATTGTGTACTGTGGTTATAAGTAGTAGTAATTAAAATAAATGTCACGGATTGATGCTATTTGACATGTTTTTTATAGTAATTTCATATCAATTTCTAAGTAAAAAAAATGAACAACAACAACAAAAAAAACCACAACAAAACCAAACCCCAAACAAATCTCAGTCAAATAGTGACAGTTACAGTATGAGGTTTAATTCATTAAGGGTGAGTAGTTACTCATGCCAGACCAAGTATCTAAGCAGACAAAAGATTTTTGTCTAAATCGGTGACAATTTCATCTTTGTGAGGTGAGTGAGCTTGTATGCTCTGCGAACAATTAGATTATGAGAGTATATGTAGCTAACTGAAAATTGGTATGAAAGGCTGGGATCACTATCTATTGTCTGTTTTCTTCGGATGAGAAGTCAGAGTAAACCATTGTGACAGAGGAGCATTAACCAGGTGGGTAGGGATTTGTTGATGCATAGTTTTTATTTGCTTGCAGTATCAGGTATGACAGGATTTCCCCTTGTTGAGTCCTCAGGAATTAGTAGCTTCATTGTTTTGCTTTTTGTCCTGTTGTTCTCCTTCGCCCCCTCCATATGTCTTGAGTGGAAGGACTGCCACCACTCACTGAAGACAATGTTCGTGTTGGGCTCTAGGCACAGCTACAGATGTTTGTTGCCATATTTTCAAACAGTGACAACACGTTTCTACTGGAGTAGGGTATCTTTGATTATCAGTTTTGAGTTATGTCAACAAAGCAGATTAGCAAAATTTGGGGAGCACGTTTTGTTTTCTTGTGGCTTCAGTGTAGATTACACAGAAGAAAGCCTTTCTGTTTTGTATTAACAGTGTTGAGACTGATGATTTGCATTTAATGCTGAGTATCAGGTGACTAGTGCTAGGTTGAATCCTCAGCTCCCTGTATGTAATGGGGATTGAACTACCTTTCTGGTTTTAAAAATAGGGTAGAAATATCCTTCAGGGAACTAGAATAACTGGTCTTAATTCATGCCCCCTAACTTGTAGTATGCAGTGCTCAGACTTCCATTTTCAAAAGGATGCAAGTGATAAGTATCTTCACTATTATCTTCTGTTTTCTTCCTGTGGTTTTTTTTTTCTTCAGTAATGTAAAACTGAGGTGCATGACCATATAGCACAAGGAGCTGCCTTCCCCTTTCCCCACCCCCCCGCCCTTAAAAGAAACACCTGAGTATTAAGTACTTTTGTATAAGTTCGGAACGATCCTCAGTGTTGTTTTTCAGACCATGATACTTGACACTTAAGCAACTCATAAGAAATCTGTCTGTTGAAGACAAGTAAAATATGGCAGGACAGAATATCAGAAAACAAACAGCATGGATATAAATAATAAAAGGAAGATATTTGGATCACTAACACGGAAATGGACTTGTTACTCTGACTGTAGTTTCCCTTTGAGCCAGAGGGAAAAAACAGTTTCTTATGCCATCCACATATTTTTCTTGTATGGAAGAGGTATTGAAAGATTCTTAATTTACTTATTTTTATTTTTTCCCAGGGTGTATAATACATAGAATTGTATAATATATAGAATATAGCTAGCGGTAATCAGTGATGCTAATCCTTGTGATGGATTGGACTCCCTTATTTCTTAAGAGAAAAGCTGTTATGTCAGTTCAAGTGTTCTATCAAATTTTGATTAGCCATCTGAAATTCAAAGGAGTAAACACCAGCTGAAATATAGTCCATTGTAGTTCTTTTATAGCATTTCATACAAAGATATCTTAATATAAGTTACAACAGATAAAATATCAGTCCTGTTTATTCTTTTTACTAGAAAGATGATTCTGTCACTCCACCTTGCCTTAACTCCTTTCTCCTGGTTTGAAGAATGGAGATGTATATGTTTTCCTGCCATTGTGAGAACAGTAATTTTGAGTGCAGCCCGGTTCTGTACTGCTCTGAACTAAGCCTCTCGCAAGTCTATGGAGATCTGAGTAACTGCGTTGCATCATATGTCAAAGAATTGGAAAAAAGCTTTAATTTTGAAGACCTCCATAGCAAATATTTTGGTGGTATTTTGTTGGTTTTGGTTTTGTTTTTTTTTAATCCAGACACAAGTTACATCTGATCAAGGCTTTCTCCTGCCTGTCTGACTATAGATAATATCAGGTTAACGTTTTGCCATCCTTAAGCTGTTAAGGTTGAGCAATGAGTTTATTTTTCTTGAGGTATGATACAATGGATTCTGACCCTATCTTTAGTTGCTTGCCTTTTTTTTTTTTTTAAAAAAAAAAAAAAAAGAAACGGGTAGGGGTGGAGGGAAGATAAACTTTTCAGGTTGTAAATTCCAGTGCTGGGTGTGTGGCATAGGTTGAAATCTTTTTTGGGAAAACTTCAGGGGTGGAAGATCTGGCTGGCAGTCTGTCACCTGAAGGAATGTTTTCTTGCTTTTTCTACTTCCTTAATCAACGGAGTAGAGGCAAGCTTGAATGGAAGATGAACTGTTGGAGACAGAGATACTAGTATGAGAGCAGCAATCTCTTGACAGTCGGATTTGAGCAATAGGAGGAGAGAGACCTATATTATGGAGGTGGACAATGTAGTTTTGCTTTCTATTTCTTGTTTGCGAAGTATACAAACAGATAGTCCAGTTAACCTGCCATTCAAGTCATTCACATACTGCGTACACAAACTTAAAGGAGTCAAGGCTGTGTTTGTGAATGAAAGTGTCTGTGGCTGCTGTTTGTGTTGAGCTCAGTTCTGTCTGTTACGCACACCCAAAACACACCTGCAAGATTAGCATTTTCCCAAACAGATGCTGTTCCACCTACTTTTAAATGCTTGACTGATATAAGAGGTTAGTGTCTAGCTGCTTTGAGAATTTCTGAGCATGTGTATGTAGCTGTGCTATATAGATACTTACACGGATTTTGGACTAAGTGGTGGTTAAGCACAAAAGGTTCTTTGGATTTAGGTAGCTGAAGTCTGAGTCCTGTTTTAAGTGTGTAACTCGTCGTTTGACTGTGGTTTCTAAACAGTTTTTTGCAATAACTATTTTTAGTGTGTAAAGGAACAATTCGTAAGTGTAATGAAACATATTGATTTAGATTAAAGGTGCAGTTTGACTAATGCCCTGTCTCTGGCTGTGGTTAATACTTGACATTTCAAGGAAAAAAAAAAAAAAACAACCAACAGGTCAGCCTGTAGGTCAGTCTTAACCCTAGTATATTCTCTGGCTTCAGACAATTAGCAGTAAAGGAGCTTATACTGGCAACATCTGGACATGTCCCAATAGCTAATATCCTTGAATTTTTGTACTTTTTGTACCAGTTTATACTTCTGGGGTGTGTGACGTTGTCACATTGTGTTCCACAACTTACGTGCTGTCCAAGGAAGACTGGACATCTGTTTTCTTATGCAGTAGGTAAAAGGAGAGATGTGAGAAGAGATGCAGACAAACCCAGTGAATTAATATTGATCTAACGTTGCAGTAGGTCAGGTGGCAGACTGTTACTTCACAACATTTTTACTTATAAGCTGATTCCTCTACAGAGACTCATCGCTTTGATCTCCATGTTTGCACTATGGATAAAGCAGTAGATTCACAGTTCTTCTGACATGTCATTATTTGACAGATCGTGAATTATTTTGTTGAGCAATAGTGAACTGATCCTCTCTAGAAGCTTTTTTCTTTACTTTCTTTTTTGAAGATCAGAAATAGAATCTTAACCCTTAGTGTTTTCCCTTACCCATTTCTATCTGACTTTAAAACAAGCCTGTTCTGTACATGTTAATCTTAGATGGCCTAGCTAAAACACTTACTCTCCTAAGTAAGGGACTTATTTGCTTTTTCTTCATGTTTGCTTCTTCATCTAATCAACCACTTACTGGTTGTTTACATGTATTGTTACTTCCTTAATTTCGTATTGCTGCATGTTGTACTTACAGTCTTTATAGTGTTCCCTTTCTAATATTTTTCTCAAGCTGAATTCCTTTTAAAGTCTAGAGGAATACTTGTCTGAAAAAGACTTGGTTTGTTCTTACTTGTACTACAGGTAAGTACTCCATTTGTTTTCCCTTATAAACTGTGAATGGCTTGTGGTTTTAGCTTTTAAGACCGTCACCTACAGAACCTACCATCTCACAATAAGCTGTAACATAGATTAGACAGGAGGGACTCAAGGTAATATCTTATGGCACAAGATACTGAAGTTATTCTGGCCATGTGATGTTCTGTGCATCCTACTTTCAACTGCCTAACACTAGTCAAGGTTTTCCAAGTCATAATAAAAGGGAATTTTACAGATTTTTTTTTTTTTATGTGCAAATATGTTTGATAAAAATGTCTTAAAGAAGTGTGGTTGTTAGTTGTTATTATAATGGAATTTATATGTCACAAAAACTGAAAGCATTTCTTTCTGTTTAGCATATTATAATAACAAGAACCATCTTCTATACGATGTCAGAAATTTGGTGAGGCACCAGTTGGACAAAATACCTTCTCAGAAGATGACGGAGTAGCATTAGTGAATGTGTTCTTTATTGCTGCAGAATAGATACAGACATATCTTCCAACTCCGTGTTGTAATATCTTAAATGACAGACATAAAACCAAAATAGCTGATGAAGCTTAAAACACGAAGAATTTTCTAGTTTTCTTTTAACTTGCTGTTGAACACACTGCCTCTTGCAGGGTACCGAAAGAAAATGTTAACTCCTGTGTGTAGACTGCAGAGATATCAGGGAAACACTGTAAAAGCTGAAAGAAATGCCTCTTGGTTGGGGGAAAGAGGTGGATGCTTGTTCTGTTTTTCTGGGGTTTGCTTTCTTTTTCTTTGGTTCAGTATATTTCTTATGGACCAAAGTACTCGTTCTTTATGCCCATATGCTGAACATTCTGTTCAAGATATGTGAAATGGATCACCTAAATAGAACAAGAAGCTGTAATACTGGGGGAGGAAAGAGGGACAGCTTTGTATTTGCCTTATTAAAGTATATACTGTATAATAGAATATGTCGTTCTAATTTAGGACACTTGCAGAAATTTGATGATGCTTTTGTGTCATGCTTCTTTCCTAAGTATGCTAACACCTATTAATCAGAAAGCTTTAAAGCAATGTTTTTGTCATATTTGCATTGCTGTCTTTTAAGTTTTGTGTGCATTCTTTCTATACCTAGGGATAGAGCCCAAGTTAAACATCCTTGAAATCGTGAAGCCTGTGGAGACTGTGGAGGTAGTGATTGATCCAGATGCTCATCATGCAGAGGCTGAAGCTCACCTTGTTGAGGAAGCTCAAGTGATAACCTTGGATGGAACAAAACATATTACAACAATTTCAGATGAAACCTCTGAACAAGTGACGCGATGGGCTGCAGCGTTGGAAGGCTACCGAAAGGAGCAGGAGCGCCTTGGAATACCCTATGGTAAGAACATATCACTCTGTGTGTGTGTGTGTGCGCGCGTGTGTGTTCAGGTAGGGGCTGGGTTCTTTTGTTCGTTTGGTGTTTCTTTTGTTCGATTGGTGTTTTTTCATAAATGATAATTCATTTTGGTTATATAATTAAAGTGCTCCAATACCTCAGAGAAGGCTTCTCATGGTATGGGTAAGTACAATGCAAATATCTGCATAAGAAAAGGCTAAAGAGAAGTAGAATCAATGCTTGTAAGAGTTTTATTAAAATAGTGCTTTTTGCTCCATAACCTTCGTGTCATTGCAGTTTTTAGAAAGCAGTTCTCTTTTTCCTCCCCTTCTTAAAAATGTGTATGTTCGTGGTAAAGCTCTTTTTCATGTGTGTCTGAATTTGAACTAGACTCAGTACTTGGTGGGGGTTGCCTCTAAAGATACTGAAACAAATTGTTCATGGGTTGTAGGGTGCCAAGTATGGTGTTAAATCAGATTTTGCATAGAAAGCCATACTTGACTTTAACATACTGGAAAAAGATGATTCAGACCTGAATATAAGTATTCTGGTAGGTCGTCATCTCTTTTGAATTAATGTTGTTACTTAGCAGGCTGCTAATTTAATGTTAGCTTAGAAGCATCATCTCTGAATGCCTGCTTGGGATTCAACTGAAACTGTGGGTTTTAGACCTACATCATGTTCAGGAGATTATCCAACTGAGTTGCTTGTTGTGACTTGCAGAAACGTACTGTCAAGGCATAATCAGCACATGAAGCTGTAGTATCTAAGTAGACCTGGAATATATTTGGCAAGTGGGATATTTGGAAGTGTTTAAGAATTCCAGTTGAAGTCACAGGTCTTTGCAGGACATGTAGCTTGCCAATATTTTGAGTGTATTTTTGATAACTAAAGCAATGGCTTTTTCATGCCTTTTTGTTGTTCTCATTGGCAAGCACTTCCAAAATAGTTTTCATCATGCTATGTCTGTTGATAATCAGGGATTTGACGCAACGTATTTGAAAAAAAAAAAAAAGTGAGGCGTTATCAGGAGCAGACTGATATTTTTGAGCATGCTCTCCCATTAATATAAGAAAAAAATTACTTAAAACCATGTTGTTGTTATGTTGAATAATGTTGTTAATAAACTTTAATAATGTTGCTGCTTTAAGAAAACCCTATAACCCACAACTGTGACTTTTAAGGTTTAATGTCTTTTGTGTCATGGGAGTGCAGATTTTCCAGGAAAATCATACTGGTTCATTATGGCAGAGATCTCTGTATTAAGAATAATAATGTTCTCTTGATATCAGAAAAATGTTCTAAACTGCCTCCCTAGAAATAATAACATTTAAAATGTTATCTGAGTTGATGTTGCAGTGACTTGGGTTGAAATAAGGCACCATGAAGTTCTATGTTAGGATGCTGTTGTAACTTTCTGAGAATAAAGAATGTTCTTAAGGTTCTTATGTAGTCCCCAAAAAAAGCCTTTCCCCCCCCCCCAACATTTATAAATATACCTCTTAAAAAATAGAAAAAGAGGCCAGTTTCCTTCAAAGAGTTGTGAGGCTTGGTTCTGTGAAGTTCTCTGAAATTATGCATCTGAAATTATTCTTTGAATCTTTTCAAAAGGCAGGGTATGTTGATATTAAAAGTCAAGTCCAGTCAGTTAATAATCATCATCCAGAAATGTAGTGGTTCAGTATCTTCATCCTTACAGGTTTCTCTGTTTTGCTGCAAATGGGAAATTAGCTTTTAGCAGGTCTTTAAAATGTTGTGGCTTTCCCTATGTGTTATGTTTTGGTGAGTTTTACTAGAGATTACAAATTCTCAGCTGTTAAAGGTATTTCTGCTAACAGAATCCAAAAATTTTGTACCATTGCAAAGGTCCCTAGGAAGAAGGCAGATATTGTATGAGAAATAAAGCCAGAAAAGGGAGCAGCAGAAAGCTTGGAAACCATGGAACTGGTTAGAGAAAGCAATGATTCATGTTACCTTGCAGATTATATTCTCTCAATGAGAACAAATTACCAGCTTTTTGATGAAAATTGACTGCTGATAACGTTTTGAAGACCAAAACCCTTTTGGTGTGGCTTTTCCCAAAGAGTTATGTTGCATGGTTTTTGGTAGCATCAGTGAAAAATGATGCAATGTTACTGTCCTTTATGAAGCAAAATGGAATTTGTGGCTCCTAGATAATGTTTATAGACTTAGAAAGCTTTGCTTTCTTTAATTCTTAAAATAAAAGCTTGTCAAGGTGACATCTGTTTGGGGTATCATAATTTAAAAATGTGTAATTGTTCTGCTCCTGTTTTTGCCCTTGAAACAGGGAAAGTAAATATCCCTGCTTCAGTGTCTGTTTCCAGTTTGTACGCATTGATATGTTTTAATGTATTTCATACAACATTAACAAAGTTTTGAAGATGATACTTAGATTTACCCATCCTCTTTTTAGCTTATTCACACTGATACTGCTTGAAACAACAGACTTTTTATGTTAAAATGTCTTGAATCAACAAATCATGTATTGCACATATCTTCAGTTGATTATTTATTACCATTTCTATATGTTCCTCTACTGTGTGAGTTGCCTATACTTTTGTGTGTTTGGCACTGGCATTTAAAAGATGTGCATGTTGTGTTCTGTTGAAATGTCAAACAGGCATCCCAAAACTTGATGCTGTGGCTTG
Source organism: Nipponia nippon (assembly GCF_047370975.1). NCBI lineage: Eukaryota > Metazoa > Chordata > Aves > Pelecaniformes > Threskiornithidae > Nipponia > Nipponia nippon. The sequence continues at coordinate 27,363,500 of NW_028262336.1, forward strand.
TTCGATTCAAATGCAGGCATACATTGGGTCCTATTGTATCAAATCTTGTTTTAATGGTTTATTTAATGAGGTCTTTCTAGATGCGGTGTATTACACTTACTGTTTTATATTTTTTTATATATATATAGTTCATTTTCATTAGCCCACCTATGTGGTGGGTTGATCCCAGCTGGCAGGTGAGCCTCTACCCAGTCACTTGCTCACTTCCCCTCCAGAGGTGTGGGGGAAAGAATCAAAAGGGCCAAAGCGAGTTAGAAAGAAAAAATCATGGGTCTAGATAAAGACAATTTAATAAGCTTTCCTGGCTGCATCCCCTCCAAGTTTCTTGCGTGCCCCCAGCCTACTCGCTGGGGTGGCCGAGTGAGAAACAGAGAAGGCCTTGTGTCGGAGTCCAATACTGTCTGACCAGGTTCTTTTAGATATTCCATGCGTGGAGGGTGTAATGGTTAATATCAAATTTACTTGAAGATGGCTGATGTTACATGGGATTTCTGATTTAGCAGAGTGATACAAATTATACTAAAAACACAATACAAAGGGAAGTTACACTTAGAAAAATACAGTAATTGCAATACACTGTTCAATCACAATACCAGCGTGATTCCCATTACCGGTCTCTATATTATGCTCACCATCATGATGCTGGGTGTCCCCAGTTGCTGGGAAGGAATACATGGGTTGAACCCAGGCCAAGCCCGTTGCTCTCTTCAGAATTCTTTTGCTAGTTGTCTAGTTTGTGTACTCTGTGTTGGGCTGAGCAATATATTCACTCCCCACATGCTGGTCTGGCTGACTCAGGGAGACTTTTATGCCACCAGTTGATCCACTCAGCTGTTGATAGTTGTTTTTCTAAAACAAAAGCCACCCTCTGTCTCCTTTTTGTTGAGATAAAGTCAGCTTCTTTGCATTATTCTCTGAGCTGCATGGACACTTCATCCTTGCCCATCTCCTCTGAGCCCTCTTCCATTGTAGGGGAGTCACGTTCCACCCCTCGGGCTTCAGTCAGTCACACCTTGACTCTGCAAGCACTGCTCAGCAGTAGCTAAAACATCAGTGTGTTACCAGCACTGCTTTGGTCACCAACCTAAAACACAGAGCCATAAGGGCTGCTATAAAGAAAATTAACTCCATCCTAGCCAAACCCAGTATGAGGGTGATTTTAAATAGTTTAGAAACTGGGATAATGTGAATGAGTTTAGAATGTAATATTTCATCATAATCACGTGCTGATCAACATATTTGAGGAAGAGCATCCTGGTGTGAGAGAGACTACTCTTTTTTGAAACTAAAGACCTATGGAAAAAGAAAAATAATTATTTTCTGTGTTTGAGAAGTGTCAGGCGTAGTTCTGATGTAAAAGTTTTTGCTAAAGAAAATCCCTTTTTTGCCCTTTCATCTCTCCACCAAGCAACACCACTCCATCAGCATTTTAAGAGGAGTCAACTTTCCATCCAGTCAGATTTGGTCACGATAACTATACTTATTGATGTTAAGTATTTTCTTGTATGGAAGTTATTATATAATTGAAAACATACCATCACTGGACTTTAACTGAATAGCAGCATAGACTGGCCTAGAAGCAGGCCCTCTTTAAAAAATAAATCAATAATTAGATAACAAGAACCCCCTAAATAAAGTTTTTTAAAAGGCCTTCAGAAAAGGTCACCAAAAAATGAACTCTGGGTTACGCTTATTTGAATGCTATGGATTAGTAGCCCCTTGTATTTCATTCTTGTTGTCAGTTACAGTGAGGACTAGCTCTGTACCCTCAGTGAGGAGGAACCTTGCAGTATATAATGGGATGATTTGCAGTTTTGTCTCTCTTTTCCCAGACCCGGTGCAGTGGTCGACAGACCAGGTGCTCCACTGGGTGGTGTGGGTGATGAAGGAGTTCAGCATGACTGACATTGAGCTCAATGCGCTCAGCATTCCCGGGCGGGAGCTCTGCAGCCTCAGTCAAGAAGACTTCTTCCAGCGCGTCCCGCGGGGAGAAATCCTCTGGAGCCATTTGGAGCTTCTTCGAAAGTGTATGGGAGATTTTTTCTGTAACTGATTTTACTTATTCCCTCCTTCTCCTTTTTTTTTTTTTTTTCCCCTTCTTTAAAGATGAAACAATTGCGAGCAGTTGTTTTTCCTCTATTTAATATTGGCAGTAAAAATGAGGGCATCAATACGAGATAACAGGAGGTATTAGTGAGAATGTCTGCAGTTATGAAACATGTCTGCATACTAAACGCTGTTTGCCTGCCTTTCATCAAACTTCATAACTAATAGGGAGGAAGTAGTGACTGATGATTCCTCCTTTGTTTTAATAAAGATTTTTAGTTTGTGCATCTCCTGAATTTGACAGTTTTATAATTAAATATTGATTGTGAGTTATTTAATGTACATCTCTGTGTCATACAGAAATGAAGATTATTAAGCGTAGGCAGTGAAATCCTTAGATTGTACACCACACGACTGATAAGTGATGCACTGTATGTGTATAATACAATAATTTATATGTGCATTTCACATTTACCGTGCTTGGATGTAACTTGGCAGACTAAAAACTATTTCCATCTTTGTTTACATGATGTAGCTAAAGGTTTTAGGGCATGGAGAATGCATAAGATACCTTGAAATTCACCCTGTACATCCTTACTTCTAAAAATTGAATGACAGACATTAAATGTCTCTACTTATAAGACCATGAGCTATGCATGTGTCTTGCAAACTGATACCAAATTTTGGCTTTTTTCCTCTATGCAATATGAAAGTTTTTGATCTTCAGGTGACTTGAAATTTGTGGGTTGAATAAAAACTGACTATTTTTTTTTTTTTTCTAATTTGCAGATGTGTTGGCTAGCCAGGAACACTCTGGAGAAATAGCAACTGTTACTATTGATCAGCGTAAGTGCTTCTGCCAGCAGTTAATTCACACAATTAACTGTGTGCAAGTTTAGCACTCTGCTTCGGTTCAGCGCTATAATAGTACAACATCTAGAAAATCAATCGAGAGAGTAGTTTTCCTTGGTGAGGGGAGGAGGGCATACTTTAAACTTCAAAGCAGAATGTTGGGTTTCTCAATGTTTTGTTCTTGGCTGAAAGGTCGTGTATGACCTGAACTATGAAAGTTTCTAACCTTTATTTTGGATGGTGGGTTTTCCGCTCTCTTGAAATAAGCTGTCTAGGATACATAGTTGAGATCTTGAGTTGTTTTGGTTTTTTAGGTTATGTATTGCATTAATGAATAGATATATTAAAATGTTACGATTTCAAAAGAAAGCGTATCCAAAAACTGAAAGGGAGTGTGGAAGAGAGGACTTGCTTGGAAAGCAATACTAGAAAAAATACGTTGAAGTAACTTTCTGGTTATTTGAAACTCATTCTTCCAGCTGAAGCCGTGTCATGAATTATTAAAATGAATCCATTTCCAGAAGACTTGTAAGCAGCTTATATGTTAAATAGGTAGACAGTGTGTTACATCCTGGGTTTGTGTCTAGTTAAAACAACCTAGAATGGGGCATTTGCGTCCTCTTAACCATTGCAATAGAAGGGTATTTAATTGCTGTTTGAATAGCAGGTATGCAGGGTTGTACAGTGACTACAGAGAAAAGTGCATTAGGGTAGATCATATGGGAACAGCATAAAGATGAAAAAAAAGGCATGAGAGGGTTTTTTTTATGGAAACATGTAATCCACATAGTAAACTGAAGCTGATGTTTTAACTGTAACGTGGCATCTCTATTATGAGTCTAAAACCACAATTTCCACTGTAAGAGGTAAAAAGTCTTTAAATTATTTGTAGCATTGTGACTTATGCAGTGTGTCTTTTTAGCAAATGAAAAAAATTAGCTCCTAGATGTTGCGATAATACAGGTAATAAATGATATATGCCTATTTCTGTGCCAGCAATTTATAATTGATGTTCTGCAACGTTCTCTGCTTTACAGCTGTGCAGATTATTCCAGCATCTGTACAGCCTGCTACCCCAACCACCATTAAAGTAATAAACAGCAGTGCAAAGGCAGCTAAAGTACAGAGAGCTCCAAGGATCTCTGGGGAAGACAGAAGTTCCCCTGGGAACAGAACAGGTATTGTCTCCATGATTTTTAAATGCAAATGCAGTAAACACTCATTAATTTGAATTACAGTTTTGTAGAACACCTCTTTGTCACTCTAAATGTGAAGTCCATAGAAGTCCATGTGGTATGAAGCGAACTGTAGCTACAAAATATATCACAAGCCCATGCAGACCTGGCAGGTTGGTTAGCTCACACAGGCACTATGTTAATGTGGTGCTACAGCTTTTGAGTCCTGCGGTAAATGCAGGAAATTGTTTCTCTTCCTATCACTTAACAGTCTGTGCTCTCAAACCACTGCATAGCATTTATTCAAGCTGTTGACTTCTTTCCTCTTTCCGTTTGCAGAAAGGGTAGAAAATAAACTGTATGTTGTAGAATCCTAGCCTAGCTACTACTTGCTCTACTTGTACCCCTCCTCCTCCTCCCTGCAATGTGGTGACTTTAGAATTTAGCAAGTTTCAGATTTCTTGTTTTGTTAAATGAATGTACCTTCTGGAAAACTGCACTCTAAATCTGCAGTTTATTTTTGGAATTACTGTTATTCGTACGTACTCTTTGATTATTAATAACTCATCCTAATTTCTTTATCTTATATTTTCTTGCTGTCATTTTTTCTTTGATTCTCTCCACTGTTGTGAATTTTTTTGTTAAATCCTTTCCTCTCCTTCCCCTCGAATTTTTATTTGTTTTAAACTCTCCATAGAAGTCTATTATGATGTCATTCAGGATTCTTAGGCCAAGATTTTATTGGCTGACATTGGTGGGGAATACTCTGTGTTTCTCCCTTTAGACATTAGGTCTGCTATCTGTATCTCATTGAGAATGTGGGAATTTAACTGCAGGTACTTGAGTTAAAAAAAAATCTTAATGATTGGACTTGAAAGATGTTACACTGTTGTAAGCTGAAGTTTGGGAGGTCTTTTTGTATTTCTAATATTTCATGTTGAAAATTGGAGATTAAACTGTTTTTTAAAAAAACAACTTCTATTATGTATGTGTGCGTGTGTGCATACCTGAAGAAGAATAAGCAGCTCTTGCTAAATCTGTTCTATTTTAGGGATAGATATGTGTCTAAATGACTATGGGTAGTGTTATGTATTTTTTTTTTTTTCCCTAAGTTCTAGGGACAGATCTATGAGAGATCTTGATTGTGTTTTTTCTGTGTTCGTCAGTTTCTTTTTTAATAGATTAATACCGATGACTTTGCAGGAAAATGTTTACAAAAGAATAATTAGAAGAAATTAAGTGCAAATTTTCCTTCCATCACATATTCTATGTTGGTCTGCTTTAATATGTTGGTTGAAAATTTTTAGCTATGAGGGGAACATAAAAAGGACTAATTGAAATGGATCTTGTTATTCCTATTTCCACAGGAAACAATGGCCAGATCCAGTTGTGGCAGTTTTTATTAGAACTTCTCACGGACAAAGATGCTCGGGACTGTATTTCTTGGGTTGGTGATGAAGGAGAGTTTAAATTGAATCAACCTGAACTGGTTGCGCAAAAATGGGGACAGCGCAAAAACAAACCCACGATGAACTATGAGAAGCTTAGTCGGGCTTTGAGGTAAGAAACTTTAGGAGCTGATCAGGTATGAAGTGATGTGCTTCCCTGTGGCTACTTTATTTTTAACTATCATAATGCAAGACTTGCGGCTTTTTTAATAAAGGAATAAACAGATCCTCTGAAGCTACTCCTTCCCATCAGATCGTACTAGTCTTAGGAGCAAAATATTTGTTGGGGTTTTTTCTTTTTTTTTTTCTTTTTTTTTTCTTTTAAAAGAAGCTAGTACAATAATTTCCTGAAAATATATTTTTCTTTTTTCAAAATTATTGAACACTGACACGATGGTTAATTTAGGTCGCTTACTTTCGGAAATATATTTCTTCCAGATGTTATCTTCAGCATTTATGCTTTCAGTAGTGTGCCAGACAATACTGATTATTGGCAAAAGATACAGAAATATGTGAATACTGTGAATTACTGACTTATTTTTATATTTTTACAGTTTACTTGTTCGTGTTCCTCTTGCTCTTATGGTATAAAGCAGATACTTTCCTGTAGTTACATAATCATTAGTAGTTTTCTATATGTAACAATTTTTTTTGTATGTAGCAAAACTTTTTCTAAGTTCAAATATTCATTGATCCATTTGATTGTTCTTATGGTAGGGATGTTAAATTGAAAAATACAGTTGACAGGTAAGTTTCAACAGTTGTGATTCCAACATAGTGAACTTTTATCACTCAAGAAACGGAAGCGTTTCGGGCTGTCTTCATTCCATCCTGATTTTGTAGTTTGACATTGTTAAAAGGGACTTGTATTATTGAATCACTGTAGGTGATGTACTTGAGGAGGGGGAAGAATGCAAGTACCTGAATTTTAGTCTTTCTTTCCCTGATTATTTTGGCCTCTGGAATCATTTGAAGATTCATCCACATTCTCAATCATTAAGATTGAACTGCTGATTTCTTATTCTGATATGGTTAAATCTATTTCTCTTGATTAGTTTTCAAGAAAGGTATTTATTACCTAACCCTGCAAGTTGTTTAAGCAGATTTAGGAACTCTTTTTATATGCGTGAGTTTGCATATTAGTTGAAGTCTGAGATCTAAGATTTACTTTTCAGCATTTCCACTTTTGGCTACATTATTTTTCTTAAAAGGAAGTAAACTAATCTAGCATTTTTTTTTAAAAAATCAACTTCTATTTAAAAATACTGCTATGAGAAGTGATGGTAAAGTTACCATATTCTGGCTTTTTTTAGTCTTTTAGGGAGGATTTAAATAACATCAATATGCATAATGCTGAATGAGTACTTTCACTGGGGGAAATCGAAGTCTAGAAGACCATGAATGGCATAGAGTCAGTAAAGAATGATTGCTCAATATCTTGTTTACATGAACAGGAGGCATCAGAAGAAACTGGCAGACACCAGATACACAGCTTAACTATACCCTTTCGTTTCTCTTGTAACTTATTTAGGCACGGTATTGTGGACGCCAGAATTATTTTATGAGTTTGAGAGGAAAGTGGACAAATCAGTGAAAAAGAAATATTTGGATGATATTAAGTGTGGAAAGATACAACTTCTAGATGTTTCTGAGCCCCAGAGCACTGAAAGCAAGGAAGAGCATCGACACATGCTTACTCTACTTCCATGCTTTTTCTTAGGCATTCTCTTTTGGTCTGTTGAAGTCTATATCCTGTTCTAGATAGATCTTTAGTCTGGTCTTGTATGGCTGTTCTTGCATTATTTATATACTAAATTAGAACGTTGCTTTTTTGGTAGGATCACAGAATCCCTTGGGTGGGAAGGGCCTCAGGAGGTCTCTGGTCTAATCTCCTGCCCAAAGCAAGGCCTTTCCAGCAGAGCTGCTCCCCAGCCTGTGTTGTTGCAATACCATTCCCATATTTCCAACCTGTTTTTGTGAACCTCTGCGTTTGTGTATGGAAGGTATATGTGAAAACTTTCTGCAATATGAAAATTATGTAAATGATGCTAATGGTTTTTGGGTTTTGTCAACAAACTCCGCAGAAGATCTCAAAGGCAGCTGAAGAACTTCAGAATAATGTTCTTATCACTGGGACGTTAAACAGATGTCTGCATAGTAATTTGGATGAATCGCTATTAGAGAAGTTTTGCATTTATATTTTAGTCACAGAATTACAGAAATCGCATTCCTCAAAATGTTGCCATTTTGGCAGCTGCATCAATATTGACATGTTTTCTAACACTTGAATGTCTGAAGGGATATTTAATGCCTCTTGCTACCCCCATGAAAAAGACTGTTGCCAAGCTGAAGTTTTATTAAATCTTGATATGTTTTGTTTACTAATGTACTGAAATTAGTGTGTCAGTTGTTGGTTAATACAGAAAACGATGTTGATATTATTGAGAAATGTGCTAGGTCTTCTGCCTAGCTGTAGGAAAACCAGGCAGTATAGAAACTAGAGCCGGGTGAAAAACAGAAGAGCAGCTTTTTTTGTTACATACACCTTGGTAAATTTTCTAAAATCAACATCTGTTTAGTTATCCAGTAGGAAAGTGAGACTTGAAGAAAAATAATTAATCTCCTGTGTTATTCTGAAACGAAGTTTTCATGTGACTAGGAACGTTCCAGTAACTAAGGCTTTGTAAACTTGCATGGGTATTTATTTTTAGTTTTCTATATTTTTTGAATAAGCAAATGCTGTAACCAGAAATGCGTTCAACCTAATATTGAAAAAATCCTCTTGCCACATTGCATCAATTTTAACTTGAGTGTTTCTAGCATGAGATTTGGGAATCTTGCATGGTGTCGGGCCTTTGCATAAATGCGGACTAATTTCTCGTGGTCCTTTTCCTTTCTGATCATATCAGTAATGTGGACTAAATCATTTGAAGAAATTTATTCAGCTTTGTAAAGCATTTTTCTACAGCATTATTTTGAGACAGGCATTATCATACAGGATTGTACAATTAAAGTAAATGCTTGTACAGAGTTAAATAACTTAAAAAAAAAAAATTTTGGCCAGTGGCACTTGACATATGACATGGCCACATTTTACAAACTCTGGCTTTCTGCAGGTGCTTCGTATTGACCCAGGTGAGCAGAGCTCCCAGTTCCCCAATTTCTCTATGTCCAGTATCCTGTCACATTCAACATGAATGCCTGCCCAGTGTTCCCACACTCCAAACTATACTGTATTTCACATGCGAGGGATACACCAGGATATCTCTCATCCATCCCCAATTTTGCCCAGTACTGCAAGACTGTACTTCAAAGCTGAACATAAATTACCATCTCACCCTCCAGGCTACAGGGTTCATCTAACCTATTATAACTGACCCTCATTGCCTCACTAGGAGGCTGAATGTGATGGACACCATACAACAACAGATCCTTCAGCTGGTGCCAAGAAGATGCTTTGGAGGATAAGGCTGGCGTGGAGAAGTGCTGAGTAGCAGTGGAGTAGCAGTTAAGAACAAGCATGATGATGTGGAGAAGAAAGCAGAGAGGAGTTGAGGAAGGCACAGGTGTTAGCTTGGGGGGTGGAGTGAGGAGAAGGACTGAAGAGGAAGCTTTTCTATAACTATATGTCATTCAGGAGAAAGGTGAAGGAGAGCTTTGGCAAACGGACCAAACTTTCTTTACCCACAGAGCAATAGCAAGCTATTTTGACCATTCTTGTACTCCATAACAGACCTCTGGCTTCTTGCATGATATCAGTAACCAGCAGGCTTGCCAGCATTTTTTCTACATAGCCTAGCTCTCATCCTGTCATGCTTTGGTCCTGTTGCTTAGACCCTGTCCCTCAAAAGTAAGAAATTAAAAGGCTTTTTTTCAGAATTTGAGGTGTCTAAAGAAATTTGGTTGGATTCTTACTAACTTACCTCTTTTCCACTAGAGTTGGGAGACAGAAATTAGTCTTTTAATTGACTTAGTTTTTCTGGTGAATGAGAATCATCTTTGCTTTACAAGCATGTCACAAAAAGGATTGACTTATAGACAGTCATGAAATCTGGGCTCATTTGTACTACATTTGGATGACGGTTTTGAGGAAATGAAATTGTGTGATTCTTTGTTTATTTGGTTGGTTGGTTTTGGTTTTGATGTTTTTCAAGCTTTTTAAGCTCATCAAGTCCAAGTTATGTCCCAGCCACTTAGGTTTTCTTAATGAGAAATGTGACATGCGTTCTATTAATGGCTGCAGTGAGACAAGGTCAGCAGCAAAACTGTAAAAGTCTAACTTTTGTTTTATTTTATCATCTAAAGTTCTACGATGGTCTCTGGAATACAGTGGGTCGTATAGACTTTGTTATCTTTACTGCATTTCTGCCCAGTCTGATAATTCTTTTGTGACACAATGTAAAAAGTATTCATAGTTAGAGAAGTCACTTTTAGTCGTAAGTAAAGGCAAAGGATGTAGTTTTACTAGCACGTGAACTATTTAAAAAAAAAAACCAAAAACAAACAAAAAATGCTTTTATAGTTTTACTTCCATCTTTGAAAACAATAGGGAGAGAATGGCTGCTTTAGTATCGTAGAAACTACAATGCTAATTTTCACGATGTTTCCAACATGATTTTTTTCCTCAGAAAAGCAGAGACAAGAGTAAAGAAAGCAAAGGACAATAATGAGGGGGGAGACAACATTTTCTTTTTAAGGCAAAGCACTATATAAAACTTATTCCCTGCCCCCCCACCCCCACCCCAGGCTGTTTCTAAACTGCTCCAAGACTTTAATTTCTGAACTGCTGCTTCCAACTGCCTAAAAATAATTACTATGTTTTGTTTCTCCTTAATGTATCAAGGTGCAGGGACAATTTTCAATCCTCTTCCCTTTTCTCATACAAGAAAATGCTTAAAAGGTATCTTGGTATGTGCAATTATATGAGAATCTTGATGAGAAAAAGGTTCATATTTTGGCCTCCAAGTGACCTTAAGTAAATAACCGATGCATATAGAAATTACAGATGCTGAAAATTTACATTGACTTTTTTCTTTTTTTTCTTTTTTTTTTTTTTTTCTTTTTACAGGTATTACTATGATGGAGACATGATCTGCAAAGTGCAAGGCAAGAGGTTTGTGTACAAATTTGTCTGCGACTTGAAAACTCTCATTGGATACAGTGCAGCAGAGTTGAATCGGTTGGTTACAGAATGTGAGCAGAAGAAACTAGCCAAGATGCAGCTCCATGGCATTGCACAGCCAGTTACAGCAGTGGCGCTCGCTACAGCATCCCTGCAAACAGAGAAAGATAATTAAGCACTAGGACCTGAAAGTGGGAGCCTGAGGCCTCTCCTATATAACCAGAGCAGTTGCTGCTCTTACCTTTATCAGAATTGGAAACTTCTTTTGTTTCTTGACAGTACAATATAGAGCATGATTTTCTATAAAGAACTGGGACTCGCATAAATTTGGATCTTTTAACAGCATATATTTCAATATAAGTTAAGGGATCACCACAACTTCTGCAGCTTTGCGTCAGGGCCTCTATGGTATGCAATCTGAAATTGGTGAGAAGGGTTGAACTGGTCAGCGCTCTGTGTCCAGAGCCGTACAAAGTAATTTTTGCAAGGCTTTTAACAAAAATGAAGTACCTACAGCAAGCAGGCTGATCAGTTGTCTGAACTCAGTCCTTTCCAGTCTTTTGTTCTCTGCTGAACTACCAAATGGCATTTGATGCTTTCAAAGTTAAATATGTTCATTATCCTCATTTAATCAAGCAGAGCCGAAAGACACATTAAACATTACAAAGTATCAGGTTCTTAAAATAGCTTCTGTGTTTATAAGCAAAGGAAACTAAGACTAGACTGAACTGAAGATCAGTGCTGAAGAAGGAGATCCAGGTTTAGCTCTGGCTTAGGTGAAAAGCCAATTATGAGTATTTCATTGTAACATGTAGATAATATGCATATATGAGGGCAAGTACTTACCTGTTTCGAAAGACATTGTTAACGCTAGCCACTTAGCAAAAAGCGAAGACAAACTTCTTCCCCCACTACCACCCCCCATCAGGTCATTTGAAAACTTGGAAAAAATAGCCCTCACCCAAAGAGTAGTTTGTTTTGGTGGGGGTTTTTAATGCTCTGTTCTGCCAGGTGCTTATACCTGCACGGTAGTCAACCTTAGTAACTGAAGACTTAAGTTAATCACAGTCAGTAGTCCCTGTTTAGAAACAAAATGCAAGTTGAAAATAGTTTTACAGAGAACTGAAGTTTGATTTCCAAATTATTGTACAGTCTGACATATATTAAAATACAAAGATGTATTTTTTATTTAAAATTAATTTCTTTTTGAACTTCAAGGGATGTTTTTGAAGCTTCATAAGCCAAATGCATGCTCCAGAGCTGGGTGCAATTTGAAGTCTGGATGATGAATAGAAGTAGCTGGAATGTATCCTGAATTCTGAGCTATGGAGAGTGCTTCATGCAAACTTATACTTGCAGTAAAAAGTAGGCTGCAACTTTTGAGCTTCTGTACTGATGCCTATTAGACTGTTTCTTTTGATGGCTGAAAATGGTGCAATTTTGGGTTTGCTTTTGCCCCTTCATGTTATTAAACAGTATAAATATTATGTCACCATGCATATTTTCCAAATTTTTACAGGTGAAACCCCCTCTGGTAACACTTCACAATTAAAATGCAAGTGTATAAGGGAAAACCTTTTATTCTGTGAGGGATCGAGCTACTCTTAAACCTTAAATCAAAAGTGCTTGTGCAGTGAGGTTCTAAACATAAAATGTACTTATACTGAGTAGCGAGAGCACTGGACTGTTGCTCTTGATCTGAAAAGGAGTGGCCTTACTCGCAGGCAGAGGGCAAAGAACACAGAAGACTCCTCTTTATTTTAAAGATGCATTGAGGACAAAGCTTTTTGTTTATAGCTGGATGTTCATCTGCAGATAGTTTTTGCTTAACTAGAAATCTTGCGTGTGGTTCTAGCCTACTTTTTTCAACATCACCGCGATTATAAATTTTTTTTTGACATGTTCTTTCAGTAACTCTTAATATCATTTTCATTCTTGAGCTCTTAAAGCACTCCATCTACTCAGCATGCTGTTTTTATTGTTTTTTTTTTTTAAAAATCTGAAGCCCTGAGCAAAATATGTAAATGCATCTGTCACGAGAGGTCGACCATCAATCCATTTATTAGTGTTACAGTAGTCTGGTTCCAGCCGTTGGCAAGTGTTTGAGGTGACTTGTGCAAATAGATGCAGGTTTGCTTGCTAAAGATAAGATGAAGCTGATAGTTCAGTGGCAGCAACTATGCACTGCGCCATTACTAAACAGAAGTCCAATACAAGTCACTAGTTTTATTTAGCAGAGTTCATGAGAGGCCTTTTTAGTTAAAATACAGTATAAAAAGAAGAGAAGCTTAAAATACCGGCTTTCTAGATCACACTGGGCTGTGGGAGGATAAACTAACAGCAAAATCAAAACGTGGTTTCAATACTTGATCCCCCTGAATGTTCTTGTTACATGATAAGCCCTCTAGGGGAGATCTGATATCACACTTTCTTTGTAAATACCTCCGATGATTATTTTGCAGCTTTTCAGTAGGTATGGTAGTCCTTTGGGTTCTTTGTTGTGGGATCATCTGCTTTTCCGCTGTGTTCTAATTAGTAAAGAAGGAATCTTTCAAACAGTATAAAATTACTGTCACATTTGCTGTAGCTGAGGGGAGAAATCTGTGACTAACTTGATGTCTTCAATAAAATAAAAGATGTAGAATATATTGTCAAAGGTTGTTCTGTTGCTGCCAGAAGGAGAACATAGAAAGAATATTCCCAATTTTTTGTAAAACGGAAGGTTTTTTGCATACTTTTTACTCTTTAAATAAAGACACTTATACTCTGCTAATAATTATGTATTTCTTTTGTGTTTTGCATTTTTTTTGGTAATTTTACATGAAACAATTATTTTCTATTTTTACTCTTGATAAAATATTTGTGCATAAAATGTCAATATAGTAAAATAAAAATGTTATACAGCTAATGCCTGTTGACTTCTTAATTTTTCAGGAATTCAATTGCAATGTCATTCAGGTGCAGCCGGTTTAAAGATGAATACATGCACTTTATTCTCATTCCTCTTAAGATCACAAGCTCATTACAGGAAGAAGGCAGACTGTCTTATTTTTCTGAAGATGCATCCTCTTTGGTTCAATACTTGGCTACGTGTTTCTACTTTTAATCTGGAACTCGGTGTCCTTCATTACTGTAACAGCTTTCTTAACATCTTAATTGTAAGTCTCAAAACAGTGCTTTGATAAAAATAATGAAGGAAACCTAACAGTAGGACAAAATGGAGCCCTGTAAAATAGTTTTATGCCTTTAGGAGTATTTAAATTGGAAAGGTTCATGTTGATGTGTAATCTTTGGACATCGTTTCATTCTTGCAATAGCCCCGCTTACTTCATGTGACCCGCTAACTCAATTGTTAGTACTGTCCTTGTTAAAAAGAAGATAAAATTCTGATTATACTGTTATTATCTTATTTTTAAATCATGTCTCGATAGAAATATTCTCACTATACCTCTGAGCTCCTCCATCTGGACTGCCAAATTCAAGACTGAAATATTTTGTCATCTTTAAACCTACCAGATCACTTGTTTTCAAAATGTTTATGTTTAGCTCAGCAGCAACAGCATGTAATGGACTGAAAATAATTTTTCAGAACATTTCAGTAATTTGTTGGCCTTCTTTTAAAGTACACTTACAGGTGTTCAGTATCTTACTAATTGAGGACCTTTTCTTTGTGTTTATAGTTATTAGTACCTTTATGCCAGTGAGTTTGTTTTGGGATTCCCATTCTCAGACTGAAATTTTTATTGGAACAATATAAGGAATTACAAACTTACAGTTTGCAGTTATCAGTCTTGGGCAAAATAAGCTGACGTGGGGCTCCATTGCCTCACAGTGAAAGAAGGATGATATGAGGTCCATTGACATAGGTTTATGGGAATTTTTCTTTTTTTTTTTTTTTTTTTTTAAAGCAGCATGATATGAGATGCATTTGCACAGGTCTACAGGGAATATTTTTACTGACTAGACTGGTGGGGTTTGTTTTTCAAGATCGTACATATTCTTAAAGGTTGCGGTTTTGATATAGCTATATCAGGACTTCTACAATATATTTGGGTTGATATATACTATATAAGTTTTTTCTTTTGGAAAAGTAATTCTTAATATGGATGATGCTAAACAGATTACTTAATAATTAAAGGAGAGGAATGATTGACTGGTTTTGAGAATCGTAATGTGGGACCCAATACATTAGACATATTGTGACTGAATTACATTTTGCATCATCATTTCAGGATTAGAGCCCACAGCATCTGATCAGGCACCAAACTGAAATTTTATCATCTTGTAATTTTAGAGTATTGACATCCTAGCCATTAATAGTTCGAAACTAATGTTAAAAAATGCTGAGGAGGGAGAAACAAATATTGAGTGTCTGCCTTTATTTCAAATTGTTCTTTACTTGTGGAACTGGTCTGGAAACCGAAATTAAATGGTGCTAATGGCAGTGGTATCAGAAGAGGTATCTGTAACCCACGAAACAGTTCTCATTTGCCTGAAGAACCGGGCGAATCGGTTGTTGCGTTTGTGGTTCGTGACACACAACGTCCAACTTGGGTCTTTTTGCAGGTGGTGTCACCGGGACTGGCTACGGTGGGAAAGAAAGAATCCAAAGGTAATCAGTCATCGGTCATAGTTGTAAGCAACTTACTTACTTACGCAGTTACTTAATAAAAATAAAGGCAGTTTAAAAGAAGAGATAACTGTGTCAGAAACAGCTGAAATCCTCCCGCAAATAGTTGTCTCATTACTAGAAAGCTGAAACTACTTGCAGTGCGCTGGTTTTTAATTGCCCAACAGTTCTTGACTTATAAAACAACTGCTGGACAGCAGATAGTAATCAAATTTCAGTTTGTTCTTTATAGTCCTTCTCAGGTTGCTGGCATTGAAATGATTGTTCAGAAACAGCAGGAACGGTGCTTGTTTATTTTAGCACAGCTTTGGTGAGTGTGAAAACTTGGGGCAAAATTTGATTTTGTCCGTTGAATTGCTTCAGGTATTTGCTACTAATGATCTAAATGAGCTGG